>NW_012103587.1:1024313-1033136 GCF_000951045.1 Mandrillus leucophaeus
GGGACCCCTGGTCCAGCCAGCCTCTGCCCATAGCCTGGGACTGACAGCCCTCTCCAAAATTCACCGGGACCTTCATCTCACCACGCCTAAAGCCCCTTTACCCAGTTTCAACCTTCTCAGCTTTTTAATTTTTTTAAACCAAGAACAAGAAGACTTCAAAATGCTCGTTTAAAAGTACTTTTAATTATGACAATCCAGGCCTCTCCCAGTGGGTCCCTAGGACTCTGCACCTTCCTGGGATGAGTGGGTAGGAGGTTGCCTGCATTTTTAATCTCTAAGCTCTTTGCGTTTGGGGAGTGAGGTCGTTCCTGTTTGGAAAGGGCTGTTCTTATCTGGATGGAGCCCCGCCTGTTTCCCTGGAGGGCAGAGGTCGCTGGGGAGTAACAAGCGTTAAGGCCTCCAGGTCCTCACAATCTTCATGCCACATGAGTTAGCAGTAAACAACTCTCCAGGACCCAAAAAAAAAGGTCTTTATGGAGAGAACAAACACGAAGAAATGTCAGGATCCAATTCAAATGAATAAATAAACCCAGTTCCAAAGGCTGCAGGCCACAGGATTTCGGAGAGACTGAGCCAAGCTAGTTGGTTTCTCGAGAATTGTTTCTGAAAGGGAGGGAGGAAGAAAGATCTCGGGGCCCGTCAGCAGATTCCAGAATCTCTAGACTCATGTCCAGGAGCCGTCTAGAAGTGAAAGCAGATTCCCAGCCGACAACTATCCTACCAGATGTTGCACTGGAAAATCAAAGTGAGATGATTCTCACGGGACCCAGGAACAGGGGACGCCAGGCATCCCGGGCCTGTGCCAGAGTTGGGGACCTGGGAGGTGACGGCAACCGATGCAGGTTGTAGCAATCAGCGTCCTGTGATCTCAGTCACGCTGGGTCATCTGTCCCCTGGCGGCTCGGGGGGCTGGCCACTCTCTGTCCTGGCCTCTGCCACTCCATCCTTGCACAAGTTCACCCACCTCATCCCCTTCTCTAATGAGCTTTTCTTTTCCCCACTGTTTCTCGTACTCGTAATGTTCACACAAAGCTTCTCACAGCCCCGCACCTGATAGTCCCAGCACTCTCTGCCTTCTCCGTGTCCAGGTTTCTGCTTCAGACATGATGGGCCAACTGTCTCTGTATTCCTGATCTGAAATCCTGAGACTCAGATTATGGGGACAGAATCTCCTGGGTCGCTGGTCCCTTCTCATGAGCATCTTGTCAGACCTTGCCCTCAGCAGGAGCTATGCCGCTGTGGCCCTGGCCGGGGAGCCTGGGTCCAGCAGGCACCTTGATTGGACAGGCTGGCACGATTTTCCTTCTGCAAGAGACAAAGCAGCTCACCCATCCTTTCAGCCCATCAACATTTTACAAGTAGTTTGTATGTGCTGAGCACTCAGCAAGGAAGCGTGAGAGAAATACATGCCATTCTTGCCTTGCAGGAGCTCTCAGTGTGGACAGAGGGACAGAATCACGATCAGCGCCTAAGATGAGGTCCCAGGTACAGTGATTGAGCTGGGGGCACCAGGAATGAGGGTGAGTCGTGTAGCAGAGACCACCAGGAGCAGGGCTGAGTCCCTAGGGCAGGTCAGAGTGTGGCCATAGTAGGTGCGGGGGAAGAGGGGATGAGAGGCACACACACACAGGGTGGATAGGATGTGTGGGTACTGCTGTCCCATAAAACAGACACAGGAAGTGGCAGGAAATGAGTAGAAAGGGACTCTGGATGCCATTTTAAGGACCTGGGTCAGTGCATGGCAAGTGATAAGGGAGCTTATCACTTAGAATCCCAGGATTCTAAGCAGAAGGGTGTCCTGTCCATCCGGGCACTGAACATGAGTCACTCTGTAGAGCAGTGAACTTGGTTAACAGAGACTGCCAGTGGCCTCTAAATCCCTTGTTCCTCTCTTTCCTGGGCTCCTCTCCACTCCCCCACCAGACAACATTTCCCAGCACCCCTTGACTCTAGGCAAGGTCATGTGATTAGTTCTGGCCAATGGAGCATTAGCCAGAGTGATATGGCCACTTCCAGGCCTGGGCCCTAAAAGCTCCTGAGAGAAACTCCAAGCTCTTCTCTGTCTCCCAGCTGGACACAGAGGATCCAGTGGAGGATGCTGGGATGGAGCCACAACATGGAAGAAGCCTGGGCCCCTGAACCACCGTATTGAAGACCATCCTATGCCAGCATGAATGGGAAACACATTTTCCATGTGTTAAGCCACTTCAATTTTGAGATTGTTATTGGAACAGTGAGGACTACAGCAGCTGCTGTTGAGAGATGATAGGAGCCTAAATCAGTGGGTGGAACAGATTCAAGCAATTTTAGGGCAATACCATAATTACCAGTTGGCAATCAATTCCATGCAGGATGTGATAGAGAGGGAGGCACATCTAGCACAGGACAGGTGGACTGAGAATTTAGAAGGAAGAAAGGGCTTAGAAGGAAGGCAATGAGCCAATACTCAGACTCCGGGGAACTGTGAGCTCCAGTGGAGATGTCTAGGAAGCTTGGGTAAGAAGTCTGCACCAAATGTGTACATAGATGGTACTTTGAGCCAAGAGAGCCAATGAAATCCCAAAGGGAGAGGCAGGTGAGGTAGAAAGAGAAGTGACGTTAGACTTAGGGTCCAGCACATTTGAGGGGTACTCGGGGCAGGAGGATCCCACAGAAGAGATGAAAGAGGACGAGTCCATGAGGTAGGGAGATAACCAAGGGCAGTGAGCATCATGGAAGCCCAGAGAGAAGCCAGGCTGCTGCAGTCCCCAGGGCTCTGTAACAAGTGACCCCCTAACTTCACAAGGGCAATGTTTATTTTGCTGACATTTATTTCAGTAGGGCTAGGTGGGGACAGCTCATCTCTGCTCCACTTGGCCTCAGCCAGAATAACTTGGTGGCTGACAGCTAGAGCCACCTGAAGTCATGCACACTGAGGGCCCGAAGTCCACTGAGGCTCAGGCCAAATGGACAGTGATGGCCCTGGGAATGTCAGAAGACAGGAGGACAAAGGCCATCAGAAGTGGCTCTCACTCCATTCTCATCCCATTGGCTAAGGCAAGCTTTGGGCTGAGCCCTTCAATGGGGAAGGGAAAAAAACACTGTCCACTGTCATGGTGGGCACTGCCAAGTCACCAGAAGGGGTGGGCATGTGACTGAAGCCCACAGGTGCCCTTGATGGACCAGAGTGGCAAAGCCGCCCCATTTCCATTAAAAATTACCATATTTGTGCACTGCAGCAAAGCCAACAGTCCCGGCAGGTGAGGCTACGTTACAGGCACTTCAGTGAGAGCAGCAGGGACGGCAGGGAGCCGCGACTCGATCTGCTGCAAGGGGTGCTGCGGGCATACATTCTTTTCCTCTGCCTGGTCAAAACAAAGAGAAAGGCAAACGACAAGGAACTCTGCACACAACAAAAGAAAAATGCCGGAATCCCTGTCTCTAGAAGCTTACACCTTGAGGCGTTGGAGTTGATCTTTGGCAAAAGCTCCAGCCTACTTCACCAACTAGAAACACAGGAGTTAAAAAGGAATGTTCTCTGCTGAAGCAAAATTTTGAAAAAGTCTAGAACTATCCGCCCATCTCTTCAAAGCTTACCTGGGGTCCCGTTTCCTGACTTCAATGCCTGTAACAGCTGAGATCTCTCTTCCCCAGCCAGGACCTGGTGAGTCCCTGGTTGGCTTTGCTGCTGTGCAGAAACAATGGGGTGTTTTTTGAGGGAAATGGAGCATCTTTGCTTCTCTGGTCCATCAGCTGCACCCCTGGTTTTGACCTACGATCTGACTATTCAGGGGACAGCAGGGTTGGGGAGGGGCTCAAAATAATGATATCTGTGTCTTTGCCCCAGACATCCACCCACCACACTGGGCTCTTGTGTGAGAGACTAGGAGCAAAGTGGAAGGGCAGGATGCAGAGCCTGGGGGCCGCCCAGAGGGCTGGGGAGCTGGCCCATCTCTGGGCTCCCTGAAATCCTCAGACTGTTTTTCAAACACTTGGGGGACTGCTTAACACCCATAGTCAGTTTTTCCAAATTCTGCTTCCTTCCCCTTGATTTAACCCTATACGTAGCTTGGTGGAAATTTCACCTTTGCATGGGCCTGAATGTGCGTGCGCCTGTGGGCACTTGTGCCTTTATGCATGTGAGTGTGCGTGCATGTGGGTGTGTATGTCTATGTTTGCACATACCTAGGGCAATAGTACAGAGAATAGGAACTTGGGAACTGGGTACCGAGTCTACAAAAATTACCAGCAATAAATTCATCTCAATTTCTATCACCCACTGGTACCCATCAAGGATAAGTTGGAATCATTTTTTAAAGTTGACACTATATCATTCCACAGTGAAGAGGAGGGCTACAGATTGAATTGCACTCCTGCCCATTTGTACCTCAAAGTGCTGATCGCCAGTGCCTCGGAATATAACCCCGATTGGAAACAAGGTTGTTGCAGATGTCTTTAGCTAAGATCATACTGGAGTAGCAGGGTCCCTAGTCTAGTATGATCAGTTTCATTATAAAAGGGAGAAACTGGAACAGAGGCGCACACACAGGGAGACCCTGTGGGAAGACTGAATTCTGCTGTTATCAGCCAAGGAAGTACCAGGAGCTGGAGAGAGGTGCGGAACAGAACCTTCCCTGGTGCCCTCCGAGGGAGCGTGGCCCCACTGACACGTGGATCTCAGACGTGGATCTCAGACGTGGATCTCAGACGTGGATCTCAGACGTGGAGAGCTGTGAGATAATAAATTTCTGTTGCTTAAGCTGCTCCGTGTATGGTACTTTGTTATGGCGGTCCTGGGAGACTAACACAGGAGTTATGATGCTGTCAATTTCCAATGACGAGTCGTTAAAAATGCACTCCTTTTTGGTTCTTTGGGATGTATTTTATATATTCTTCTAAGACTCACTTTCCTTTTTTGCTTGTTTGTAATTTTGTCAGGGAGATGTAAACTAATACACAAATGAATCCATGTTTCCTCACCACGCATGCCTGCATTCCTCTTTCCAAGGAACAAGTACTTTCTTTACTCTCCTGCAAACTGTGTGTTTCACTCACATTCTCCTTATGTTTCCTTCATCACCTTTTTCACTCTCGGCTTGTGTTTTAGATCCAAGGGGTACATGTGCAGGTTTGTTACATGAGTAAATTGTATGTTGCTGAATTTTGGGGTACCAATGATCCCGTCACCCAGGTAGTGAGCATAGTGCCCGAAGGGTAGTTTTTCAACCCACATCCCCCTCCCACCCTCCTCTGTCTAGTAACCCCAGTGTCTATTGTTCCCATCTTTGTGTCCATGTATGCTCACTGTTTAGCTCTCACTTATAAGTGAAAACGCACAACATGGTTTTCTGTTCCTGTATTAGTTCACTTAGGATAATGGCCTCCAGCTGCAACCATGTTGCTGCAAAGAACATGATCTTGTTCTTCTTTATGGCTGCATAATGTTCCATGGTGTGTATGTACCACATCTTCTTTATCCAGTCCACCAATGATGGGCATCTAGGTTGGTTCATGTCTTTGCTATTGTGAATAGGGCTACAATGAATTGGTGGAACAATTCATTTTCCTTTGGGTGTATACTCCATAGCGGAATCACTGGAACGAATGGTAGTTCTGTTTTAAGTTCCTCAGGAAATTTCCACACTGCCTTCCATAGTGACTGAACTAATTTATGTTCCCACCAACAGTGTGTAAGTGTTCCCTTTTCTCTGCAGCCTTGCCAGCAACTGTTATTTTTTGACTTTTTGATAATAACCATTCTGACTGGTGGGAGATGATATCTCATTTTGGTTTTGATTTGCGCTTCTTTAATGATTGGTGATGTTGAGCATCTTTTCATATATTTGTTGACTGCATGTATGTCTTCTTTTGAGTAGTGTCTGTTCATGACTTTTGCTTATTTGTTTTTGGTTTTGGTTTTTTTTTTTCAGACAGAGTTTTACTCTCGTTGCCCAGGCTGAAGTGCAATGGTGCAATCCCAGCTCACTGTAACCTCCGCCTCCTGGGTTCAAGTGATTCTCTTGCCTCAGCCTTCCGAGTAGCTGGTAGCTGGGATTACAGGTGTGCACCACCATGCCCGGCTAATTTTTATATTTTTAGTAGAGACAGGATTTCACCATGTTTGCCAGGCTGGTCTCAAACTCCTGACCTCAGGTAATCTACCCGGTGCCTTGGCCTCCCAAAGTGCTGGGATGACAGGCATGAGCCGCCACACCCAGCCCTTTCGCCCATTTTTAATGGGGTTGTTTTTTGTTTGTTGAATTGTTTAAGTTCCTTGTATTCGAGATACTAGACCTTTATTGGATGCATAGTTTGTGAATATTTTATCCCATTCTGTGGGTTGTCTGTTTACTCTGTCGATAGTTTTTTTGCTGTGCAGAAGCTCTTTTGTTTAATTTGGTCCCACTTGTGAATTTTTGGTTTTTTTCCTTCAACACTTAAAAAAAATAACACCACCCCCTTTCCTCACCCCAATCAAGTGGGGTGTGAGGCAGTGGTCTTGATAGCCAAGAAAGTGGTTGTCTGGATAAACTCCCCCAGCCTCACCATCTCAGCTCTGTAATTTACTAGCTTCAAGATTTCAGGTGAGTCACTAAACAGCCAATAGCTTCAGTGTCACCAGCCATAAAACAGGGACAATGACACCTTGTCAGTAGTGCAAATAAAGTAGTGCGAATAATGCATTATCCAGACCATAAGAAAATGAAAAAGTTGAGTTTTCCAAGATGCATTGAATTTGTTCATTCATCTGGCAAACGCAATCAAGAATCTCCTCCTGCCTGTCATGCTGTGTTCTGGGTGCGGCAATGCAAATGTTGATGAGAATAGTCCCCACCCTGAGGACTTTACCATCCTGTTCTTCACTAGAATGTGATTAGGCCTGGGAGAATTAGAGGAGATGGGGACTTTTCAGCAACACGTGATCGAAATCCAGCTCGAACCTACTGAGACAGAAAATGACATTTACTGGCTCACTTCACCGAAAAATCCAAGGGCAGATGGCTTCGGGCGTGGCTGGATGTGGGCGCTCAAACACTGCTATCAGGAATTGACCCCTCTCTACCCATTGGTTCTGCTTTGCCTGACATTGGTGTCCTTCTCAGACAGGTGATAAGGTGGCTGCCAGCTGCTTCTGGCTTATATTGTACTCATTTAGAAAACCAGCAGTAGAATCTTTTGCCCAAAATACCAACCGAAGTCTTATGGAGTGCTCGCATTGGCTTGGCTTTGGTCACGCCCGTTTAGTGACCCAGTTATGTGGCCATGGGTTGGAAATGTACTGAATGGCCAGGTTTGGTTCATGGACCCATTCATGATGCCAGGAGGGAAGAATCAGCCCCTCCCAAGTCAGATGGATTGAATACAGAAGAGCAGTGATTCGTCCAGGTGTGGTGGTTCACACCTGTAATCCCAGAACTTTGGGAGGTCGAGGCAGGCGGATCATGAGGTCAGGAGCTCAAGACCATGCTGGCTAATACAGTGAAACCCCCTGTCTACTAAAAATACAAACAAAATTAGCTGGGCCTGGTCGTGGGTGCCTGCAGTCCCAGCTACTCGGGAGGCTGAGGCAGGAGAATGGTGTGAACCCGCGAGGCAGAGCTTGTAATGAGCCAAGATCACGCCACTGTGCTCCAGCCTGGGCAACAGAGCAAGACTCTGTTTCAAAAAAAAAAAAGAAAGAAAGAAAAGAAAAGAAGAAAAGAAAAAAAGAAAAAAAGAAGAGCAGTGATTCCCCCAAAAGGAAAATATGGGAATAAATATTGAGCAGGCAGAAACAATAGATGTCTGTTACAGAAACAGGGAGGGGACCAAGTGCTCTGCCTAAGAGAAGAGTAAAGGTGCCAGGGGAAGCTTCAGGAAGGGGAAATGAAACTGTAAGAGTTTCCCTGGGATAAAAATGGGTTATAAAGGGAGGAATTGCGGCAGAGGAAAATGGTTTGTGCAAAATACTTAGACATGTTCCCTAGAGGACAAGTCATTCTGTAAAGCTAGGGTGAAGCTAATCTAACAGGGAACTTGATTTACCTGCTTGCAGTTAACAGAACAGGCTGACATCCATAGTTTTGTTTCCTAGATTGTATGCTTTGGTTCTAGAATTTCTATTTGACTCTTTTTTATAGTTTCTGTTTCTCTGCTGAGATTTCCCATCTTTTTATTCATTGTGAGTATATTTTCCTTTATAGTACTGAACGCAATAATAATAGCTGCTTTAAAATGCTCATCTGATAATTCCAAAATCTGGATCATTTTAAGGTTGGTCTACACAAATTGTCTTTTCTCTTGAAGATGGGCCCATGTTCCTGGTTCTTTGTATGCCAAGTAATTTTGGATTGTATCTTGGGTCTTATGAAAGTTATTTGTGAAGACTTTGGACTCTGTTATATTTTTGCAAAGAGTTTTGTTGTCTTGCTGTTAAACGGAGGAATGAGTTGCTTGGGCTGAACCTTCAGACTCTGTCTCTCTTGGAGTTTTTAGGTATGTGGAGATTAAAAAGGGCTGGTGACAGGAAGAGCAAAGGTCATTGTCATCCTCTTTCCCTGACTTGCTGCCTTCCTACTAGGACAGCATGCCCAGAAGAGGAACTCTCTTGGGATATAGATCTGCTTATCCTGGGGAGCTTTAACATCAAGGAAAAGTGGCTGGTTAATGACTGCAGAGATTGATCTCCGTGCTGTCTGAAGCTGTCTAATATGCTGTGATTTTCATGTCTAGCCTTCCACAGGGCAATAAGATAGGTCTTAGCTCTCATTAGCAAGCTTTGTGCTTTAAAGTCATAAGAAGGAGCTATGAAAATTTAATGAAAGTCAAGTGTAAATGGTATAACCATTTGAAAAGCATTTTGGC
>NW_012103587.1:1034351-1042188 GCF_000951045.1 Mandrillus leucophaeus
TCCGCCCGTCTCGGCCTCCCAAAGTGCTGGGATTACAGACTTGAGCCACCGCGCCCGGCCAACATTTTCTTTCTTAACCCAGTGGAGGGTGTGTGGCTCTTTGCTGTATTGCTCTCTGAATCTTTTTGATCATGTTAAGTTCTTATTTTTTAAAAAACTCTAATGAAAGATCACAAGATTGCAAAACTGGTGCCAACTTTTCTTTCTCAATATTCCAGCTGCCAATATGCCATTTTGCCTGCGGTTTGAGTAGCTCCTGCCACATTCTAGCCCTTATGAACTGAGAATTTGCTCAAGCCCTTTGTAAAATTTTAAATTACAGACGCTGTATAGAGGAACCAGAGAGCTCAGCCACTGTGACCCCACGCCCATCTCATGTTGCCCATTATAACGTATTAATTTATACGGGAAAATCTGTAGCACACCCCTTGGCCCTAGGCCCATAACTGAGAAAGATTGCCCCAAAATGTGCAGTCTTTAGTGCTTTTATGTATTTAATGGCCTAGGGAATGAAGGAGGGGGTGGGGTGGGGGCGCGGGGCAGGGAACTCAACAATTTACTCTGCCCCCAGCCTTTTTCCCTCCTACAAATGCTTTCCAGTCCTCTTTTTAAAAGTTTCATGGTGAACCAGTGAATAAATACCCCATAGTGGGCTGGCCTTTAAAAACAACAAAACTAGGCTACTGTGGAATAAATTATTGACTTAGCAGCTAAGACACCTGAGGGAGGGGGAAAAAGAATGTGTGTATGTAATTGAGTGTCGTTGGAGAGCAAATTAAGGTGGTATGTGTCTCATTACTTAATGGCCCAGCTTAGAAGGGTTCTGGAAGGTTTCCAAGAACAGGAAATAAAGCCCCACTAATGTGCATGAAGAAAGCTTAGAGGGTCAGAGGAGGGTGCGGGCACCCCGCAGCAGACGGTGGACCGAGGCAGGAAGCCCGTCTCACCTTTACCTGGCTTTCTTGTGCCAGCAGGGGTGATGTCCAGGAACGCCATGGTTCCCCTGTGAAATTGCTTGGTCTCATTAGAGAATACCTCAGAGTGCCAGCCTGTCCTGCCTTCATTCCCAACCTACCAGAAATCCAATTTGGTGATCTGTCTTCCAGGTGTGTGATATTGGAGTTCTCCACCCTTTAAAGCCTCATCAGCACAGGCACAGAACCCGAGAACCTGGGTTGTCTTCCCAGGTGACCGGGAGAAACACAGGCAAGTGCTTGATCATGACAGGACGTTCCCATCGGCCTAAGCTCTGTGCCCCTAATCGGTTGAAATCGGGGCCAAGACCTCCATGGCGGAAGGACGTACAAGAGGCAGGGATCCCTGAGAAAGAAAAAGGGAGGCTGACAGTGCAGACTATAGAAATGACAAAGAGAGGAGACAGACTGCCTGGGTGCGAGGTTTGGCCCTGAGGATAACCTTGGCCAAGGGTAAACTTGCATGTTCCCTGAACACGACAAGCCTCCATTCCCGAATCTGCATGGGGTGGGGGGAAGGGATAGTAGCTGTCTCATGAAATGAACAAGGAGGAAGGGGAACTCCCACAGCAAGGCCTCAGCCAAGCACCTGGCTACCCTGAGTGCTCCAGAAACACCCGCTTTATCATTGCTGGAAGGGAAGAGAGCAGACCCCGCAGCTGGGGAGGGTGTGGCTGGCGGCAGGACGGGCAGGTAGCAAGCAGCCCACACGGTCGTCTCTGGCCTGCTGAAGGAGTGGGCACCATTTTTCTCTGCATCCTCTTTCTCTGAAAGGCAGGGCAGCACCAGGCAGATGCTCAGTGCGTCTCACTCAAGGCCCAATCCAGAGTTTACCTGCCAGGGAATCGAATTCCCTGAACAACATAAAACCGACTTCTAGCTGTTTCTTTCCACAAACCCTTCAGCCCTGGAGTGGACTTACGAATGCAGCGTGTTTTTATTTTCCCCAACTTAGCAGCCTGTTTTTGTCCTCTGTTTCTTTCTCCACGTTGTTCCTGGTAGGAGAACAAAGTTAAAAAGACCCACAATACGAAGTGTCACCAAAGACGGGAACAGCTGCAACGGAATATTTACTTGTTGCTGTTTGGGGTGCAAAGCGATGTAACCCAGCAATCCCACTGCTAGGTATTTCCCCAAAAGAAATGAAAGCTCGTCACACAAAGGCTTAGGCCTTTACTCATAACAGCTCCACCCTGAGAAAAAAAAAACCCACTTCCCCATCAGTAGAGACATATGCATAATAAAAAGTATTTGTTGGGGCTGGTGGCTCACGCCTGTAATCCCAGCACTTTGGGAGGCCGAGGCGGGTGGATCACCTGAGGTCGGGAGTTCGAGACCAGCCTGGCCAACGTGGTGAAACCCCATCTCTACTAAAAATACAAAAAATTATTCAGGCGTGGTGGTGGGTGCCTGTAATTCTAGCTACTCCAGAGGCTGAGTCAGGCAGGGGAATCACTTGAACCCAGGAGGCAGAGGTTGCAGTGAGCCGAGGTCATGCCACTGCACTCCAGCCTGGGCAACAAGAATGAAACTCCATCTCAAAAAAAAAAAAGTATTTATTGTTTATCTAAAATTCAAACTTAATTGAGTATCCTGCATTCTCTGGCAACCTGTTCATGAGGAACTCACAGAACAGCTGCAGGGAGGCAGTGGTGGGATCCACAGCAACACATGAAACATAAACATACAGTAATAAACGTGAAGTACACAATAATAGAGATAGGGTACCATTTGCTGAGAACTTACTATGTGCAGAGGGTCTAGTGGCTAAGAACAAAGGCTGCTTAGGTTGGAATCCCAGCCCTGCGACTTTCAAACTGTGCGATCATTTGGTGCTTTTGTCTCATCTGTAAAATGGGTGTAATAATAGAACCTACCTCATAAGGTTTTGGGAGGTGTCATTTTTCTGACAAAATTATGAAGTACCGTGAGAGAATGTCCTTTCTTTTGGCAACTCCCATGGCAAGGCCTTAAAGCAGTTCCCTTCTGAGGAAGTGCCCCAGGACAACACGTGTCCCCTGGAGTTGCTCCTAGCGGGCTGCTGAGGCCACCGCAGCAGCAGCACCTTATCAATGTTCTCCTCAATCGTCAACCAGTCTCCCTCATGGACCCACCTTTGCCGGTGGCTTCCAGTGGGAATCAGGCCATTTGCCAACATGGCTGTCACTAACTTCTTGAAATCGACATTTTTGCCCAGATTTGCCGTTTCCTTATGCAGCCGTTTTCACAAGGTTTCTGCATTGCTTGATTGGCTTTTGGAGACATAGGCAAGAAAGTGACCAGAAGATGCCTGGACAAAGAATAACAGGATGACGTCGAGTTACCGCTGGGCCAAGTGTTTCCACTCCTAGGTTTATGTCCAAGAGAACTGAAAATGAAGGACGCAAACAAGCAAACACACATCCAAGCGGCACGTTCACAGCAGCCTGAAGGTGAATATAGTCCATCGGCTGAAGAATGGAAAAGCAAATTATGGCCCCTCCTTTTAGTGGAGTATTATTCAGCAATGAAAAAGGAATGAGGCTGGGTGTGGTGGCTCATGGCTGTAATCCCAGCACTTTGGGTGGCCGAGGTGGGCAGACCACTTAAGGCCAGGAGTTTGAGACCAGCCTGGGCAACCTATTGAGACATGATCTCTACTAAATAAATAAATAAATAAATAAACAAACAAACAAACAAATGAAAATAAACAAATATGCCAGACATGGTGGCACGTACCAGTAGTCCTAGCTACTTAGGAGGCTGAGGCAGGAGGATCACTTGAACCTAGGAGTTCAAGGGGTGAGCTATAATCGCACCACTGCACTCCAGCCTGGGTGACAGAGCGAGACCCTGTCTCTAAAAAGAAAAGGAATGAAGGATTGATGCCTGCTACACCATGGATGGACGTCAGAAACATCGTGCTAAGTGGAAGAAGTCCGACACAAAGAACCCCGTGTTGTCTGATTCCTGTATACAAAATGTCCAGAATGGGCAAATTCATAGACAGCAGATGGGTGGTTGCCAGGGGCTGGGGGCAGAGGGAAGCGGGGGTGGCTGCTGGCGGGTACGGGGTTTTCTTTGGGGTGGAAAATGTTCTGAACCTAGACAGAGGCGGTGGTTCCACAACATTGTAAATGTACTAAATGCCACTGAATTGTCCACCTTTAAATGGCCGATTTTAAGTTGTATGAATTTCATCCCAATTGAAAAAAACAAACAACAGAATGGTCAAGTGGGGCCTAATTTGACAAGAGGACAGTACATTAGTGAACATGTTCTTGGGATGATAACATTTGCGCTACTTCAGAAGACAGGGAGCAAGCAATGGGGGCTGGAACAATGAGGACTCCTGTCTTTCACGAGGGCCCCTGGGAGCTTCTCATCCAAGTCTGGCTCTGGATGGACCCCAAGAGGAATCCAGAATCCAGGAAGGTTGTGGACCTAAGAGGGCCACGCTGTAGCCCAGACTTCATGGGGTCTGAGCTTGGGCTGTGGCTGTGGATTGGACTGGCCTCCACATGGCCTCTTGTCCTCCTCCCGTGAGTTCAGGTGGGCACGGGAGGGCCCAGGTTGGGGACTGCCACATTTGCTCTTTCCTCTGAGGGAGGGACAGGACGCTGACTCCTGTCACATCTCCTGATGGGCTTGGCGGCCTCAGGGATCCGGAAGCAGGCTTCAGGGGATCCAAGACACCCACCGAGCAGATGAGAAAGCCTTGGACAGGAGCCAGGGCCTGAACTGCAGCCACAGGCAAAGCTGTGCCCGACACCGGGCTCCGTCCTCATCAGCCATGTGGCCCCGGGCCAGTCCTTTATCTTCCAACCCCTCAGTGACGGCTCCGTCCTCATCAGCCATGTGGCCCGGGGCCAGTCCTTTAGCTTCCAGCCCCTCAGTGACTACATCTGTGACATGGGCACGGTAGCAGCACCACGCTCCTCCAGGTGTCATGAGGGCTCAGCGAGGTAAGGTTTGCAAAGCACTCAGCCTTAGCGTTATTATTGTTGTTGCTGTTGCCATTGCTCCTTTACAACCTCAGGTGCCACACATTGAGGAATGAAGGGCTTTTCAGAACCGTTTTTGACCTGACAAGTCCACAAAAGCTGCCATCAGCCTCCCGCATCCGCACGTGTCAGACTTAAAGAATGGAGCAGTGCAGATGGAGCCCCGTGCTTGCTCATTTTCCACTCCAGCCTGAAAAAGCTCAAGTGTGCAAAGCAATTACAGGCGAGAGGAAAAGACCATCCACTCCCCGGACTAAGAGAGGAAGCAATTAGGGAGACGGTTGCCGAGGTGTTGGCAGAGAGAGCCCCGGAGAAGGATGGGGCAGCTGATGGAGCTGAAAGAGGAGGGATACCCAGGCCGGAAACTGTCCTTGGAAGCTGCCACTGTGGGGTCTGGTCTGCAGGGGCTGGTCAGGGAGGGAGAAAGAGGCAGGGGACCCCCTTCTCCAGCAGTCTGGAGGCACCCCAGGAAGGTGAAAGGCTGGATACTTTGCATGGGGGCTCGAAACCTGGGGGCTAAGAACTCAGATGAGGGGAAAATCCTCTGTCTTCATTCTCACCAGACTCTAAAGCGTTCCCTTCTGTTACAAATGCAGGCAACAAACCATGATAATTAACGGAAACGGGGACTTCATTCCTCGTTTAAAAGAAAATCGGAGATATTTTCATGTCATGTTACAGCTGTTACAACTATGTCGAAACACCATTTACTCTTGTTGCTTCTTCAAAGTTACAGAAGTTCCAGGGCTGACAACAGAGCGTTCTTGAATCCATCTCTAAAGAAGCCCACGTCAGGCCAGGCACGGTGGCTCGTGCCTATAATCCCAGTGCTTTGGGAGGCCGAGGTGGGAGGATCACTTGAGGCCAGGAGTTTGAGACCAGCCTGGGTAACATACAGAAATTCCGTCTCTACAAAAAATTTAAAAATTACCTGGGCATGGTGGCGCGCACTTACAGTCCCAGCTACTTGGGAGGCTGAGGCGGGAGGATCACTTGAGCCCAGGAGCTCGAGGCTGCAGTGAGCTATGATTGTGCCACTGCACTCCAGCCTGGGCCACAGAGCAAAACCCTGTCCCTAAAAAAATTTCCTTTAATAATTAAAAAAAGCCCATGTCATTATGATATTAGAAACCTGTTTAATATTGTGACAACTGTTTATCAGTGGGTTTTCTCTCTGCAAACCTAGGTATTTTATGCTACACGTTTAAAGACATTCTTCTGAAGAGGGGTCCACAGGCTTCATCAAACTGTCAAAGGGGTCAGTGGCACAAAAGAAAAAGACAACTCTCCCCATCACCTTAAGGCATGATGGAGTGTGGAGTGGGTGTTTATTTGGTTTCATCTTGGCTTTTTCTTGGCATAAATGAGGTTTGTGGAAAACATACAGGAGGCAGGAATGGGGACACCCTTTAAAACTGCGGGGGTCAGTCCTGGCTATACTGGGACACACAGGCCACACCCCAGACTAGGCAAAAAGGAATGTCCGGGTGTCCCACTGCCCCAGCCACGAGGGCTGCCCTGCAGATCCTGAACACAGCCAGCTCCTTCCTGCCCTCGGGACCTCTTGCTGTTCCTGCTGATGGGAAAGTGCTTTTCCCAGATGTGGGCTGCCTTGCTTGCTGGTTGTTGTTTGTTTGTTTGTTTGTTTGTTTGTTTTTGAGACAGGGTCTTGCTCTATTGCCCAGGCTGGAGTGCAGTGGCATGATCACCGCTCACTGCAACCTCTGCCTCTCAGGCTTGAGCAATCCTCACTCTTCATCCCCCATCCCCATCCCCAGGTAACCAACCATCTATCTTTGTCTCTAGGATTTACCTGTTCTGGACTTTTCATATAAACACAGTCATATGGTGCGTGTGCTACATGGTCCTTTATGTCTGGCTTCTTTCACTCAGTCAGCATCGTGTTTTCAGGGTTCATCATTATAGCTTGGATCAGGGCTTCATTCCCTCTGTGGCTGAATAATCTTCCACTGTGTGGAACATTTATCTGGGTGACTTCAGTGTCCAAGGATCCCAGCGGGAGAAAATCCCAGATATTTAATCCACAAGCTCAGGAACGTCAGGGCTAAGTCCTTCTGGAACATTCATCTAATTTTCAGTGGGCTCAAGGTGGAGTTAGCTCAACCTGTTGGCATAGACAACAGCCTCCAAGTGTCCAAGAGAAACACGATCAGAAAGTTGGACCTGGAAATGGCACTGACTGTGGGCCATGTTTGTCCCTTACCAGGGGTCACTGGAGTGAGTCTCTAAGAGGCAATCCCTTCTGTTCAAACAGGGTACCTTCCACTGCAGCCTGCAGGGAGAACGAGCTAGAGCGACCTCAATCATGGCGGCTCTCATCTCGTGGCCTCAGTCACAACACGCCCAGAATGTCAACTCCACACCTTCGTTGACGCTCTGATCTTTCCCCCGAGAGCTGGGTCTGTTTCCTGGCACAGCGATCAGATCCCATCCCCTGCAGCCTCCTCACAGCCTGTGAGTCCCAAATGCACCTCAGAGTCTTCCCATCCCAAACGCATCTAGGTCTTGACACCACAGTCCCCCTGTGGTCCAGGCTGGAAAACTGTAGCTATGCTTTCTTCTTCTCTTTCCTCCTTTCCAGATTCCTCCTTTAGTTGGTCACCGAGTCTTGTTCCGAAGGCAGAATCACTGTCTTTGGGTCTGTTCTTTCTCTTCTGTTCCCACTCTCTCTGGGTCCAGCCCTTCATTCTCTCATCTGCACTCTTTTTTTTTTTTTTCTCGCAGAGTCTCGCTGTGTCGCCCAGGCTGGAGTGCAGTGGTGTGATCTCGGCTCACTGCAACCTCCGCCTCCTGGCTTCAAGAGATTCTCCTGCCTCAGCCTCCTGAGTAGCTGGGATTACAGGCATGCGCCACCATCTC
>NW_012103587.1:1043513-1074897 GCF_000951045.1 Mandrillus leucophaeus
GAGATCGAGACCATCCTGGCTAACACGGTGAAACCCCGTCTCTACTAAAAAATACAAAAAACTAGCCGGGCGAGTTGGCGGGCGCCTGTAGTCCCAGCTACTCCGGAGGCTGAGACAGGAGAATGGCGTAAACCCGGGAGGCGGAGCTTGCAGTCAGTGGAGATCGCGCCACTGCACTCCAGCCTGAGCTACAGAGCGAGACTCCGTCTCAAAAAAAAAAAAAAAGAAAAAGAAAAAGAAAAAAATCGCAGCTTGCACGCACGCGCGCACACACACACACAGACACACACACACACACGGAACAGGCAGCGGAGGAATGGGAGACAGTTCAATGTCATTGATCTCACTTTACACAGATACGATTTCATTCCTGACCTTGATCATGACAGAGAGGCTTGAATGTTTCGTACTTAAAGCCTCAAGTTCAACAAAAGAACATTTGACCTCCTTAGAGAGAAAAAGAAGAAAATAGTTTCCCTATATAGAGAGTACTAAACAGCAGAAATTGCAAAGAGAACAGAACAGAAAACAAGATGAGAGAAGAAACACTGAGCGGATTAGTTGGGAAAATAAATAAAAATGGATTAAATGGCACAAAGATGAACTCTAACACCAGTGTGAAAAACCAACATCCTTATAGAAGGAACATGCCTAAAATAAGGTGACACAGAAATACAGGGAGGGACAAAAACGCATCTGGCCGCTGCAGAAGGGAAAACAAGATGGATATATACTGAGGGAGGTAAGTGAATACATCATCAATCAGTGAAGCCGATGAAGCATTGAGTTTTTCAGAAGATGGAGACTTTGATGGAAAAGGCGTCAGATGGATCATTCTGTATTGATAAAAATCACTGCACCAAATAACTCAGCTGTGATAGATGCAGAAGAGATAGGCTGAAACCCACTCGAAAAGCTGAACTTCATCCCTCTCTCTCTCTCCCTCCACCCAGCACATTTCTGAGTCCTCAGCTCTGACAGTGAACTTTATTATATTTTTTCACGAGTCTTTAACTCAAAGATTTTTTTATCTCTCTCTCTCTCCAAGAAACTTCTATTCAGAAACCATTCCAGGCACTTGGAATTCAGAATCTAAACATGCCTGAGGCAGCCACAGGCCCTAAACACCTCCGCTCCCCCACTCCCAGCTCCCACTCTGCACCATGGTATCTTATTTTTTCTTGCCATCTGTCCTCACTGCTCAGTCCTAATTCCCCGAGCTGCTGCCCTCTTCCTGCCCCAGACGTGTTGTGCTTATTCACGAAGCCAGAGCTTTCTCTGGAGATGAGAAATAAGTTCACCCTTCCTATTCACTGTTCAACCACACATATCCTCTGGGGATTCGAGAGTGCTGAAGTGTTAAGCAATACAGTCGTCAAAGTGGCTTTCCTTTCACAGTAGCCGAAAAGTGGAAATAACTCACCCGTCCATCGATGATTGAATGGATAAGCTGTGGTCCAGCCACACAATGGAATATTATTCAGCCATAAAAAGGAACAAGGTTCTCACACATGCTGCAACATGGATGAAACTTGACAACATCATGCTTAGGGTATTGCCCCATCCAGTCCATTCTCTCTACTGTTGCCTCGCTTGACCCCCTGCACGCTGCACCCTGGGGGCAGGCCCAGCCCCAGCTCAAAGGTCACAAGGCCAGAGTGCGGCCCAACAGCCCAGAGAACAGCAGGTCCTCCACGAGAGACTAGTGTACGACCCAATGCCCAGCAAGAGCAGGGTCTGGAAACAAAGGTGTGCTCGGATCTGGGCTCTGAGTGGGGGCTTTCCTCGGAAGGTGGGACAGGGGCTGCCCCTGGGGACAGTGGCTTGGATTCTGTGAAAGGGGCCACACTCGCTTCATCAGAGTAGCCCAGAGCAACCGTCCCCACCCTGACTCTGCAGTGGCGACCCCTGTGTTCCCAGCTCACTTGAAAACAAAGTAATTTTTATTTTAAGAGATACGGGTCTGGTGTACTTGAACAGGGGAGACAGCGTGGGTGCTCCTCAAGCCAGCAAGGAGGGCTCGGTGGCTCCTGAGAGGCAGGGACCTGCTGGTGGCCATTCGGTCACCTGTGTGCATCCCTGGAGTTTCCTGGTGTCATAAACATGGGAGGGTGCTTTCTCATCCAGGCCTCCTGGGCTGGGTTCTAGATGATTCCGTAGGCGCTGTAGTCACGGTGTTGGGACACCAGACGTGGAAGACAGTCTCCTTGTAAACATGTCCGAGGGTCTGAATGACATGGAGCACGAGACAGTCTTGGGAGACCCTCAGCCCCAGGGGACAGACTCAGAGCAAGCACTTCTTCATAGGTGACAAGCAGCACCATTTATGGCATGCTGGCCAAGCATCAGACACTGTTCTGGGGCTTACACATACTGGAAGTCAATTTGTCCCCACAATGGCCCAAGGAGGCAGGCTTGGAAAATGACATTCATTTTAGAGATAATGAAACTGAGGACAGAAAGGGTAGGTAACTTGCCCAAGAACACACAGAGAGTAAGTCATAGATATGAGGTTCAAAACCAGGCAGTCTAGGAGCCCAGGCGTGTAACCACTGCACTGTGTGGCCTGTCTACCAGTAACACTGGAACCTTCCCACTGAAAAAGACACAGAGAACGGTACCCTCCTACACAGACAAACAAACCTGCAAACGCACACACTAATACAATATTCTTACCTTAGACAATCTACATCGCAGGGGCCTAGAAAGTTCGTTGCTGCTGTTTGGTTTCTCATTTCATTTTAAAATAGTTTAAAACTCACAAGAAGTCAGAGAAATAATAGAGTTCCCTAACCCCAGCTCCCGCCAGTCACAGCACCTTTCCCTCCCACTGCCATTGTCCAAATCCGGAAATTGACATGGCTCGATACTATTAACTGAAATACAGGTCTTATTTGGATTTCACCAAAGAGAGGGTCTCAGGACATTGGGAACTTGCTCAGGATTTCAGTCCAGAACCTCCTGCTTCTCCATCTGTCCATAGCATCCCAAAAGCCATGGAGTAAGAGGGGGGACCAGGAGGTGGGAAGTGGGCGTGATCATTGGGTTTGCTGCGGGGGTGGGTCCAGCCGCTCAGGACTTCCCCTGCTCCAGGTGGGAAGCTGCTATGAACACACACACCAGCGGCGAAAAGGAGCTCCCTGAGAGAACAGTTGAATCTTGGCGGTGTCCTCGAAAATAAATCTTGAAAGTGCTTTTCAAGAATGGAGGTGTCATTTGCACACAGGTTCATGAACTGCACAGATTTTATGTGTACAACTTATGGAGATTTGAGGAAAGTATACGCCTGGGTAACTAACACCCCAATCGAGATTCAGAACAGTTCACCATTGCCTGCCTCTTCTAAATCATCCCTCCAGGGGTAAACACTATGCTGACCTTTGTAGAATCTCCTATAAATGGAATCACAGCAGGTTCCCTTTTGTGTCTGGTTCCCTCCATCATCATCAGACATGTGAGGTGTCCCATGCTGCTGGGTGTATCAGCACTCAGTTCATCATTACTGTTCACTGCACTTCTCAGTACAACTACACCACAGTATGTTTATCCACTCATCTGTTGATGGATATTTTGGCTGTCTCCAGGTTCAAGCTGTTGCAAAGAAAGCTTCTTTGAGCATTCATGCAGAGATCTTTGTGTGTACGTAAGTGTTCATTTCTCTTGAGTAAATTCTTCTAACGGATTCTCCTGGGGGTAAGGCAAGGAAAAAAGCTAACCCTAATTCTAACACTGACCCTAATCCTAACCCTAACCCTGAGCCTAACCATAACGCTAGCCCTACACTTAACCCTACCCCTAACACTAACCTTAACCCCAACCCTAACCCTAACCACTAACCCTTAACCCTAACCCTAATACCCAAGCCTAACCCCAACCCTAACCCCTAACCCTAACCCCAACCCCAACCCTAACCCTAACTCCTAATTCTAACCCTAGCAAAAGTATGTTTAACTTTGATTAATAAAAAAAGGGACTGTAGCCTTTTACTAGCTAGGCTATGACAGAAACTCATAATTTAAAATAGCCTAGAAAGCATTTGTTTTTTGTCTTTAGGATGCAGGTTCTGGTATTTTGGGGGTAGATTCATTACCCTGTTGGTTATAAATCAGTCGAGACCCGCCTCCCAGTTAAAGGTGAGGAGAGGGTTTTCAGGTGGGGAAAAGCTAACCTGGAATTTAAAATGTGTGTTTACAGCCCAGAGATGGGAGAGCTAGAGAGTACCTAAAAGGTCACTGTAATGGATTGAAGAGTCCCCTCGATTCAAATTCAAGTCTACCCCAAATGTCAGACTGTGACCGTGTTTGGAAATAGAGTCTGTGCAGGTGTAATCAGTTAAGGTGAGGTTGTACTGGAGCAGGATGGGTCCTAAATCCAATTCTATTCTCAAGGAGTTCCTGGGATTGTCGCTGTAGCCCAGTCCCTCTGGGCACCAGGGTCCTAGGAACGGTACAAGTGAAGTGCAGCCTATATAGCTCATCCCAGAGAAACAGAAATAATTTGTTCTAAGTAGAATCTGACAAGCAAGAGCTCAGCTTTCCTTAAATCATTACCCATCATATTGCTTCCTAAGGCACTGGATTGAGTTTCCGAAGACAAGTAGAGCCCCTGACAGTTGGGAAGTCGAGCTTCTGGGGGTGGGACAGGAGCACCCTATGACCCCAGACCAGAGGAGAGTTGAAACGTGGCCTTTCCTAATGTGTTGGGCAAGACCAAGCTTTATTTTACTTGTTTCAGCAAAAATTCTCATGAGAAAGTCCTGAAGGTCCTCCCAAGCCCCCATCTTAACTCAGGGTCCACATTTTCACCTTCTTGGCAGGATGTTTCTCCTCTTAAGGAACTTCTAACACTCTTCCTCTTGTAAAAATCTTCAGAGGGCCGCCCTAGTTTGTGCATTATGTTGGTGTGCGTCTGTGTCGATATTTCTTCCAATGGTGTGTCTGTGGCTCTGTCCTACGGTGGAGGGTTAGTTCAGATCTCTTTGAGTCGTCCAGTGATAATATCAATAACGACAATAGCAAACACTTACGGAGAGCTTTCCTTGGTAATGGCTCCTGTATTAGTCCGTTCTCACATTGCTATAAAGACACTCCTTGAGACTGGGCAGTGGTAATTTACAAAGCAAAGAGATTTGATTGACTCATGGTTCTGCATGGCTGCGGAGGCCTCAGGAAACTTACAATCATGGCAAGAGGTGAAGGGGAAGCAGGAACCTTCTTCACAAGGTGGCAGGAGAGAGGGAGAGGGAACTGCCAAACACTTTTAAACCATCAGATCTCCTGAGAACTCACTCACTATCACAAGAACAGTATGGAGGAAACTGTCCTCATGATCCAATCACCTCCCACCAGGTCCCTCCCTTGACACGTGGGGATTATAATTTGAGATGAGATTTGGGTGGGGACACAAAGCCAAACCATATCAGCTCCCATCATCCCCACTAATACTCTCCTTTTCCAAACCACCACAGTCAATCTACTAACAACAGTGGGCTTGCTATAGAACAGCCCCCAAAGATGTGCATGTCCTAATCCCAGACCCTGAGTCTATGTTACCTTCCATGGCAAAGGGGACACTGCGGATGGGAGTAAGCCAAGGATCCTCAGATGGGAAGATTCTCCTGGAGTATCTGGGGTGGCCTGATGTCATCACAAACATCCTTAGAAGTGACAGTGGAAGACAGGAGGATCTGAGTCACAGAGAGACTGGGCAATGCTGTGCTGCTGGCTTTGAAGACAGAGGAAGGGGCCAAGAGCCAAGGAACACAGGTAGCCTCTGGATGCTGGAAAAGTCAAGGAACAGATGTCCCCCAAAAGCCTCCATCAGGAACACAGCCCCACGGCACCTGGATTTTAGGCCCATTTCCCACTTCTGACCTCCTGAATGATGAAAGAATATATGTGAGGTTTAGCTCCTTTAAGTCACTACGTTTATGGAAATTTGGAACAGTAGCCACAGGAAGCTCATCCCTTATGCAAACCCAACTTGCAGATGAGTCCTTGGGTCTGTTTTCCTGACAGCTGCCCCAACCCTCATTCACACAGATCCTAGACCCACCGCTCCTCCCATGTGCCAGGAATGTAACTGAGCCTTTAGATTCCTTCTCTTTTAATCTTCATACCTTTCTTAGTTATTTTAGTTATTGTTCCCATTGACAGATAAAGGAATTTTGCCCGGGAACTTTGACTCTCTCCAAAGAAGAAGCCACCTTTCTTGCCTCAGGTAGACTCCTTGAGTCGTGGCCACTGGGAACCTTTGGTCTGGGTGCCTGAGATCCCTGAGATCTGAAATCAACGTGAGAGCTCCAGACCTTGGAATGCATCTTTCTCCTCCAGCCCCATTCCCAGAATGTACTGAATTTCACCTTCCAGATGCAATGTGGCCCCAGCTAACCATGTTCCTCGCTTTGTTTCTCCATCTCATGTGCCCGTGTCTGAATTCTAGCACTTACACCAGGCTATACATCTTTCTGTATATACTCAGGGTTTACCACCAGAGTGTGAGGCTTTGGAGTGGGGAAGCACGCTTTGTCATTCACTCCACATTCAATACGTATTCGCTGAGCACCTCCTGTGTGCCAAGTACTGTTCTAGGTGCTGGGGGTACAGCAGTGGGCAGGACAGACAAAGATCCCTGCCCTGGAGTTCGAGACCAACCTGGCCAACATGGTGAAACCCTGTCTCTACTAAAAATACAAAAATCAGCCAGACGTGGTGGCGTGCACCTGTCATTCCTGCTACTCTGGAGGCTGAGGCAGGAGAATCACTTGAACCTCGGAGGCGGAGGTTGCAGTGAGCCGAGATCATGTGCACTCCAGTCTGGGTGATAAGAGTGAAACTCCGAGAAAAAAAAAAAAAATCCCTGCCCTTGGGGAGTTTATGTGCTGAGAGGGCAAACAGACATTCAGCAGCAAACACAGTAAATAAGTCCATTATAGAATCTGCTAGAAGGTAGAAGTTGCATGGGATCAAACAGAGAAGAACAAGGTGGGCAGGCGGTCCAAGTGAGGTTGGGAGAGATGAATTGAAATGCAGATAGAGTGGGCCATAGTCCTTCCTGAGATGTGCAGAGACTTGAGAGAGGTGAGGAAACAAGACATGCAGAGATCTGGGGGAAAGTGTCCCAGGTAGGGAGAAGGTGAGTGTAAAGCCCTGGGGCAGCAGCGAGCTTGGTGTGTCCCAGGACTAGCAGGAGGGCCCAGGTGGCTAGGGCAGCTTGGGCCGAGGAGAGAGCAGTGCCTGGGTCAGAGTGAAGGACGAGGGTGGAACTGGGCCTTGCAGGGCCTTAGAAGGGTGTTGCAATGACTTTGATGTCAACTCCGAGACAGTCCCACTCCAGCACCAGTGTAAGCCCAGGTCCCTAGCCACCTGGCAAATATTGAAGTAGATAAAGAAGTGCCCCAGCAAGTGGAACATTCACAACATGCAAAATTGTTAGACTGAAAGGAGGGGAAGGCTGGGAGAGACGGAGATCTCTTTCTCTTCTTACTTTTCCTGGTCCTTTTCATGGGGCTTGCTAAGGCTCCTGGGACAAATCACCGTGTCAAGTAGTCCTGAAGCAACAGAATTTCATTGTTTCACAGTTCTGGAGGCCAGAGGCTGAAATTGAGGGGTCCACAGGACCAGACTGCCTCCAAAGTTCTCCATGGAATAATCTGTCCCGGGCCTCTCGCCCAGCTTCCGGTGGGTGCTGGCAATCTCTGCGGTTCTTTAGCTGGTAGCTGCGCCACTCCAATCTCTGCCTCTGTCTTCACGTGGTGTCCCTCATGTGTCTGTGTTCTCTTCTCTTCTTCGTCGTCTTTTTTTTTTTTTTTTTGACAGGGTCTTGCTCTTTTGCCCAGGCTGGTGTGCAGTGGCAGGATCTCTGCTCACTGCAACCTCTGCATCCCTGGACTCAAATGATCCTCCTGCCTCAGTCTCCCAAGTAGCTGGGACTATAGGCATGAACCACCACACCTGGCTAATTTTTGTTTTTTTGTAGAGACAGGGTTGCACCATGTTGCCCAGGCTGGTCTTGAACTCCTGAACTCAAGAGATCCACCCGCCTTGGGCTCTCAAAGTGCAGGGATTACACTCTCCTCTTCTCGTAAGGACACCAGCCCTTGATCAGGGCCCACCCTAACCCAGTATGACCTCCTCTTAACTTGATCACATCTGCAAAGATCCTATTTCCAAGTTAAGTCACATTCATGGGTACCTGAAGTTAGGACTTGGATATGTCTTTAGGGGACACCATTTAATCCACTACAGAGCCCTTATTTGCATGTCATTTGTCCCTGTGTGTGTTCCTGTATGTGTGCATGTATGTGTGTGTATTAACTCATGGGAGTTCACCTCACTGTCACGTCCTTCAGCACGTAATAGGGCTGTGTTTCTCAAACACTCCAGGCACAAAAGCTCACACTCAAATGATGTATGTGCAGGCTGCCAGCAATATCACAAAACCCTGTATCTGAGTCTTCTCCCGGAATGAGCCTGGAACAAGACTCCCCGAGTCTGAGAGCCACGGCTCAGTGCTTCTTGTTGCTCATTTCCTTCCCGGGAGACACCAAGCCAACATGCTGGGGTGCCCTTGTCCTCGGGCAGGGCTGAGAGAATATCGTTGAAGAGCTCCAAATGTCTCACTCTCCCCACCGGCTCTACAAAAGGGGGATTCAGAGCTCCGGTGGGAAGCAGACAGGTGGAGCATGTAAGGGGCCGTCTGCTGAGAAGAATGTGGCAATTCATCCTGAGAATCTGTGAGCTGGCTGGGACAGTGGAAATCGGGCCTGATCTGCAGAGTGGCCCAGAGGAGCAGGGAAGCAGGCATGGGTTACCCAGAGCCTCCAGGACATCATCCCCCTTGGGAGGAGGCAGACTAGCCTGGACCAGGGCTCACTGCAGAATAAAGTGAATGGTGTCCCAGGACTCAGGATCAGGGGCCTTTGCAGCCTGGTGTCCTCCTGCCCAGTGCTCAGCTGATGGGGAGGCTGGTAAGGCTGCAAATGGCATTGGAGGGGACCCACCTCATCCATTCCTGACCAGTTAGTGGAGATGAAAAGGTTAGCCCTCCTCAATCAAATAGAGAACTTCTTTGATGTTTAGTGTGAAGGATTCAAACACCATTTTTCACCATGACTGCAATGGACTGAATGTATCCTTCCAAAATTTATATGCTAAAACTTTAATCCCCAATGTGATGGCATTAGGAGGTGGGGCCTTTGAGAATTAGGTCATGGGGGTAGAGCCCTTGTGAATGGGATTAGTGCCCTTACAAGGAGTTACAGGAGACAGTCTTCTCCCTCTTCCTCTCTCTCTCTCTTTCTTCCTACCCTCCACTACCTCTCTCTCTCTCTCTCTTTGACCTCCCACCATGTGGTGCCTTCTGCCATGTTGTGACACAGCAAGAGGGCTCTCACCAGATGCCAACACTTGATATTGGACTTCCTAGCTTCCAGAACCATGAGACAATAAATTCCCATTCATTATAAGTCACCCAGTCTGTGGTGTTCTATATTGCAACACAAAACAGACAAAGACAGAAGACAAAAAATTAAATTGGGACAAATCATTTTAATGTTCAGAATATTTGATTATTAATTTCTTGGGCAAAATCTTGCCCCAAATTGATCTCAGGGAAGCTTCATCCTGTCCTGCAAGAAGCTTTTCCTAACACCATTGTATCAGTTTTCCCTTGCCACCATAATGCCACGTGATGGTCATATGACCTCAGTTCATTGCACACACTTATGGAATCAGTGAAGGGCCAGTTTAGTGGCTTGACTGTCTGGTTGGGCTCGCTCATGTGTCTGGGGGCTAGCTGACAATTGACTGATCTAGGCTGACCTCAGCAGGAGTGACAGAGACTAGCCTGGGCAGGTTCCCATGGTGATGACAGAGGCCCTCAAGAGCAACAGGAAACCTGGAAGACCTCTGAGGCCTAGCTGGGAACTGCTGCACCATCACATCTGCCTCAGTTCTATTGGCCAAAGCAAGGCACATGGGTGGCCCAGAGTCCGGATAAGAAAGCACTGCAAGGTTCTAAAGCAGAGAGCTTGGATCTGGGACAGGGACGAAGATTCAGAGCCATTGTCATCACCTAACACAACCGCCTCTCCTCAAAGACCCCTGAGCTCCAATGTAGCTCAGTGCTTCAGGACCCAGTGAATTCTGTATTTTCTGAGACAGGTCACAACTTCTGGTCCACAAGCTCAGACGTGCCACTCTCCAAAATAAATTCATTTTTCTCTAACTCAATTTCTATGCGAAGCCCCCAATCCACCTCTTGGCTGAACAGAATCTCAACCAATATAGGGTCATTTTGTTAAAATCAGAATGTTCTGGGGGTAGTTTATGGTATCTCCTTCCATTCCTTAAAGGGGTTGGGTTTGAGATCTACAAGGTCTTTGGGGATATTCAGCAGGGAAGCCCTCCGACATTTGCTGAGCTTTCCAAATTTCCTGTGTGGACTGGGTCACTGCCCATAGTTTAAGGGGCCCCTCTCTCTCCTGGTCTTCACTTCTAGGCCTTCTACCTCAGGACTGCCAGGCCCTTCAAGGGGAGGGGAAGGCGGGTACTCCCCAGGGACCCTCAGATATGCTCACGCCAAACTCTGGGGCCACAGGGCACCCATGGGAATAAATCCAGACCTACTGTCCCACTCCTCAGAGTGTTTCTGATACTGTGCAAGCTGGCATGAGGAAACTTCTAGAAAGCAAGGCTCTGGTCTTCTTGGCTCTCAAATCCCAGGACCACGTCATCTCAGCATGGCGTTCCAAGCCTGGGATGGTCTGCAGGAGGTCGGGAGCGGCCCCTCTCGGATGTCCTGGCTAATTGCCTCTGTGGTCCCCTTCTCTGAGGAATTTCCATTCTCTCTTGGCAAGAGTAGGGAGAGGGCTGTATTGACCCTGGAAATATCCAATCTCCCATTTAGGCCCAACTCCCAACTTTCGATGCTCAAGAGTCAAAAATTAATATATTTTGTTCTTCTCTGTATTTCTGCTGGAACATCCCTTTCCAGAAGCTGTACTAGCAGAAAACCAGAGAAAGGAGTTCATATTTCAAACTATGGCCACATCATATTTCTATGAATGGTACTACGGGACTGGGCCTTATTCATCACCCAGGGAGGCATTGTAAGTGGTGGGAAAAACTGGATCTGGATGACCTCAATTCCAGTCCTGGCCCAGTCACTTGCAAGCTTAACCTCTGAGCTTGCGTCTACCCAAGCAGGCTGGCAGCATATCTGAAAAATGCATGTGTTAGGCAGAATAATGGCCCTCTCCAAAAGGCGTCCCCGCCTTCACCCCAGGAACTTGCAAATATGTTGGGTTACATGGCAGAGGGGAATTAAAGTTGCTCATCAATGACCCTGAGATGGAGATGTTGTCCTAGATTATCTGGGTGGGCTCAGCATCATCACAATGTCCTTAAAAGTGAGAGAGAGAGAGAGAGAGAGAGGCAGAAGTAGAGAGAACCAAAGGAAGATGTGGCCATGGAGGGAAGATCTAGAGAGGGTAGCATGAGAAGGACTCAGCCATGAGCCTGGGGCTGGGGGTGGCCACCAGAGCTGGAAAGGTAAGGAGGTGATTCTCCCCACAGCCTCCAGAAGGAACCAGCCCTGCTGAGACCTTGGTCTGTGAGACCTGTGTCAGAGCTACAGTGCTGGGAGATGACAAATGTGTGTGTTTTTAAAGTCACTAAGTTTGGGCTGGGCTCGGTGGCTTACACTTGTAATCCCAGTACGTTGGAGGCCGAGGCGGGTGGATCACCTGAGGTCAGGAGTTCAAGACCAGCCTGGCCAACATGGTGAAACCCTGTCTCTACTAAAAATACAAAAATTAGCCAGGTGCGGTATTGCACACCTGTAGTCCCAGTTGCCTGGGAGGCTGAGGCAGGAGAATTGCTTGAACCTGGGAGGCAGAGGTTGCAGTGAGCTGAGATCATGCCATTGCACTCCAACCTGCGTGACACGGCGAGACTCTGTCTCTAAAAAACAAAATAGAATAAAGTCACTAAATTTGTGATAATTTGTTACAGTGGTATGAGAAACCCACACAGTGGCTGTGAAAGTCCTTGTGAATGGAAAGTGTCAGCAGAGGGGAGACATCACTCAGTCCAGCCACGCACCACCAGTGCCAGAGGTGGAGCCCGAGCTCCAGCAGGAGAGAGACCTGGGTTCGAATGTCACCTTCACTGCTGGTGAGCACAGAAACCTCAGGCCTGTCACCCCACCTCACTGAGCCTCTCTCCTCTTCTATAGAAATCATCCCTGCCCTTGGGCTGAGGCGAGGTTCAAGGAGATGATGCGTGTGACATGCTTAGTGTGGACCTGGCCCAGGATGGACCTGAAAACATTTAGTGGTAAAGACAAAGAAGAAAGGGCAGCCCAAAAGGAGTCACCTTGTTCTGTGTATGAGTGACCTCCAGTTATACAGAGACTGGCGGATGCTAGGGATGGATGGATGGACAAATGGATGGATAGATAGATAGATGGATGGACAAAGAGATGGATAGATAGATGGATACATAGATACATAGATAGATGGTAGATAGATCAAGATAGATGATAGATCAAGATAGATGATAGATCAAGATAGATGATAGATAGATCGAGATAAATGATAGATACATAGAAACATAGATAGGTCAAGATACATGATAGATAAATAGCTAGCTAGCTAGATTAGATAGATACTTCAAGGTACTTGGATTAGAGATAGTTTCTTAGACATGTAGAATACAAGAATATCCATTGCAGTTTTATTCATAATAACCCCAAACTGGAAATAACCCAAATGACCACAAGTTACAGAATGGACGAAGCAGATGATGGTATTTTCACACAAAAGAATATCATTCAGCAAGTAAAAGAACAAACTACTAACACACCCAGCAACGCGGGTGGATTTTAAGAGTATTATGTTGGCCAAAAGAAGCTAGGCACAAGGAGGCCACGTTGTGAGGTGCATCTGCAGTTGATCCAGGTATCTGCATCTTCCTTCAGGTGAAAAAGATGAAGCTTAGTTGTCTTCGGGCACAAGCCATCAGCGGTGATGAAAGCCAACATAATGGATGCCCTGGGGGTCGCTGCCTGGGAGGGGGAGTGAGGGAGCCCTTGGGGCGTGGGCCGTGTCCTGTGCTTTTACCTGGGTGCTGGTCACTTAGGGGCATATTTGTAAAAACGTACCAAGCTGCACCTTCACAATGTGTGCACTTTGCCTTTGAAAATTACACCCCAATAAGAATAAGATAACAAGAAATTGTAGATTCTACACCCGGAGCCCACAGACGGACTTGGTTCTAAGTGTTTGGGGAAGGAAGATAAAGGGGGTTGCCAGGTGTGGGTTCTGGTGTTACTGAGCCTCCCAGTGTCCTTTCCAGATCCAGGGAGCTGGCCAGCATCTCCAGGGTCCTCAGGTTCGTCCCAGGAAGACAAGCAGCCCGTGAGTCGGTGCTGTCCCTGGCTAAGAGCTTTCCCTGGCTGCCTCCACAACCCAGGACCTGCCACCCACAAGCAAAGTAGGGAGGACAGCCTCTCCTGTACCCGAGCCCAGCAGGGAAGCCACACCCTCCCCACTGGGCTTCTCCTGCTGTTGGCCCTGGGGACTCACCCAACAGAGAAAGCTACCTCCTGCCCAAGCTGCCCCTACAGTCCCGATCTTGGCCCCCGTCCTCCTCTTTCTCCTCCCCTTCTCCCCTCTCTCGTCCTCCTCTTCCTCCTCTTCTTCTTCCTCCCCTTTTCCTTCCCTCATCCTCCTCTCTTTCCTCTTCCTCCTCCTCCTTTCCTTCCTCTTCCTCCTCCTTCTCCCCCTCTCCTTCTCCTCCTCCCCTTCCTCTTTCTCCTCCCCACTCCCCTCTCTCTTTTTCCTCTTCCTCCTCCTCCTTTCCTTCCTCTTCCTCCTCCTTCTCCCCCTCTCCTTCTCCTCCTCCCCTTCCTCTTTCTCCTCCCCACTCCCCTCTCTCTTTTTCCTCTTCCTCCTCCTCCTCTTACTTCTCCTCTTCCTCCTCCTCTTTTCCTTCCCTCTTCCTCCTCTTCTACCTCCTCCTTTCCATCCCCCTCCTCCTCCTCTTCTTCACTGGGGAGTAAGAGACCGTCCAAGTGTCCCCGCCCACCTGCAGTCACGTGGCCTCCGTCAGCACAGGGCCCTGGCACATCTGTTTCCTCCCACCCTCCAGCTAGGACTGCTGAACAGGGCAGTTTTCAGAGCACGGAGCTGGAGGGAGGGGCCCAAGCCAGGCAAGTGTGGCCTGTAAGGCCCTTGGAGACCCCAGGGCAGCCGTGGGCCACATGGCTTGCCCCTAGACCTAGGGCCCCAGGGGCTTTGTGAGAACAATGCTGAGGGAGAGTGGCCATTTAGGGGTACCCTCCCGGCTCCCCAAACTCCTGCTGAGCCTCCCTCTCACTGGTGCTGGAGCTCTCAGGGTCCATGCTAATGTGGGAAAAAAGAACCTTCTGGAAGGCATATTCAGCATCCCCTTACCACCCAACCTGGAGCCAGGCATGAAAAATGATGGTGGTCAGAGAGGCAGCTGCTATTGAGCTGACTTTGAACTTGAACTATTTTGAAATCCAGCTCATAAATTTCCAGCCCAGCCCGGGGCCTCCCCTTCAGGTCTGGGTGTGGAATCTGTCGAGGGGCCCTGGGTCTGCAGCACAATGCCGCATTTACAGAGCTGCGCTGCCAGTGCCTGAGTGTGTGTGTGAGTGTGTGTGTACCTGGGGACAGAGTGTTTGTGCACGGTGCCAAAGGGAGGGCCCCACACATCTGGAAAGTGTCAGGTTTAATGCCCAAAGCCACGGGCCCAGGTCAGCTAAAAGTACATGTTTGCTCCCAGCCGCAGCTGTGCAAACTCCTGCTGCTCGGGCTGTGCTGGGCTCAGTCAAGTTCCCTCAAAGACAGTGGCCCCTTTGTCAGACTCCATTCCAATCCCCCGTTTCAAAGTCACTGGCCTGCCACAGGGCCCCCTGCCACAAACAGCTGCGGGGCAGCATCTGTCTGAGGCTGCATTCATTCCACCAGGAGAAGGAAAACACAGCAATTTAGGGTCTCAAATCTACGGCTCATCCAACAGACTGCACCCCTCCCGTCCCTGTGAAACTCTCTGTCTCAAGGTCACACCCCCGCCACCTTGGTCCTCATCAGGCACAGCACAGCCGAAGGCAGATGCAGCCCTTGCCCGCGGGGAGCTGGTTCTGCTCCATTTGCTAAATCGTGGTTGTCGCTAGGAAAATCGTCTCCCTGCAGATGTGGTTTGGTTTATGTTTGGAGGCTGAGAGGAGCACAAACCTGTGTGTGTGCGCATGCGTGCGTGCATGCACATGCGTGTGTGTGCACACGTGTGTGAGCGCGTGTGTGCATGCACTCATGTGCGTGGGCGTGCACACACGTTCATGCATAAGAGATGGGGGTAGATTAGGAGCAGTGGGAGAAAACCAGTATCAGCCTGGGCTTGCCCCTAAAGCAAAGCTATAGCTGAAGGCTGATGAGCAGGCTGTGTATGGGATTGGGCCCAGGAGCAGGGCTGGGGCTGGGAATTGAAGGAGGGGGCGCCCATGAACGGATCCTTAGGGACTGGTGCAGCACCCTGCAGGAGCTGCCGAGGAGTCTCCTGAAAGCAGCCGCAGCAATGTTCCCTAGGAGATGAAAACGGAAGCACTGTCTATCAGCTGCTGTCCCCCATTGGTCACGGGGCAAGGAGGGGGGCTCTGTGGATGTCAGCCCTGGCCCCACACTCCTGGGTTTCCCAAGCAGATTCTTGCAGATACAACACACACCACAGCATCCGAAAAGCCCTGGGGGAGGAAGCAAGAGGTGTGGAGTGTGCAGTAAAGTGAGAGCCATCCCATGGCACCTGCACAGAGCTGCTCTCTGCAGAAACAGGGGGTAAAACATGGGTTGAGAGGAGTCCAAGTGGGCAAGGGAAGGGGCCCGGGCCGCCAGCGTGGGTCCTGGGCAGCCAGCATGAGTCCAGCCAGCGTGGGTCCCGAGACAGCCAGCGTAGGTCTCGGGTGGGCACGGGAAGGGGGCCCTGGCAGCCAGCGTGAGTCCCAGGGCAGCCAGCGTGGGTCCCCGGCCTGAGCCCGCCTGCTCTGCCTTCTCCTGGAATCTTGATCTTCCTGCTGCTGCTGGCGTGTGGGAGCGCCACCGAGAAGAGGCCAAGAGCTTCTCCCTCGCCAGCCAAAGGGTTCTGGGGCTTTCCAGTCTTGGACCTTCTCCCCAAGGAGGATTGACAAGGGCTGGGGAAGTTCACCAGGGCACAGCCCCTCAGTGGTTTCCCAGCAGTCCTGGAAGGAAGCGCGCATTGTTTGCACAGCTGGTTGTTTTTCAGGTAGAGAAAACGTTGCTGCGATTGGCAGCCAGTGTCCCAGGGTTTTGTCTGCTTTGGGGGCTGGGTGGGTAGCACCCTTACGGCTCTGTTCTCCCTCCACTGCCCAAGTTACAATCGCCATCAATGCCCCTCTAGTGGATGCACGTGTGATGATGATGGCGACGACGATCACCGCAGCTAACACTGCAACGGCACTCACTTTGTGCCAACCACTGTTTGACATGCTTCCCACTTATGAATTCACTCAGTTTTTATAACAACCCTATTTGGTAGATGCTATTATGATCCCCATTTTACAGACAAGGAAACTGAGGCAAGGGAGGCTAAGCCACTTTTCCAAGTAATAAATAATATATTAGATAGCGATTTGTAGGTAGAGGACAGTGGCTATTTTGAATAATACAACCTACCAGCTGTATGTTATGACATTCATGAACAGTGGACTCCACCACCTACCTCTTTAGAAAATTGGGATATTTTCCCAATACTACAGTGTCTGGAGTTAACAAACTAACAACAGTTCAATTGTCTCATCTATCAGCATTCTGGCAACTGTAGGGTATTATTTGGATATTTTTGGGGAGACCCTGACCTACTGGGCACTTGCAGGGGTGGGGTGCCCCCCAAAATATCCAAATTATATTCCAGAGTTATCAGAATGCTGATAGATGAGATGAGTGAGCTGTTGTTGCTTTGATAACTCCAGATGCTATAGTATTGGAAAAATACCCCAATTTTCTAAAGAGGTAGGAGGTGGATTCTACTCTTCATGTCCATAGTAACATGGAGCTGGGAGGTTGTATTATTGTTCCAAATAGCTACTGTCCTTCCCTGGGGCTCCATCCCACATTTCTGTGTGTTCTTGCTCCATTGATAGCAGGCTTTGCCATGTGACTTGTTTTGGACAATAGGTATGAGCAGAAGAAACATGCTTCACTTCTGGGCAGAAGCCCCAAGACCTACCATGAGGTCCTCCACTTCTCTTTCTCCCTACCACAAGACTGACATGTCTTCAGGAGGGACTGCTTCTTTAGCCTGGGTCCCTAGAATGAAGACTGATATGCAGAAAAACTTCAGCCAGCCTGCAATGGACTTGTGGGGTTAGCAATAAGCTTTTGTTGTTATAAGCCACCAAGAGCCAGGGGCTGTATGTTACTGTGGCAGAAATTAGCTGAAGCTGACTAACACTGTTACTAATGGAATCATTTTCAAATGTAGAAAATAAAAGAATGGACTCTGAAAGCTTCTGTGAGTTCACATAGAACAAGTCACACCTGACAAATGCCTTTTATGTATTTGATAGGGTTACACAAGTGATACAGAGAGGAATTTTGTAGTATAAGGATATCTGAAGTTCAGCTTGTATTAACAAAAAGTTTGCCTCTGTTTCCCATAAATAAGATAGAGAAATGTGAGCTCGGTAAGAGCACGATTAAATGGTTTCATAATCATTACAGTGAGGAACCAAGAAGGGCTGATTTCATGTGGCTGATGCCCACCTGCCAGAAGGTCTCTAGTGGTATGCCACAGGGCTCTGCCCTTGTTTCACTCAGTTCAATGTTTTCATTAATGATTTTTCACAAGGCCTTCAAAAGCTAGGCTGATCACATTTTAAAATGATACAAAGCTGGGGAGAACAGTCTGGTGAACCATGAAATATTTTTAGCAGAGCAGAACAAGATGAATTGTAACAGAGATCAAACAACATCTTAAAAAACCAGAAGGGGTCAGGTGCAGTGGCTTACGCCTATAATTCTGGCACTTTGGGAGGCTGAGGCAGTGGATCACAAGGTCAGGAGATCAAGACCATCCTGGTCAATATGGTGAAACCCCGTCTCTACTAAAATGCAAAAAATTAGCTGGGCATGGTGGCGCACACCTGTAGTCCCAGCTACTCAGGAGGCTGAGGCAGGGGAATCACTTGAATCTGGGAGGCGGAGGTTGCAGTGAGCTGAGATCGAGCCACTGCACTCTAGCCTGATGACAGAGTGAGACTCCGTCAAAAACAAACAAACAAACAAACAAACAAAAACCCAGAAGGACTGGAAATGGAAGTCATAGATTCATAGCAGCTTGTGTGAAAATGATGAGACTTGGTTGACCATAACCTCAGTGTGAGTTATTATTATTAATTGCCAATATTCATTGAGCACTCCCAGTGTATCAGACAGTGTGCCAAGGACGGACTTGACACAATTCTCTCATTGTATTCTTCCCCAGGATCCTGAGTAGTTCATGCTGTGCTTTAAATAAGAGGTACATTCATTGAATCACCTATAGGAAAAAAAAAATCAAAGCATATAAATTTTTCCATAAAGAAACTTTCAGGAGGTAGAGCCCAGTCTTTCTGGAATGCAAGGGCATTTTCTATCATTTCTTCTTACATGCTTTTAGATTAAGGATTCTATTTAACTCAACAAATGCTTATTGAACTCCTACTATGTGTCCACCATGGAGTTTCCTGCCAAGGTAGATGACACAAAAAATAAGTAAACCCTCTAATTTTCGGTGGTGATTCATTCTATGAAGACCATCAACAGGGTGAGAAAATACAGAGTGACTAGGGAAGGGGAAGGGGTAATTACATGGGAAGATTAGGGAAGGCTTCCCTGAGGAGGTGACTTAGGGCAGAGTCCTAACTGGTGACAAGAATCCAGCCACTGGTTCCAAGAAAGACATTCTCTCATATTCTACTTCCCGTTTGATTAGAAGCCTGCACAGGGAAAGAAACAGAAAAAAAAAAAAAAAAATACCCAGCACGCTATTTCTTGAGCCCAGGTGAGGGAAACAACGATAAGACGCTCCCAGGTGTCCAGAATTCTCTCAAGCAGGGGCTCCCCTGGTACCCGGACATCAGCAGATACCAGGAACCTCATTGTGCACTGAGTGCAGCACAAATACAGAAAATAAATCTGAATCAGGGGTATTTTCTTCAGCTTGGATTATTTTTGCAGCGATCGCGTTTCCTTGTATGTTAAGAAACCCTGGGAAATTATTTGCTTAACGGGAGCACTCGGTATTTCTCAAAGTCTTTTTTTTTTTCCAACCTTCTTTCCCTTTACTCTTGCTTTCCTCCTCTTTGTTTGAGTTTTGAGCAAAAACTTCCTACCTGCTGTGATATTTTCCCCATGAATGTCACCAAACTAAGTAGGCTAGAAAAACAGTCGTAGGAAATATGAGGAATGGCCAGGAATCAGGGTAAACAGCAGCCTGGGAAACTTCCAGAAGAAAGTGCAGTCAGCGACTCTGACCTCGACTCCTGTCAGCAAATTACTCCAAAATCAAGTTGGCCATTTGAGTTCCATGGAGGGTTTCCCCTTGCAAGACACTGCTTCTTTAAGTCCCTTGGGCAGGAAGTGGCGATTCCAGAGGTCCCCCTTGGCATGTCCTTGAGGGAACAAAGAAAGGGACGCACTTCGGACCCCATCTGTGTGTGAAGTTGGTGAGGGGCATCTCGTGTCTGGCTGATCCAAAATTCACCCAGCAATATGAAAGCTGGCCTGGGTCTGAACTCATGAAAGATAATGATTTGAATTTCAAAGGATTAAAAGAAGCTCATGGAAACGATGATTAAGCCCTTGAACATTTTACAAAAAAAAAAAAAAAATTATTTCTGAACCAAAGAGCTGCGAAAAAAGTCAAATGTGAAGGGAAGAATGTCAATTGTGCCCTTAGAAAGTCTTGCTGGGAAAAAATACGGAAAGTAAAAGAAAAAAAAAATCATTCTTTGTCATTTTTCTGCTTTTTTTTTTTTTTTTTTTTTTTTTGAGGCGGAGTCTTCACTCTATCGCCCAGGCTGGAGTGCAGTGGCACCATCTCGGCTCACTGCAAGCTCCGCCTTCCGGGTTCACGCCATTCTCCTGCCTCAGCCTCCCGAGTAGCTGGGACTACAGGCGCCCGCCACCTCGCCCGGCTAATTTTTTGTATTTTATTTTAGTAGAGACGGGGTTTCACCGTGTTAACCAGGATGGTCTCGATCTCCTGACCTCGTGATCCACCTGCCTCGGCCTCCCAAAGTGCAGGGATTACAGGCGTGAGCCACCGCGCCCGGCCCATTTTTCTGCTTTAAGAATTAGAGCAGAGTTCCCAAGCCTTGTAAAATTAAGATAAAATTAGCTTATTGTGTTTTTATCATTTTAGATTTATTTTTCAAGATGAAGTTCCAACAAAATCTCTTTTTTCTCTCTCCTTCTAACAATATGTGAGCTTTGACTCCATGTCAAGTGGCTTGGCTTCAGGTGCCCTTTTTCTGGTACCTATAACCCTTGGAAAAAATAAAGCCCTCCTGTCCTTCCTTTAATGGATTTGTCTACCAGACTAATGTCACTGAGAAAATTCTTTCATGTCTCTGTCCTATTTTCCAGCAGTTGGCATCTAGACTCCACTGAACTGAGGTCCCCTTCTTCTAGAGTCTTCTGCAAGAAGAAGGGGTCCCTCCTTCTCACCTTCTTCATCTCTTCTATATTGATCAGGATAAGTAACACCAGCTACTGTAACAAACAACCCCTGCATCTCAGTGGCTTATGGCTCAGCTGTCAGCCTGAGGGCTCTGCTCCACACAGTCATTCAGGGACCCAGGCTCCTTCCATCTTGTGGCTCCATCCTCCTTGATACCCTCAGAGTCCTCTTTATTCAGCCAGTGAATGGAGAAGGAATACGAGGGAGGTTTCTATGGGTCTGGTAGTAGTGCACGTCCGTTCCACTCACATTCTAGTGTTCAGAATTCAATCACATGGTCACACCTAACCACACAGAAGCCTGGGGAATTTAGTCCAGTGTGGTTTCCTGGAGGAAGAGAAGAACTTGAAAACCAGTGAACATAGTGATCTTGACACATTTGCTACTTTTTCTTTCTCTCTTTGGTATCACCTCCCTGTTCTAGTTCATCTCTACATTGATGTACCTGGCTAAGGGAGTTCAGGCTGCTGAAACAAATGACAATAGACAGAGTGGCTTAAACAACAAACATGTATTTATCATATTTCTGGGGGTGGGGAAGCCCAAGATCAAGGTGCTGGCAGAGCCAGTGCTTGGTGAGGACTTGCTTCTTGGCTTGTAGGCAGCCTCCTTCTCACTGTATCCACATATGATGCAAAGCAGAGAGTGACAGGAAGTTCTCATGTCTCATAAGGGCACTAATCCCATTCATGGGGCTCCACCCTCATGACCTAATCACTTTCTAAAGGCCCTACCTCCTAAGATCATCATATTAGTCATTGAGATTTCAACATATAAATTTGGGGAAGGAGGACAACACAGACATTTCATAAAAATAATAAAAAAACAGCATAGGTACTCATGTTTTTCCCTACATAGCAATAATCCTTTTTCTTACTAAACCTCCCAGATTCTGTTGACCACATTGGTCTTCCTTGGTTCGGAACAGCCTGAGTGTCAGAAATGTTAAGTTATATGAGCATCCATGTCCATCCATCCATCCATCCATCCATCAATCCATCCATCCATCCATCCATCTATCCGTCCATTCGTCCATCTGTCAGTCCATCCATCCATCCATCCATCCATTCATCCATCCATCCGTCCATCCATCTGTCCACTTATCCAGACAATAGTTAATGATCCCCCATGTGCAAAAGCATGGTGTGAAGTGCTGTCCAGAAAGAAAAAAAAGCATAAGGTGTGCTTTCTGCCTTTGAGGAGCTGATAATCCAACTGGGGACATAAGAACTAAGCACACACAAAACTAGCAAAGACGCCAGACCCAGGCCTGTGGAGATAAGCGGGAACCACTGAGGAGCAGAGACCTTGTGGGCCGCTCCCCATGCACCCGCGCCCCCCTTTCTCCTTCGACAAACACAAGGATGTGTCTGGGAGTTCTTCCCTGGTGCTCTCTATGAATTCTCTTCCTCCTTTCCCTCCGGTGCTCCACAGTTGGTCTCCTTGCCCTCCCATACCCATTTCTCTTGCCTGCCTTTCTCTGCTTCTTTTTCCCCACCCATCTCCCCAAGCCTCTCTCCACTTTCTTCCTGGGACACAGATGCCTCCAGTGTGTGCCAGCCTCAGAGCCTTTGTAGAAACAGAGGTAGCCTCAGGGCCTTTGCACCTCGTTTCTCTGCCAGGATACCCTTTCTCAGGCTGTTCGCAGAGCCGGCCCCTTTTCCCCACCAGGCTCTCGGTTCAAAAACCACTTCTGAAGGATATTTGTGACCCACCCTCTGCCATGGAAAGCTGCTCCACCATGGTCTTTCTCTGCCCCATCACCCATTTTATTTGCATAGCATTTATAACTCTCTGAAATTACCTCATTTAACTATTTTCTTTCCCCAGACCCCACCCCAGACTGGAAGTCCCCCAAGAATGAGGACCAAGTATGACTAGTCCATGGCTCTATCCCCCATTGACCGCACACAGTAGGCACTTACTCATCACTGCTGATTGAGGGGATGACAGACAGCCCCTTCCCCTCCCCTCCCCTCCTTTAGCATCTCAAGACTGCACCGGGAGCATCACTGAGCCCCGGCCGCTCCAGGACCCTGCCCTCCCGCTGGGCCTGGTCCCCAGACTCTACCCTTTCCGGAGCTCTGGGCAGCATGCCAGGAGCCTGGAGCCTTGCATTAATTCCTGTTCAACGCCCTTTGTCTTCGCTTTCAGCTGAAAAACCACACAACCAGAATATTTGCCTGGACTTGTTCTTCCTTGAGGAATGGATGGAAATGGTGCGCATTTGCCACACTTTCTGGCGTACTCACCCTGCGGCATTTCAGGGGCCAGTGTGCCCCTGGAAACTGTGCTTCCTCCCTGCCATCTCTGTGTTTTCATCAGCTGGGAAGGACTTAGTCTCGCTCCCGAAAGCTTTCAGCCCCTTGGCTCTTACCTGACTGAACTTCATGCTATACATACTTTTAAAAAATTTTTTAAACATTTTTTTGCATGACTCAAGTAAGCATCAGAACATCCTATATTACTTTTAATGTGCACAGATGTCCTTCTGGTAATTTACTCAGCTGTAGTTCAGAATGACTGTTCTATTAATGTTTTGTTTTGTTTTTGCCATCATGGCTCTTAAAAAACCACAGCACTTTTTGGAGGCCTCTTTTTTTTTTTTTTTTCAATATAACAACTTGTTTATCCCAAAACCTGCTACATCAACAAGTGATGTTTTGGCATTATGGATTCAGGCAGACACAGTCACCAATTTATGTGACATCACAGTTTCTAGTCAGACAAAATAACTGGAAAGCAATCTGGATGGCGCACTACATTTAGAAGATCTCAAAACATTTGCTTTGCACAGATTCGCCGAGTGAGAGGCATGAAGAGGGGGCAGTGCCCACGCTTTTCGTCTGCTGTGCACAGGCGCCATTTCCAAGAGTGTCACGCACTATTGTGTTAGCCAGAAAGGTATATGTGTTTCACTTTAAGCATTCTACAACTTGAGAGCAAGAGAATCATTAACCCCTAAAAAGCTGAAAACCGATAAAGAAAGTGGTGTGCGAACGTGGGTGTATTGAAGCAGATTTCTTGAAGGTAACTCTAGATTCACTCTATACCACCCGCTACCCACTATTGCAGGGGTCAGCCAACTTTTTCTATACAAGGCAAGATTGTAAATAGTTTAGTCTCTGCAGACTGCATTCTCTGTTGCAAGAGGAAAACATAATAGTCATAGTATCTGGGACTATCGTCTAGCACAAAGCTCTTCACCAATGAATCAGCTGGGATTTGTGGAGTTTAAGGCTTGTCATGGAGCAGGATATCCCCAAGATGTCAAAATATCTCCCCAGAGCTTCCTGATAAATCACAAAGGGAAAGGTACCTTTAGCACGAAGAAATAATGTGGATACCACCTCTACCCAGTGATCACACCCAGCATGACCAACAGTGGGACAAGCTGACAGGATGTGCTTCCTGAGGGTGATGGCACAACATGGACCCTGAAAAATCCCTGCAAAAGTGTTTATCCTACATCGAATCCTAAGACAGCAATCAGGCAAATTCAGATCATGGGACACTCTACAACTGGCCCAAACTCGTTAAAACTATTTATGTCAGGAAAGGCAAAATAGGTGTGGGGTCTGTTAGGGTCAAAGATCTAAAGAGATGTGACCACACAGAACTGGGAGTGGTCTGAGATTTCACCCTGCTGGCCAGGGAAGACATGGCTCTGCCACAGTCTCACAGACTCAAGCAGAAAATACAAGACTCCTGGGTCAGAGACAAAGGACGTTATTACTCACAATAATCACAGAAGCCAGGGAGTCAGCAAGTTCTCCAGCCAGTTCCCCAGCTCTGGTTTCCACAGGGCCACTCGAAGGGGCCCAGGTGACCCTTGCACATACAGCTGTTTGCACAGAAGGGGAGGAACCCGGAGTGTAGGGAACCCGAATCTTTCACAGTGGGCAATAAGCCGGCCTGACCTTTTCCCCACAGGGAACCATTATTTTTATTACAGTGGACAGGAAGCACGCCTATCTTTTGATTTGAAGAGAGACACTATCTCTACCTTTCAAAACTGTTCTCCCTACAAACGTTCTTGAAATGATAGCCCAGAACGAAGGGTGGCCAAGGCCTCTGTTTGCAAGATGGGAATAAACACGGGAGACTCATGAAGAATTGTCTCCTAATAATGACAACTATTTAGGAGATTAGGAGATCACACACAACTCCTACACAACTCCTAATGTGATCCTAATGTGAACGATTAGGAGATCACACACAACTCCTACACAACTCCTAATGTGATCCTAATGTGAACGATCCTAATAGTTGTCACTATTAGGAGTTGTGTGTGATCACTTCTCCGACTTTCGGCTAAGATCAAGCGAAATGCAACGTGTGTTTGAGCCCTGGGTTGAGAAGGAAAACAGCTTTAAAGGACATTGTTGGGAAAATCGGGGACATTTTGATATGGAATATAGGTTAATAATTGTACCAATGTTAAATTCCCTCAGTATGATCGCAGTATGGTGGTTCCGTATCATCTTTCTTCTTAGGAGGTACTGCTGAAGCGTTCTGGGGCAAAGGGGCATGATATTTACCACCTATTTTTACATGGTTTAGCAAAACACAAAACAAAATAAACAGCACACACACACACACACATACACAAGAGAGAGACAGAGAGAGAGAGAGATCCGATGTGTCAACACCCAACAAACCCAAATGGTGTTTGGGTTTTCATTATATTATTCTTGCAAAAATTCAGGGAGACCCAGCTTCCCCCAAGAACACACAGCTGGCTCTCGGCCAAGCCTGGCCGGAGGCGACCTTCTTCTGACTTTAAGGACTGTGTTTTCACTACACTCAGTCTCTGATTTTATCCCTGCCCTGGCTTAATTAAGTGCTCTAAAGACATAAATAGGCTTTTTGTTTACTCAAGCCGGGAGAAGCTGGCAGAAAAGGCCTTTTCAGCTGAACGCTGCTTACAGCCGGAAGGTGTGAAGCGGTGAGTTTCCAGCCAGGAAGAAGCCTCTCAGCCGTGGGCGTCTTTGCCCGGAGCTGTGAGGTGAGTCCAGCAGCCCCACTGTGGAATGGGAACGGGAGGGGCTGTGGGAAGCCACGCCGGCTGGGATGCCGGGCAGCAGACCCTTAGAACAGCTTTCGTCGCTCACTGAAAGCACTGGGAATCCGGACGCTGTCCTGGACACACACATACAAATGGCAGCAGAATGTATGCCCAGGTCAAAGGCGCTTTGAATTCATTTTGTCCCCGCTTCCCTGTCTTAGTAGGGCAAGTGGTAAAGAGCTGGTTTTATGTGTGGACACCCAGGGCATGGGCCCTGACCCCCAGACAGCTGCCCAGCAAAGGCGGGCTGCAGGCTCTGAGAGGACACGGGCTAAAAATGAAGAGGTGAGTCACTGCTGGAGCTCTGAACAGGCGCGGACGTCTGTGGTACAGCTGGGGACTGAGCAAGGGCACTGCAGAAAAGTCCCTCGGGTGAGACGGGCCACCAGGGAACATGCGACTCCCTGGGGCAGGGAGGCATCCCCCAGCCAGGGACCAGGACCTGGCCTGCTGAGGATGCACAGTCCCAAGTGTCATGGTCATACAGTCACCTGGGCCTTCACTCTGAAACATTTGATCACATGCCCGGCTGGACAGCTCAGACAGGGCCTATATGGAGCGTGTGATCAAGAAGCCGCTCCTCTTGGCTCTGTTCTCGCCGCCCCTTTGAACGCCTCCACTTCAAGTTCTTCTGTGGCTACTTTCAAACCCCCAGTGATGTTCAGTGTTATTTCTGCATTCCTTAAAAATAGGCAGGAGCCCCGGATGCTCCCTATGAAAGACAAAGACTTTGCTGACACTGCAGTTCTCTCGTCTTTTCTTCTTCTAAAAAGTGTATATGCATATGCGTGTGTATGCGTATGGGTGTAGGTGTGTAGATGTGTGCATACGTGTGTGAGAACATATGTGTATGTGTATGTGTGCGTATGTGTGTTAGTGTGTATATTTGTGTGTCCATGTATGTGCGTTTGCATATGTGTGCATATATGTGTGTGTATTTGTGTTTATGTGTGGATGTGTCTACATGTGTATATGTATGTACATGTATGTATGTGCATACACATGTGTATGCGTATATGTATATTTATGTATTTGTGTGTATATGTGTGCTTGTGTATGCATGTGTATTGTGTATGCATCTGTGTGTATGTGTGTATATTTGTGTGTTTATGTGTATATATGTGTTTATGTGTGTACATGTATATGTGTGTGTGCATATGTGTGGTTGTGTGTGTATGTGTGTATGTATATGTGCATATGTGTTTATGTGCATGTAGAAGTGTGTGTGTGTATCTAAATGTATTGATTATCCTGGTGATTTCACACAGCAAGGCATGAAGTGCAGTGATTAGAGCAGGGCCCAGCTGAGCCTGAGGAAATTTCCCTGGCACCATGCCGAGGGCTCAGCTTGTGCCTGGTGCACCTGGCAGCATACCCTTAATATGCTTACATTTAATCTTCATTCACTAGCTTTATTATCATCCTGCTTTATGGATGGGGACACTGAGGCATAGAAAGGGCAGGCCAATTGCCCAGATCACACAGCCGGGACATGGTAGGGCCAGGATTCAAACCCAGACAACCGAGTGTGCACACGACAAGAAGACCCCTTCCTTGTCTGGGCGTCTCCTTGGAAGGCGAGCAGCCTCCAGTGCTCTCAGATGGCCTTGTTTCAGGGCTCTCTCTGCAGGTTACAGAAAGGCCTTGTTGTCAGGCATGACAACCTCCGTCCTCCTGCCGCCATGTCACAATCCATTGGGACCCACTGGCAGCCTCTGCCACGTCCACCCTAGCAGCCTCCGGTGTGGCTTTCTACTTAGGGTAGGCTGTGTGACCTCAGGCAGTCACTTAACCTCTCTGAGTCTCCATGACTCCATCTGCTTTATTTATTTATTATTTATCTTTTATTTTATTAATTTATTTTTCTGAGTTGGAGTCTCACTCTATTGCCCAGGCTGGAGTGCAGTGGCATGATCTTGGCTCACTGCAGCCTCTGCCTCCCAGGTTCAAGGGATTCTCCTGCCTCAGCCTCCTGTGTAGCTGGGATTACAGGTGTGTACCACCGCACCTGGCTAATTTTTGTACTTTTGGTAGAGACGGAGTTTCACCATGTTGGCCAGGCTGGTCTCAAACTCCTGACCTCAGCTGATCCACGCACCTTGGCCTCCCAAAGTGCTGGGATTACAGGCGCGAGCCCCCATTCCTGGCCTGCTTTATTTTAAAATGGAAATAATATGCAGCCAGGGTTCAAGTGCAGGACGGTGCGTGTGCAGAGCTCTGTAAGCTCTGCAGGAATGCGCAGCCCTGCTTCTAGGAGCCTTCCTTCAATGCTGCTTGCGACAAGTGGCTAATGGCGCTCCATGAGAAAACCTTTTTTTCTCGATGCCCTTCCCTCTGGCCTTCCTTGCAAAGTTGAGCTTCCCCCACACAAAGCAGCCTGGGAAAATCCCCCTGATATGGGAGTGCTTGGGGGGCCCTGGGCTGGGGCTTGGGGTTACCCCAGGTCACTTTTCTTTCTTCTTCAACATGTGCTTTTAAAAGCCAGTGACTTCAGAAGCTTGTGGAGGAAGGTCTTCCTTCCCAGGGGTGTGCGGTGAAGGGGTCTTCCCTTCTCCCCTTCTCTCCAACACGAGACCCACTCTTTACAACCCCTTGTCAGATACCCCAATACCTCTTTTCTATTAAATATCCACTTTCTCTGCCCAATTTCGCTCTGCCTCCAAACTCTCCACTCTTTAATCCAGCTTTGTTTATGTGTATATATGTGTACATGTGAGGAACTTTGGAAGTGATTTGGATCAGATCATTCTTTACCTGCTTCAAAACCTCTGCAGATTCTCCCATCCCTGGCAGATAAAGCCCCAATCCCCTGGCACGGCATAAGGGCCTCCGTAGACCTGGCACCTCCTTCCCTCTGCCCTTTCCTCCAGCACTGGGCCTAGAGCAGGTACTCCAATCTTGAAAGCCCCCCTTTTCTGCTCCTCAAACCTCACATTCCAGGGGCTCAAGCCCCTTTTCCTCCTGAGACTGGCCGCAAGAGCCTCCTGCCCTGCCCACTGCCTAGCCCCTGGCTCCAATGAATTTATGGAAATTTCGGCCTTTCCTCCCGTCTTTGACATTTGCAGACCATCTGGTGCTGTGAGAAATAGAAGCTTCCACAGTACTGGCTTTCAATTGAGGGGCGGTCCCCAGCCCGCAGCAGGATCCGAATAGGTCAGAGGTCACGGTCACTGGGGCCATCAGTGTGGGCTGCTCTCTGGGGGTCTGACATTTGTAATGCACTCATGTTCTGCCTGCCGTCTGGTGTGCACACATCTCCAACCATTTACCACATATGGCAGCCTGTTTCAGGGAAACTTCCAGAACCCAGATGGGCATAGTCATGAAGGCACTCTTGATAAGTGGGCTTCTAGATCAAGATGAATGACACAAGGGGGACAGGATTAGTAGAGTGGGGCAAGAGAATTTCAGGACATCCCCCAAACACAGAAATCACCACAAATGATATTTTGCTGCAACGTTTTAAAAGTCAAAATGGATGCAAACAGTTCAAGAGGAACAAAACATCAACATTTTATTTTATTTTGAGACAGAGTGTTGCTCTGTTGCACAGGCTGGAGTGCAATGGCATGACCTCGGCTCACTGCAACCTCCACCTCCTGAGTTCAAGCAATTCTCCTGCCTTAGCCTCCTGAGTAGCTGGGATTACAGGCGCCTGCCACCATGCCTGGCTAATTTTTTGTTATTTTTAGTAGAGACAGAGTTTCACCATGTTGGCCAGGCTGGTCTTAAACTCCTGACGTTAGGTGATCCACCCGCCTCAGCTTCCCAAAGTGCTGGGATTACAGGCGTGAGCTGCCACACCAGGCCTCAAAATATCAACATTTTAAATAAAGACAGAGGAACCCTGCAATTTTGAAACTCTACCTTGCCCGCATTCTGCCCTGCCCTTGGTAGCTATTGTGGCCAAGGGGTCATTAGTCCCTGAGATAAGAAGAAATTCGTTCTTGCCAAAGACTTTCTCCAGGGAAGCAGAAGACCACTGGGGCTGGCTGGGTGGGCATTTGGGAAATGTGAGTTTCCATGTGTCTGTGTTCCAGAAAGAACGCCCCTCTCCCCACCACTTTCATCCTAGTCAGTGACAGCAGTTCAGTCACTCATTCTGGTCAAGTGGCCCAAGGGCTGAAGAAGTCCTGTCTTGCCTAAGAATTGAAGCAAATGGAATCCTATTTTGTTGTCCTATTTTGTTTTTTTCCAGAATGTTCCAGATATTCAAACCTCTGGTTAGTTCTGTTTGGGCAGCAGACTTCCAGCGTTCTTTCCTGGGAGATATGGAAATGGGCTGTAAATTCACCTGGTGACAGGTACATGCCTGTCACCCTGTGGACTCTCAGGAAGCCGCCCCACCCTCTGTCAGTGTCTGGCATACACCTTACTCCTGCTGCTGCAGGGCCTGCGCCCTGCTGTTCCCTCCACATGGTGGGCTAATTCTCACTGCTTGGCTATTCAGATCTTATCTTTAAAAATCGCCTCCTCCAAGAAGCCTTCCCTGAACACCCCAAGCCTTAAGTTGTCCCTTTGGCTATTCTTGGTTGCAGCACCTCGTTAAGTTCCTTCCCTTAGACTCACAGCCTTAGCTTCCTGGTACGTTGACTGCCTCCCTCACCAGACTGGGCCCTCCACAGGCCAGGGGCCTGCTGTCTTACGCGTGCCCGTTTTGAGGTCCGGCCAAGGCTGGGTGCAGAATGGGAGCCTGAGAACATCTTCAAAGTGCTGCCCTCAGTTTGAGGGTGTCCAAAGAGCGGATTCTGACACCCGGCTTCCCGCTTGGGCTTTCTGCTCTAAGCAGAATGGAAATGAGTGTGCCGTGCACACTTTCACCCTTCCTGGAGTCTCCCTCTGCTCTCTTCGCCCTATTAGCCTCTCCCACATTCCTGCTTTCCAAAGCAGTCCGTGGACACCCCCAGCTGCCCCGCTTGCAGAATGGAAGGATGGATCCTCAGGAGTGAGGTGGGGGGCGTCTGTGTGGCTGGGCGCTGGAAATGCGGAGACGCCTTGCCAGGCATCTGATAAGAAAACAGTAAGGAAAGGAAACACGTGTTCTTCTCTCTTGGGAGGAAGGAAAAGAAGGGAAAGACGAGCAGGACCCTTGTTCATGAGCAAGGACCTTCCCAGAAAAATGCAGGAACAGCCAGATGCCTGGGGATTCCCGGAAGTGCTTCTCATCGCCGCCGCCGCCGCCCCCCACCCACAAGTTCCACCCAATGCTTTCCACCCTCAAGGCCCAAAGAGCTGGCCCTGGTTGTGCGGGTAACGGAGACGCCAGTACTAGGGCGGTGGTGGCACTCCTCCCCATCGATTGTAAGTTACAGAGAAAAAGAAAACTTCTCTAAAATAAAGTTTCTCAAGCTGCTTTTATTGGGACTTCAAATGGGACTGAGAAAACCTCCAAGAGCACCACGAAATAGGATGATGATAATTACTCGTATTTCTTGGGATAACTTGGGGACCCCACAAGGCACCCTCGGTGCGCGAGTGTGGTGCTTGTTTCGGGAGTGGGGGACACACGCGCCTCGTGGGACTCCGGCTGCTGGCGGGGCGCGCAGTCCCC
>NW_012103587.1:1075477-1090163 GCF_000951045.1 Mandrillus leucophaeus
CGCCGGCGCCTCCTCGGAGCCCCCGGGACCCAGCGAGGCAAGAGCGGTAAGGAGGCACTCTCGCTCCCAAATGGGGGACCGCGCGGGCGGGTGGGTGAGGGTTGCCCCTCGAGACGCGCGCTACTGTAGAAGCAGGACGGACCTCCTCCTCTCCCTGTCCCGCAGCCACGAAGGTGGCCAGTGACAGCCACGCTTCTCAGGTGGGGACCAGGGTGTGTAGGGGGAGGAGGTCCAGGCTGACCCCTGAACCTGGAGACCGCTCCCTGGCAGTAGGCCTCCCTCCAGAGTGATTCTTCCTATTGTCAGTAATAATGGGGGGCTCATGGGGCGGGGTAAAGGACGGTCCGAAATTCCCAAAGAAGTTGGCTGCTGGCTAGGTGGGCTTGCGCCCAGAGGCCCGGCATGTTGCAGACATCTGGACCCGGCCCCTCTGCTGCTCCGGGTGCCCTGTTTACTGTCCAGGCGCTGCCAACGTGAAAGCCTTTTCTTTCTTTCTTTTTTTAAATAACCAAATCCAGACAGGATCCCTTCCTTCCCGGGATGTTAAGGCATGTTGACGTGGAGCTTAGGCGGGAGGGGGAGGCTGGAACCCCGGGTCAGGAAACTCAGGAGTTTGTCTCCTGCCAGACTAAGCCCAGCCTGGGGGTGGACTCCGGTGGGGACCCAGCTTGGCGCCTGGCCTGAGACTGGGCGCCCCCCTGGCAGGCGGGGAAGCATGTGGGCCCAGCGGGCGCCTTTGCAGCTTGAGGAAATGACAAGTTGAAATGAGTGATGGCCCATCCCTGCCCGCTCTCTGGCTGCGCCCTGCCCACCTTAACAGCTTTTCTGCTGGGGCGTGTGTGCTGGCTCCACTCCCCTTTCCTGGGGCCCCAGGGATACTTGCCTGGCACTCACAGGGCAAAAAAGGCCTCCCCCCAGCTGAAAATCCTCCTCCCCACAGCAGAAGGGAGTGGCTCCCCGCCTCAAGCCTCAGGACATGACCTTCATTCGTACCTTGCTTGTTTCTTCCCCTGGTGGGTCCCAAACTTGGCCGCCAATTGGAATCACTTGGAGAATCTTTAGAACCTACCCACACTCACCGCCCAGATAGTCTCACTGAACTGATAGGGGTGCAGCTCGGCATCAGGAGAGTCTGTCTCCCTGGGTGATTGTACTGTTCAGCCAAGTCGAGGAGTCACTATCTTAGACCAAATCATGCAGCGAATTTGAACTTTGGTCTCTTTATGGGAGCCTGGCGGGTGGAAGGGGCAGTGAGGACTTCCAGGAGTTGACAGAGGTGACCAGGGCTGTTTGCAGTGAACCTGATCTTGCTGTCGAAAGGCCAGCTTTCCTGCCAGAGCGTCTGGGATTTGGCACTGTCACACATTTGGGCTGCACGGGTTGGGACTGAATCCCCGTGGCGCCTTGCACAGTGGGGCTTGGAGAAAACGGACGGGGAAAGCGCCTTCTCCTTGGTTCCTTCCGTGACCCAGAAGCCTCCTTACAGAGGGTTTTCTGGAAGCGGTCTCTGCCATCCGGGCCAGCCCGTGGCTGCCGCAGGAATAGCGTGGCTGGCTTACTTGTCTTGGCTGTTCTACTTGACTTTATTTTTTCCCCTTCCTGCTCGCTGGATGCCAGGTATGGAACTGTGTTGCCCTGATCTTTTAATTTGGCTTAAAAGCAAAGCCCGGGGCTGTTGGGGCTGTTTCCTCATGGATAATGATACTTGGCATTTAGATAGCTCACACCGTGTGCCAGGACAACTGTCCTAAGCTCTTTATTTACATCAATTCATTTAATTTTCACTATATTCCCATGAAGCCTACACTCCAATTAGCCCCGTTTTCCAGAGGTGGAAGCCAAGGCACAGAGGAGGTTAGCAACCTGCCCAAAGTTGCCCAGCCAGGAAGTGGCTGTGCTGGGCCTGGCTGCAGAGTCTGCCCTTCAACCTCATATTATTCCCCTTTTCACTGTGCGACTAATTAACTACCTGTGATTTTTTTTTTTTTTTGGAAAAACAAAATGTCTGTGTACCTACCGGGTTTGAAGGGCTGCTTTGAATAAAAGGGAGAAAGGATTGCCTGGCGCCCCCTCTTCTCAGCTTTGGGGCTTGCCGCTGTGGCCATGCCCAACCACCCCTCGCCCATCCCGCAGGGCACCCCACCTCCCCATTAACTCCTGCTGAACTTTGCTGAGTACTCGCTGACTACTCGGGGAGAGTGCTCTTTAGGTGCAAATATCGGCACCTCATATTGTCTCAGGACAAAGAGGCGGAACCTTTGATGTGCCTCACGCAGCTGATGCTTTCCAACACCCGAGGAAGAGGCGGGGGTGAGCAGTGCTGGGTTTCCATGTGAGCCTCAGGTTCAGACTGTGTTTGGCAGGGTGGGTGTCTTTGTTCCAGTATCCAGTGACCGACACCAGCTTTCCGATCAAAGTTGGTGGCATATGCCTCAGCTGCTGGGGTAGACTGCAGTCCTGCCCCCAAATCTAAGCCACTGAGGTCCTCACCACCTTGTCACCTACTTTAGGAGGTTAGATGGACATGCATGTTAAATCTGCCTACGCTTCACTTCATTAAAGAGGCCCCCCACTTTGTTTGAATAAGCTGGACTTGCCTCCTGGGCGCTCCCCACCCACTGAGGCAGGGTATCTGGGAAGCGGCTGGCTGCAAGATCAATCCCAAGAAATCAAAGGCTTTGGGGGCCAGGCTGGATATGAATGAACCCGGTCCCCACTCACCAGGGGCTTTTCGTGCTCACTGTTGGAGCAAAGTTGGGAACATTCGCAATCACTCCCAAGCCAGTCGAAGAGCTGGGAATCAGGCCTTGGTCCCCCCAGAACTTACTGAGCACCTACTCTTTGTCGCGCTCTGTTTGGGGCCTTAGAGGACACAGCAGTGAACAAGATGCTGACGGTCCCTGCCCTCATGAACTGGCATCCTAGCGGAAGAGACACAGCCACCAGCTGAAATATGTGCGGCAGCAGCAGGTGGATGGAGAAGTGCCCTTAAGGCCAGAAGCTGGGTGAGAAGTGAGCTTTAGGCAGGTGGACAGGGGGGTGATGGTTAACAGAAACCCACACACACTTAGGGTACGAACTTTACAGTGCTAGGTCTGAGGTGTGCTCAGTCCAAGAGAATGGCACGTGCAAAGTTCTGAGGCAGGAGCAAGCTAGGCTTGGCCTGTTGGGGTGATGGGTGCACCAAAATCTCAGAAATCACCACTAAAGAACTTACGCATGTAACCAAATGCCTCAGGAGCCACAAAGAGGCAGGGGCCACCGGAGGGGCTGGGAGAGGCCAGGTCAGTGACTGCGAGGCGAAGCTGAGGCCAAAAGTTAAAATTCCATTTGGTCTTTTAAAAAGTACTTGTGACTGTTCTATTTTTATTTTTAAAAAGGCATCATGAGCGTCCACACTCCCCAAATTAGAAACTCAAATGAAAGACTTGAGTGAGGAGGGCGCCCGTGTGGGACGCAGAAGGTGGCACTTTTGCATCAGTGTAGGGCGCGCCTCCATGCGGGTGGGGACTTGTCTCCTGCATGGCCCAGAACAGCGGAGCCTGCCCACTGGCCTGGTGGCAGAGGGGATTGTCCGTCAGCTGCGTTCAGCCCGCACATTTTTTTTAAGTTTATTTTTTAATGTTTTATTTCCATAGGTTTTGGGAGAACAGGTGGTATTTGGTTACATGAGTAAGTTCTTTAGTGGTGATTTGTGAGATTTTGATGCACCCATTACCCAAGCAATAGACACCGAATCCAATTGGTAGTCTTTTATCCCTCACCCCCGCCATCCTTTCCCCTGAGTCCCCAAAGTCCATAGTGTCATTCTTATGCCTTTGCATCCTCATAGCTTAGCTCCCACTTATAAGTGAGAAATAACAGTATTTGGTTTTCCATTCCTGAGTTACCTCACTTAGAATAATGGTCTCCAATTCCATCCAGGTTGCTGCAAATGCCATTATTTCATTCCTTTTTATGGCTGAGTAGTATTCCATGGTGTATATATACCACAATTTCTTTATCCACTCTTTGATTGATGGGCATTTGTCAGCCCACAGATGTTTAAAGCTGGGTGGGTGAGGGACACAGCTGAACAGGACAGATGCTGCCTCTGCTGCCTGTGAGCTCCCAGGGCCAGGACTGTGACTGCAGATTGAGCAAACACCCATACCCTTCTTCTCCTCCCCGCCCTGCCCGGCAGAGCTGTGGGCATTTAGGGGTTGGCATCGTGGAGGAGTGAGGATGACTTTGAGGCAGACCTATCTCTGCAAGTGAATATGGGCAGTTTGGAGAAGTAGCCCTGTGTCATCTCACTGCACTCAGGGAGACTGAAAGTGGCATTTGGGATCTTACATTGTGTTCTCTGGGGTGCATGTTCAAATGAACAGCCCCCCTGTGGCAGGCAAAGGACTCAGCCTGTTATGGGGCAATGGCAGGTGGTGACAGATCTGAGCTGTTGCCACCTCCCAGATGCAGAAACGGGGCCTCTGGCCCTGGACTGCACCCACAGCTGGTGGCCTGGGCTCTGTCACCTTCAGGGCTCCCTCCCTCCATCCAGCCTCTCCCAGTCTGTTTATGCAGTGGGTGGATTTCTAAAGACTGTACATGAGAACTTCCCTAAGGAAGATGTGCTGGATCCCTGGACCCAGATTCCAAGAGAAGCCCATCCCTGAAAACTCCCCGGGGGTGCCCAGCTCTTTGAGACTGCTTGTGGTCTCAGCCATCCCTTTGGACCTTGGCTGGGACCCTTGGGACTCTTGGATTTTCTCATTTCTGCTTCTTGTCTGTGATGGTGAAACTGAGTATGACAGAGGAGGGAGAAGGGAGCTAGTGAGGTAGTGCTGGGGTTGGGAAGGAAGGAAGGAAGGATGGATGGATGGATGGATGGATGGATGGATAGATGGATGGATGGATAGATGGATGGATGGATGGATGGATGGATGGATGGATAGATGGATGGATGGATAGATGGATGGATAGATGGATGGATGGATGGACAGAAGAATGGATGGATGGATGGATGATGGATGGATGGATGGATGGATGGATGGATGGATGGGCAAATAAATAGAAGGATGGATGGATGGATGGATGGATGGATGGATGGATGGATGGATGGGTGGATAGATGGATGGATGGATGGGTGGATGGATGGATGATGAATGGATGAACAGATGGCTGAACAGATGGACTTAGGAAAACAGGGATCAGCCCCCATGGCCCCCTGGCAGGCTCACAGGTGTGTTCCTGTGAAGGTGTCTGAGCAAGCTAAGGTGGAAGAGAGCCAGGTATGTCAGGACAAGGTGGGAGGGAGGAGCCTGTTTGCAGAAAGGGAGGCTGTGAGGAGGGAGAGGAGAGAAGGGAAAGCCGGAAGCCCTGGTGCCTCCTTCCAGCCGCGTCTGCTCAATCCCAGGCCTCCAGCGGAAATTCAGCAAAGCGTCTGACAGCCCTGGTGTCGGGGGCAGGCTTACCCAGCTGAGAAACTAAGCTATAGCTGTAGCTTTAGCATGAAAAGAAGACAAAGAGGCTCACGGCCTTCCAGGTGCTCTGGAAACAAGGGAGCCCCCTGCATGGGGAAAATGCTGCCAGACAGACTGGGGGCAGCTTTCCTGGGGGCAGCTTTCCTGGGGGCAGGTGTGGTCTGTCCTGTCTGCCCTCCAGTGCTCGGCCTCCCTGTGGGGCACGGTACGTGAACGGCAGACACCTCCTGATGTGCCATCTGTATCTTAGGATGCACGGGAATCCAGAGGGGATATTTGTCCACCTTGCAGCAAATCCAGCCTTTATAAGGGCAGGATCTGGGTTCGCTGTTCTTTGTGTACAGAGACGGGGGTCCCTATGTGGGAGGCCGCCTGACCGTTGTGAGTGGTATCTTTGAGAAAGGACAGTGTTCCGAGTGTCAGGGGGAAAGTGGGAGACCCTGCCCGAAGCCCTGCAGGCTGCGCAAAGTGATTCTTGTGCCCTAGGTTGGCGGCCCCCATTCTGTTATTGGCTGGCAGAGCTGTGGGTCCCCGCACTCACTTCCCAGAGCTGCCGTGACAAAGTGCCACAGACTGGGTGGCTTAACACTGGAGAAATTTATCCTCTCACAGTTCTGGAGGCCAAGAAGTCTGAAATCAAGCTGCCGGCGGAGGCACACTCCTCTGGAGGCTCTCGGGGGGGGCATCCGTCCCACCTGCCTCTCCTAGCTACTGGCCGCATCACGCCAGTCTCTGCCTCTGTCTTTATGCGGCCTTCTTGTCTCTGTGTGTGTCCCCATGTCCAGATATCCCTCTTCCTATAAAGACACCAGTCCTTGGATCAGGGTCCACCCTGATCTAATCTGACCTTGTCTTAACTTGATCACATGTGCAAAGACCCTCTTTCCAAATAAGGTCACAGTTGCAGGTACCAGGGTTCAGGACTTGAACTTACCCTTGTGGGGGACACAAGGCAGGCCACACCCGTCTTGCTGACTTGGGTGCCTCTGGCCTGCCCATCTCAGGAGGGAGCCCAGCCGGAGCATCTCAGGAGGGAGCCCAGCCGGAGCACCGCCTCCAAGCTTGTGACGTTTCTCACCCTTTGCTCACGGTTTCTCTGCTTTGGCTGTCAGATCCTGGGCCTGTGGGTTCCTTGCTGGGCCCTTGATAGTTCTTGGCTCTCCAGGGAGCAGCCTGATCCACTCAGGGTCTCCTGGGATCCCCCACAAGCAGACTGTGTCCTTTCGACAATCACATTCAGGTGCCCCGTTGTGCCACGTTGGGGGAGATTGAGAAAGACCCACCCCTGCCCCAGGATTCGCCAATAGCCAAGGCTGTCATCAGAAGGGTGGGAATTCTTGGTGCTTAAATGCCTCCTCCTTGGTTCATCTTCCTCATGGGTGATGGTCCAGGTTAACATTAGCCCAGCCAATGTGCTTTGGTCTCAGATTCCCTGTGTATATCCCAGACAATCAAGTTCTGACAGCACCGGAGGTTCTCTCCGCCAGGGAGGTCAGGGGCTGAGCTCAGGGGAAGCTGTTGCAAGGCTCCATGTGGCTTTGGCAAGGACGCCTCTCCTGCGGCCCGTGTGGGGCTCCCTGGCTGTCCTGCTGTCTCCAGAAGCAGCAATGGGAGGGCTCTGGGTACCTCCTCCTGCCTCCCACTCCTGCACTGATGGGCCGCTAGTTGGCTCCTGTGTGAAAGCTCATGGTTCAGTGAGCTGGGCCATAGTATCTGTGGATGGCCCTATGTCACCCAGGCTGTGCCTTCCTGTGAGTCCCTGCCCAGCCAGGCCCAGACTCCAGGTCTGGCAGGCTGTCACCGCGAGGCACTGAGCTGTCGACAACAGAGCGGCTATCTTTCTTCACCGGCCCATGGGCTATGGCCTGTGTAGCAGCCAGGAAGGTGGAGAGCTATGAAGAGCCCCTGTGTACTTTGACTTCCAGTCAGTGAGTGTTCATCCCCGCCCCAGCGGCTCCCGGGGAAGGCTCCTGGGCCAAGCGGGTGGGGCCTGGTGGGCTCTTGGCGAGTGTCCACAGGACCCAACACCCTCCAGGGCCTGTCCCGCCCCCCAACACCGTCCTGCTGCCCAGGAGCCTGGGAGTAAGCCCAGTCTCCCAAGGCTACAACAGGCTTGCCCTGGACCCTGGAAGGAGCTGGGAACCTGGGCTTGGGCCAGCTCTGTTGTCCCTCCTAGTGGGGAGGGAAGGATGGCATCTGGGTGACTCTCCCATGTGCCTGAGACTCACTCGTTCTTCCCTGTCCCGACATCCCAGAGCTTCGAGGTGGATGCTGAGCCCCCTAGGAAACCGCCAGCTTGTGCCTTGGGCATCCCTGATGGGCCCCCAGCCCCAGAGTGTGGGCCTTGCCGATGGCACAGCCTCGTTTCACAGATGAGCAAACCGAGGGCAGCCAAGGGTATCTCACTGGATTCTGTCTAGACCAGAACAGGAGCCTGGGCCTGTGGGAGGGCACTGAAGCCTGGCAGACCAGCTGAGGATGGCAGTGGGGAGCGGGTCTGTCTAGGGGCTTCCTGTGCTCAAGGTGGCCTCATGGCCAGGGCAGGTGAGCAATGACAGGTCCCGTGTGCGTGTGCTCGACTCCTTCCCTGGCCCTCCCCTGCCCTGCCAGCCCCCATGGGACTGTGTGTGACCTAGTTTTCGGGAGTATCTCGCTCCCACGTGGCTGGAAAGTCGGACTTCCAGGGCTGCAGCCTGCCTTCTTGGCCGCGAGAGGCACTTCCCTTGCCCACTCCCCAGGCTGGCTGGAGTCCGCGAGGCGCCACGACCATTTCGAAGTTCAAATAGCCCTGCAGCCAGAAAGACGAAGCTCCGAGCCTCTAGTCGAACTGGTGGCTGCCACCATCTTCCCTTGGCGTCCGGCCCTGCAGCTCCGTGGGAGTGTCCTGGGCCTTGGCGGGGCCTTCCCGAGCCGTCTCACCACCCAGGCCCGCGGGACGCCAGCCTGCACTGGTCTGGGCTGCCACAGCTTCTGGTGTCTCCTGGGCAGTGCTTCCAGCTTGGGTGGATTTTGGTGTTTTTTCAGCGGGACCCTTTGGCAAATGGTGCCCAGAGCTCTGGCTTCCTGGGCCAGCCTGTGAAGTAGGCCTTGTCGGCTGCTGGCAGCCAGGTGGGGAGCGGGACCCGGCGGAAGGCGGCTGCCTTTGTCGGCGCCCACGCTCCAGGTGTGGCGGTATCCGGAGGGTTTGGCAGTGTCCTCATTCTGCGTGCACCAAGGAGAGATGCTGGGGCGGGGGCTCTGCCACAGCACAAAGGCTTTGCCTCTGAAATAAGCCCTCCCTGCTCCATGGGTGAGGAGTTAGCCTTTCCTGGCAGCGCACGGGGGGGTCACGCCAGCAGCAGGCTGCCTCTCTCTCCCTCCAGCCCTCCCACCTGTCTGGACAGAAGAAACACCTCCCCAAACCTTAGTGCCCATGTTACTGTCCCCTTCCACACGGTGTCGTCCTCTCTCCTCCCCTGTGGCTTCATGTCACCCCCTCTTGCGGGAGGAGGGCCCTGGGGGTTCTTGTGCCTCATCTCACTCCCACTGGGCCCAGCACACAGTAGGTGCTCAGCAAACAAACACCTGCACGCACTTGGGAAAATGCCAAGCTTCAGATAACATTTTTTAGGGAATGTGTATTATTTCTAGAAACATGGAGTCATACAGAGTCTTGCAGCTGGGGTCAATGTTGACTGAACGGTGAGCCATAGAAGATGATGATGGGCCAGTCTTGTCACTGCCTTGTTTTTGTGAAGTGACTGTCCTGAAATGATGCTTGCTTGCTCCTGAACGTAAGGAGAAGCGTTGTTTTAGGTTCGAAGGGTGCGAGCTATGCCTCTGTCCAGAGAGGCGCTTCCTCCCCAGACCTTCATGGGAGAGAAGGATCCCTGCTGTGGGCCCACTGGCACCCAGTGCCACCCCTGAGCTGGGCACTGTTCCACGTCGCTGCCAACTCTGACCCAGCCATACCAAAGCCTGGGAGCCGGGTCCTCCTATCTCCCCACTTCAGAGACGCGGAGGCCGTGGGGGCCCAGAGACAGGAAGTCATTGGCCTGAGTCACATAAGAGCTTAGTAGTCTCTTATGGCTGCTGCAGCCAGTTACCAGACGCAGAGTGGCTTCGAACTGCAGGAATTTGTTGTCATGTTCCAGCTCTGGAGGTCAGGAGTCCCAGAATCAAAGTGTCGGCAGGGCTGGTTCCTTCTGGAGGCTCAGAGAGAGTCCGTTCCTGTGCCTGTTCTGGCTCCTAGAGGGGCCCATGCTCCTTGGCTTGTGGCCCCTTCCTCCTCATCAAAGCCAGCAACACAGCATCTTCTGGCCTCTCTCCGACTCTGACCCCCTGGAACGCTCTGATGACATCGGGCCCACCTGAGTGACCCAGGACCGTATCCCGTCTCAGAATCCTTAATCACATCTGCAAAGTCCCTTTTGCAGATATTCCCAGGTCCTGGGGATCAGGATGTGGACAGCTTTGGGGGCCGTTGTTCAGCATGCCACACCCAGGAAGGGAGCAGCTGCTGCTCTTTTGGGCCACTCACTCTGTGTCAATGCCAGGGAGAGATGGGGCCACCTCGAGGCCGTCTGCTGGGGGCTTCGATCCTCTCCCTGTGGTCCTCAGCCCTTCTTCTGGGCTGACTGTGACTAGCAGGGATGGGGCTGCTGGTGATGTTTGTCCAGAGGCTGCTGCCAGACTTGAAGACGGGCATGGGCCCAGCCTTGGGGCTCTCTGGATTGGGGCAGGGGCTGCTTTGCAGGTGTGGAGCCTCCCCTCCCCATATTGCAGGTGCTAGGCCCTGGGCTTAGAGGTGATGAGGACTCCAGCCTTAGGGAGCTGCTTCTTTGGGGGTGACAGAAACACAAAGGGGTTACTGCAATGGAGGCCAGTAGATGGGAGCTCCTGTGTCCCCACAGAGGATGCCCCTAAGAGTTGGAGCAGACTCTGAGTTGGCTCTCGCCAGGCCGACAGAGAAGGAGCCAGTGCAGCAGGGAACAGCGGGAGCACAGCGGCAGCCTCAGGTCACAGACAAGGGGCTGAGAGAGAAACGGGCAGAGGTCCCCAGTGGGAAGCCTTGAGCCTGTGTCAGGGGAGCTTGGAGCTGAAGGGGTAGTGATGGGACAGGCCCCTGGGCATGAAAAGCAGTGGAGGAACGAGGGTGAGGGCCCGGGCCCTGGAGCCGCACCACCAGCGTCCAGCGCTGGTCTGCCTCTTCCAGCTGCGTGGCCTTGGGCAAATGACTTCGCCACTCTGGGCCTTGGTTTCCACATCTGGCAAATAGGGGTGCTGCCAGCAGCTGTGTGCTGGGGTTTTTAGAAGGATCAGATGAGTAGGATATGTGGCGAGTGCCCAGAATGGTGCCCGGCACCGTGAGAGCACAAAAAGCTCTCCATCCTCATTGTCCAGGCAGGTATGGGGGCGGCAGGGAGGGGACAGAGGTAGGAAATATCAAGCCAGGCCCGGGCAGGACTTGGCTCTGAGTTCATGGTTCCCGCTCGGTCGGCCCTCTACTCCCTCTGCCCGAGGCCGGTGTGCATGTGGTCGCCATGGTTACAGGCACCAGCCTGGAGGAATAGGGTCCCCAGCGCCTGCTGTCCCCCATGGGAGCCAGCTGCCCCCTCTTCAGCCGAGAACAAAGCACCGAGCATCACCATGCACTAGACGCTGGGGTGTAGGGGATGGAGACCGTGCCTCCCCATCCACGGGGGCATCATAATCTAGGTAGGGCCAGAGAGCAGGGAGAGGGCCGCAAACCTAGAAATCAATGCATAAGCAAAACCTGCTGAGTGCCATGTCCCAGTGGCAGTGGTCAGGGAGGTGTCACGGCCACTGTGCACGGTGCCTCACTGCCTCAGTCCCCAGTGGCCATGAACCCCGGCTGCCCACGGCTGGCAGCTCTCCCATTTCCTAGAGACCCGTCCTTGGGGGAAAGGGATTTTCTTCCCCCAGAAGGTGATTCCCACCCCCAGGAGTGGGGCAGCAGTGGCCAGCAGCCCGCTGTCCCAGGTGGGACCAGTGCTGGGACAGCCACACTCCTGCGCCCTGGTGTGACGGGCCCCAGCTGGTTACGGCTGTGCCCCCGCCTTGCCTGGCTGACACCTGCTTGGCCCCTCTCTCCCATTCCCCTGGGAGGACTCCACCGATAAACTGGTTTCACAAGCCATCCCCAGTCCCTGATCAAGATGGGAGGAGGCCAGGCCGGGGACCCACGGGTGGTCTCAGCCAGCCCCGGCGCCTTCATGGAGGGCTGGGAGGCACAGGCCCCAGGGTTCGCTCCAGTCTTGATTTTTAGCATGTGGCCTTTTTGTGTGCTCTTCCTAGAGCTGCTGTAAAAAAACAAAAACAAAACAAAACAAAAAAACAACAAAAAAAAACCTGCCACAAACTGGGGGGTTTGAGACAATAGAACTCTGTTCTCACACAGTTCTGGAGGCCAGAGTTCCAATCCAGGTGTGGCAGGGCCACACCGCTTCAGAGGGCCCCAGGGAAGGCTCCTTCCCGCCTCTCTGGCTCCTGGTGGCTCCAGGTGCTCCTTGGCTTGTGGTTGCGCCCCTGCCGTCCCTGCCTCCACATTGTCCCTGTGCATCCGCATCCGCTTTTTATTTTTATTTTTTAAACAGAATCTTGCTCCATTGCCCAGGCTGGAGTGCAATGGTGCGATCTCGTCACACTGCAACCTCTGCCTCCTGGGCTCAGGCGATTCTCCTGCCTCAGCCTCCCTAGTAGCTGGGATTACAGGTGTGTGCCACCACGCCTGGCTAATTTTTGTATTTTTAGTAGAGACGGGGTTTCACTGTGTTGGCCAGGCTAGTCTCGAACTCCTGACCTCAGATGATCCACCCACCTTGGCCTCCCAGAGGATTATAGGCGTGAGCCACCGCCTCCATCCTGTGTCCACTCTTGTAGGGACACCAGTCATTGACTTTAGGGCCCACCCTCCTCTGAGATGACCTCATCTCAGGAGCCTCAATTCCATCTGCAAAGGCCCTATTCCAAATAAGATCCCATTCACAGGGTCTGTGTGGACATGGGGTTTTGGGGGGACCCTATTTGACCCACACTGCCCTTGTCCTTGGGAAGCTACCTCTGGCTGTGTTTTTGGTGTCCATGCCTTGACCCTCGCTTCTCTCAAGGACCTCTGTGGGTCCATCTCGTCCTGGCCACACTGGGCCATGCCCCATCTCCCATGGAGAGGGTCTGCATGTTTGAGACCAGACTGTGACCTCCCTTGGGTCCCTGCCTCTACCCCAGGCACCTCCAGCCCTCCCCATTTTGACACAGGCAGACAGAGCCAGGGGCAAACCCAGGACCTGCCCAGCCAGCGGCCTGAGTGGCTCTGAGGAGAGCAGAGCCATTGATGGGGCCATCGTGGGGGCCTTTACTTTGAGGGCCTCTGCACACAGCATGCAGTGGTCATTTGGGGCTGGGGCTGGGGCTGGGGCTGGCCTGCCGGTTGAAACCTCACCCATAGCCTGCATCCCGCTAGGGCAGCCTGTGCAGGGTGCTTGCTGAGACCGTGAGCGTGTTCTGGATCTGCCCCGGCCAGTGCGACAGCTGCCAGTGTGTAGCGGGTGTGACTGAGGAATCTAATGAGGACTGCTGAATTGTAATGAATTTAAGTTGAACAGCCCCATGCGGCTAGTGGCCTCTGTATTACAAGCCCTAGAACAGGGTCCCAGGGTGGCCTGCATGCCAGGGGGAGGCAGGGCTGAGGGCGTGTGGGTGTCCTGGGTGCTGTTTGTGGCTGTGTGGCCCCGGTGCCCAATGTGGGGGGCGCCAGGACCTGTGGGCCCTGGGGCCACAGTGAACTCGGCTTCACCCCTCAGATCACGTCCCAGGTGGCACTGCACAGGGAAGCCCTCCCTGATTACCTGGTGGTCAAACCCTTCTCGTGCCCTCATCACCCTGACGATCACAGCCCTCCCGACAGTTGGCATCTTAGTCCATTGGTGGGGCGTTGGTGAGAGTAGTAGGGGATTCAGGCAGCAATCTCTGATGAGGTGAGGAGACCCTCTCTGTTTACCACTGTAGCAGCAGTTCAGAGCGCAGTGCCGGCACACAGTAGGTGCGCAGTGAGTGAGCTGAATGGAAGACGTTCTGCCGTGGCCGCGAGCATCTCTTCGAATCTACACTCATGCTTTCTCCAAAGCTATGCTATTCATATGCTCTGGGTCTATGATTCATAACCTCAGTGATGAACAAGCTATCTGAAAAATAGGCAGGTTATTTAAAGCCCTGCCCTTCACCTCCCTGAGCCCTTGATGCGGGCACGTGTAGTTCCAGCACAGGTCCTAGGGAGTGGCCTTGCCAGACCCCCTGTTATCCCAGCATAGGCTGGTCAGGCGGGGGGATGCCTCGTAACAAACATCCCCAATCTCAATGGCATCGAAGAGCAAGGGCTTCTTTCTGGCTCTTACTATGTGTTCCTCACGGGTTGGCCGTGACTTGAGTGTCACAGCAACACCTCAAGGAGAACATCTAGGGCTGCCTTAAAAGCCTTTAGGGGTCAGGCGTGGTGGCTCACGCCTGCAGTTCCAGCTCTTTGGGAGGCCAAGGTAAGGAGGATCACTTGAGCCCAGGAATTTGAGATCAGCCTGGGCAACATAGTGAGATCCTGTCTCTGCAAAAACTGTTTTTTAAATTGGCTGGGGCATGGTGGCATGCACCTGTAGTGCCAGCTGTGTGGGAGGCTGAGGTGGGAGGATCGCCTGAGCCCAGGAGGTCAAGGCTGCAGTGAGCCGTGATTGTACCACTGCACTCGCACTTGGGTGACAGAAAGAGACCCTGTCTCAAAAAAAAAAAAAAAAAAAGGCTTTAGAAGCAGAGCCTCCTGGCCCTGCCCTAAGTGAAACTTCTACTTCAAGACACTCGCTTTGCTGGGCTGGCCCGGAAGGACCCCCACGTGTAGATGGACAGGGTTTTCTTGGGTAGGTGGAAGAGGGGAAAGGCCTGTGAGGCTGAGTCTGGCAGGGAACAGTTCAGGAGGGAAGAGTAGGGTAGGGGAGGGCAGAAGTGTCACCGTGTTGGCATGAGGAGAGGCAGCAGAGGCCAGAGGTCTGTGTTTTCAGAATCAGTTTGGGGCTGAACCAGCGGCTGAGCTGGGGGGAGGGTGAGGTGGGCCGCAGGATGGGGTAGGGGTTCCTAGGCCACTTCCTGTGAGGAGCAGAATGGGGTAGGGGTTCTTAGGCCACTTCCTGTGAGGAGCAGGATGGGGTGGGGGTCCTTAGGCCACTTCCTGTGAGGAGCAG
>NW_012103587.1:1090583-1096626 GCF_000951045.1 Mandrillus leucophaeus
TCTGTGAGGAGCAGAATGGGGTAGGGGTTCTTAGGCCACTTCCTGTGAGGAGCAGGATGGGGTGGGGGTCCTTAGGCCACTTCCTGTGAGGAGCATTGGGCAGGGCCATGGCCCTGATGGTCTTTGCTTCCACAGGGAGTGGAATTTTGGGACAGACTTTAAAACAGACTGGAGAAAGAACTTCCCAGCGTGGAGCTGTGGGGTGGATTTGGGAGGGGAACAGAGAGTGCGTTCTTTGTGTCTGTCTGAAGGGGCTCTTTCTGAAGGGACTGTGGGTGGCTTCTTTTCCCATAGAACTCTCTTTCCCCACCTTGCCAAGATTCTTCCCGCTGCAAGTGACAGAAAGGCAGCTCAAATGGTCTGAAGCCTCCCTCAAAATGAATTTGCTGGTGCTCACAACTGAGGGACAGTTTCAGGTGTGGCTTGATCCAGGCATTTGAACAATGTTGGAAAGACTTGATATTTCACCGTCTTTGACTCCTGCTCTCCTCAGTGTAGCTCCATTTCCACATGGTTTCCAAACCCCCGCCCCACATTCTTAGCCCCCACAGGGGGGCTGTCTCCACAGCTCTGGAGGAGAACCTGGGTAGCTCTCATTGGCCCAGTGTGGGTTACACGCCCATGTCCAATCCAGTCCTTGTCTTCAGGGAGATGTGGTGCCATTTCTAGGCCCGCCCTGCTCTCCTGCAGACATCTGCCATTCTGATCGGCTTCCTGTGCCCCTCTGCAGGCCTGGCCAGCTCCCACCTGTGTGTCCCTCCCTGGCAGGTGTGCCACAGACACAGATGTGGTGGGGTCTCTACCCCTCTGGAGGTTACCTGAGCCTTGGGTGGCATCAAGAAGGGCTCGGAACCCTTTCTCCAGGCCGAGTATGGTTTCAGCCCGGCAAAGAGCACAGAGGGATCCCAGTTCTCCAGGGCTCTGAGTTGGGCTCCGGGGTGGGTGTGGCCTGGAGGTTGCAGTGAGAGGCCGTGACCACACCCGTTGTTGAGATCTGGGAGCCGGGGGGCAGGCTGGTGGTGGGGACTGGGCAGACCCCTGAATGCCTGGATCCCACGGAGGAGCTCTGGGGTGGGCTTCCTGATGGGCCCCACGAAACAGCTTCCAGACCAAGCCAGGGCCAGAGGGTGTCAGGTGATCCTATGTGCCCAGCAGGGAGCTGAGGCCACTGCGACAAGGGGCTGCATAACCTTGTGTCCCTGGCTCTCCCCACAGCCCTCCTCCCAACTCCCGAATCCCCCGGCGCCGGAGATGAGGCCCCGCATGCTGCCGGTGTTCTTTGGGGAGAGCATCAAGGTGAACCCGGAACCCACGCATGAGATCCGGTGAGTGGGCCGCTGGGCTCTGTGTGGGAGGAGGGGGCGGGGGGTTGGGTGCTGGTCCTGACTCTCTTGTGGGATGGGGGTGGGGACTAGGCCAGGCTGGGGGCTCAGGAGGCTCCCTACCCTCGAGGCGGCCCCTCTGGGTGCTGCCTTCTGGGGATGGCCGTGTCTTAGCCAGAGACAAAACTGATTTTAAGAGACTCTGACCCCAAGGGACCCCCTGTATCCACCCCATGCCCCCATCCCAGGCCTATTCAGCCATTTCCCATTTCCCCATTTACCGTCTGCTCCAACAGGCTTTTATTTTAAATCCAACCTCTCAGAAAAATTGGAAAATATATAAACATAACCACTTGTGCACCCTAACTCTCCCTCCCTTCTCCTGCCAGACTTTTTTTTTTTTTTAAGATGGGCTCTCACTGTGTCACCTAGGCTGAAGTGCAGTGGTGGGATCATGGCTCACTGCACCCTCAACCTCCTGGGCTTAAGCAATCCTCCTAACTCAGCCTCCTGAGTAGCTGAGACTACAGGTGTGCACCCCCATGCCCGGCTAATTTTTGTATTTTTTTGCAGAGATGGGGTCTCACTATGTTGCCCAGGCTGGTCTCCAGCTCCTGGGCTCAAGTGATCCTCCTGCCTCAGCCTCCTAAAATGCTGGGATTACAGGTGCGAGTCACTGCGTCCAGCCCCTGCCAGATTGTTAGGTATTCACAACCAAACCATTCAGGCAACTCAGGCCCCCTTTTCACTCTGTTGTGCAAGAGTTAGGGGACACTCAGCTGCTCCATGTTCTTTGTGACTGTAACTTAGGTTCTTGAGGCCACCCCTGAGCTACTGCACTGTAAGTGTACTGGGTGCCCTCCCAGGCACATGACATCTTAGGTGGCATGTGAATTGAATTAAGGCACCCCTGCTTGGGAACATCCCACGTCAATTTGCCCTCTTCTGAAGCTGCTGGGGCTCAGGCTTCCTGAAGGTGGACTGTGGGATCTGTGATTTTTCCCACATATCTATGGGGCTCTCTCCATCTGCTTGTCCCTGTCGAGTGGGGCCAGCCAAGCATCTGAGACCTACTGCCTCCTGCCCCTGCCAGCCATGCAATGGTCCCAGGAGACAAACGGGTCCACTTCTAAATTATCTTTCAATCCCCAAACAGCCTTCACGGCCTAGTTTTTAAAATGCAAGCCAAAACTCGATCATCAGAAGCCCAGCAAGGGTGGAGGACGGACGGCTTGGCCCTCAGGACCTCTGATCCCGTCACAAGTCTTTTGTGATCACCTTCGGGGATTCGATGGCGAGGATTCGCTCCCTCCCAGAGCTTGCAGTTTGATTTCCTGAAGCTCTGGGCATGGAACTGGGGGATGCTAGTCAGTGACTCCTCCAGGGCTGCTGAAGGGACTTTTTGGTATTTTGATAGAATTTCAAACTCTTTGAAAGGTTGCATGTGCGTCTCAAACAGATTCACGGGTTGTTTATATCTTGCCCTATTTGAGGGGAGATTGGTGACGTCCTGCCCTTTAGCCCCCAGATACTTCAGTGTGTCTCCCAAGAACAGGGACATCCTCTTCCGTGACAGCAGCATAGTTGTCAACATCAGGGAAGTGCACACGGTGATGCCAGCACCTAACCCACACGACACGGCTCAGTTTCACCCGTCGTCCCGATAGGGTCCTTTCCCGGCTTACTTTTCTCCCCAGTTCAGGATCCAGTCGAGGTCCTTCACTGCGGTTAGCTGTCTTGCCTCTTCAGGCTCTGTGAAGCCAGGACAGTCCCTCAGTCCTTCTTTGACCTTCTTGACCTTGACATTTCAGAGCAACACACACCAGTTAGGCTTCAGAGCGTCTGCCCAGGGCCCTTTCGTGTCCATGCTGTGGGCAGGGAATCGGGCTGCTCCCCATCCTGGGCTCACTCCACTTCTCTCCTGTCCTTTCCAGCTGCAACTCCGAGGTCAAGTACGCCTCAGAGAAGCATTTCCAGGACAAGGTCTTCTATGTGCCCGTGCCCACCGTCACAGCCTACAGCGAGACCATCGTGGCGGCACCCAACTGCACGTGGCGCAACTACCGCAGCCAGCTGACCCTGGAGCCACGCCCACGTGCCCTGCGTTTCCGCAGCACCACCATCATCTTCCCCAAGCATGCCAGGAGCACTTTCCGGACCACCTTGCACTGCAGCCTGGGCCGGCCCAGCTGCTGGTTCACCGCCAGCGTGCAGCTGCAGCTGTGCCAGGACCCTGCCCCCAGCCTCCTGGGCCCTGCCACGCTCTGACGGGGCTAGGGCCGGCCCGGGGTGCTGGAGGAGCTGGGAGCCCTGGGGAGGAGCCGGGAGGACGGACAGGATGAGCTCGGCCTGGCACTCTGGTAGGAGGCAGGCAGGGAGGCTGCCAGGCCAAGGACCCATGTGGAAGGAGGTGGCTCTCGGCTGCCTGCCCTGACCTACAAGCTAGGTGGTGGTCTCCTTGTTTTGGTGTCCAGGACTCAATAAAAGCATCTATGTTTTTTTAGCACTTAAGCTGGCAAGGCAGTAGTGGCACACACTGTTAGGTGGTGGCCACCTTCAGGGTCAGGGGAGAAGAATGTGTCCATAGCGTGCCCTTGAAGCAGAGAACAGCCCAGAGCAGTGCGAGGACAGAGGCATCCCAGCCTCAGCTGGTGGGAGTGGCTGCCGCTCCCTGAGAGCCCTGCCGCCCCATGTGTTCCGTGCTGGTGGCCAAGGCCGTGTGTGAGGGAAGAGGGGTGCCTCTCTTCCCTGCTGCTGGCCTGGGGTGTTTCCTAAACAGGCTTTCGCACACGTGCAGGTTGCACCAAGAGGTCTGAAGGCCACCTCTGGCGGACGCTGAGCCACCTCTGGTGGCTGGCTGAGCCACCTCTGGCAGACGCTGAGCCACCTCTGGCAGACACTGAGCCACCTCTGGCGGACGCTGAGCCACCTCTGGCGGACGTTGAGCCAGGAGGTTGGACAAAGGCCGGATGCTGATGCCAGGGCTGGAGTTGGTTATATTGGGGGCGGGGAAGGCCTAGAAATACTTTGAGCCATGGCCTTGCCAGTGTCCCATGCCCTCCAGTATTGAAGATTTGGGGCACTGCCTGTCAAAATGGAAAGATGGGTGCTCAGCCTTGGAGCCTCACCTGCAGGGCGTCCCCAGCTAACACCCGTCCACGCACCGCCTCCAGGACTAGCACCCCTGATGTCAAAACCAAGTGCCCAGCGGAGGCGGTGAAGCTCTCGGAAATGCTGCCACCTGTGTGAGGTCGGGTCTGAACTGGAGGGAGTCGGAGCTCAGCTGTCAGTGTAAAGAGACACTGAGGGGACCAGGTTGCTGCCCTCAGCCTGCGTTCCTGTGTGTGATAGATTCTGCAATGACAGCACCTTACTCCTTCCTGCAGCAGGCTCACCCCTGCCCGTGGGATGTTGTGGGAGGAACATGAGCCAGACGAAGGCTTGGCTCAGGGCTCCCTGGAACAAGGCAGTGTGCACAGGGAGCTGGGGGAGCCCCCAGCCTGGGGCAGCCCAGCAGGCCGCTGAACAAACAGCCCAGAAGCCGGCACTGTGGGAGGGTGCCGAGGAGATGCCCCTCTGAGCCTTCCTCCCCACTCAGACCTGAACGCACTCCGCAGTTGGGGGCTGCCCCTGCCACTCCCCTGGTAACCCCCAAAAGGGGAGGGGAAGGTTCCCTGGGGCTTGAGCTCCCTCTGGGGAGGTGAGGAGGGGAGATTCCGTTCACATCCGGGAGGGGCGGAATGACGGATACATTTTTATGTATCTACACAGAGAGTGCATTTCCTCTCCACAGATGTTTTCCGGTTAACAAAGGAATAACTTAAGAAATTGATTGATTATCTTAATAAACTGCAAACCCAACGGGACTTCCTTTCTGTCTGTGAGACCCTCAGCTCCCGCTGGGGTTGGGGAAGGGGAAGACGGGTCTCCAGGCCCCTTTCCCTGTGAGGCCATCACTTTTTTTCCACTCGGAGCTTGTGCCCTAACGAGCCGAGCCGGCCTCGGCCCTGATCAAAGGAACAAAGAAGGACTTAGCCCCCACCCCTGTAGACAGCCTCAGGGTACACCAGCTCCACCCAAGAGCCAGTTAATAAATGCAGAGGCCTGGGCCCTACCTAGGGACTTAGATCTGGGGGGCAGTTCCTTGGATGGGCCCGGGCATCTGGACTTTTGATGGCGGGCATGTCTTCAGCTCCACATCCCGGCCCTCAGCTCTGGCAAGCCCCTCAACCCGCAGTGCCCCTGGAGAAGAGCCCTGGCTGCCACTGCAGAGCAGGTGGCTGGGACGCACCTTACAATCTGTTTCTCTCCATCTCGCCCTTGGAGAGGCCCCTGGGGCTCCGTGGAGATCGTGAGTGCGTTAAGGACACTTGGCAGATGGGACAATGTCCTCGGTGAGTCAGACTGGAAAATCAGACTAGAATTTGTTCCGAGGGCTGGGCGTGGTGGCTCAAGCCTGTAATCCCAGCACTTTGGGAGGCCGAGACGGGCGGATCATGAGGTCAGGAGATCGAGACCATCCTGGCTAACACGGTGAAACCCCGTCTCTACTAAAAAATGCAAAAAACTAGCCTGGCGAGGTGGCGGGCGCCTGTAGTCCCAGCTACTCGGGAGGCTGAAGCAGGAGAATGCCGTGAACCCGGGAGGTGGAGCTTGCAGTGACCTGAGATCTGGCCACTGCACTCCAGCCTGGGTGACGGAGTGAGACTCCGTCTCAAAAA
>NW_012103587.1:1096676-1100538 GCF_000951045.1 Mandrillus leucophaeus
TGCAGTGACCTGAGATCTGGCCACTGCACTCCAGCCTGGGTGACGGAGTGAGACTCCGTCTCAAAAAAAAAAAAAAAAAAAGAATTTGCTCCGAGGTTCTGCAGTTGGTGGGGGCAGGGGATAAGGGAGTGTCTTTTGCCACAGAGACTGCTGGGGACAGGTCCTCCAAGGGGATGTGTCACAAGAATGCCATGGTCAGGACTGATGGTGGCCTCTTGAGGTCCCCAGCCCAGCCTGGCAGTGGTTAAGCTGACTAACATGAGTGGGAGTGCTATACATGCCGACTCACAGCACTCACTGGATTCCAGGCTCTGCAGGAAACATTGCATATGAAAAGTTCCACGCCATCCCTGCCGCTGACATGGGGGCGACTGCATCTCCACTCCACAGAGGAGAAAGTAAGGCACAGAGAGAGAGGTTAAGTCATTTGCCCACGTTGGTAGGACACAGCCGGTAGGGGCCAGAGCCAGGATCTGAACCCAAGATCCCTGACATTCTAAGCCACAGGCTGCCTGCTTTGATGGAGGTCGGCCCCTAACAGGGAAGAGGGGATGGAAGCTAGAGAGGCTGAGTCCAACACTGGTTCACATCAACTTGAGGACGAATCTTGAGGTCTCCACTGGTCTACACGGACAGAAGCGTGCCTCAAGACCTGAGCCCTGCTTTAGTCATGGGATTCCCTACAGATGCTGCTGGGGGTGGCATTCTTTGCACCTTCCTTAATCCATGCAAATTCAACTCCACAAGCCTGATTTTCCGTCACAACCTTGATCTCTCACCATCTCGAAGGGAACATGGATAAGGCTTTCTGACACATTCAGTTATAGGGCCAGTGAATTGAACAAACATGGAGGTTCTCCTGGGATCGGTCTTGCTCTGGAGCCCGGGCGGAGTCAGGTGAGACCGTCAGGTCTGCATGGCCTGCAAGACTCTTCCTGTCCCGTCCCAGCCTCACTCCTCTTTCACAGGCATTACCCCGCAGAACCCCTTACCCTCCTAACTCCATCTCAGCCCATTTCCTGGAGAACCCGGAGAACACGCCTGCCTCTGAGAGCCTGCAATTGGTGGACCTCCTGGGGTGGCTCTACCACGCAAATGGTTTTTGCCTTTGCTAATGATGCTGGAGGCCCAGCCTGCCTGCTGGTCATATAGGGGCCTAGGGAAGCCCAGCCAGGCACAGGGTGGAAGGAGAGGACAAGGGCAACTGCTCTAAGGCCCCCAAGTATGCATGCTTTTCCCCTGAAGCAGCTCATCTGTCCTAGGGGAACCCAGCATACCTGGAGACAGGCGAAAGAGAGACCGGTTCTGTCTGGATCCTAGGCCTTGGGAATTTCCGCCCCTGAAACAGAGACTGGCTGCTGTCCTGAACTGCCCAGCCTTCGGGTGCTGCCGGCTATAGCACCTTTCCCCATCTCCCCCCAGCCCAGGCACACCAGATGTGCGAGATTCAATGTGCCACATGCAAGACCTTGGTGATGTCCTCAGAAGGGCACCTGTCACTCACTAGGCCCCAGGGAGGGGAAACTGACACAGGATGGGCTCCGCTGCTGGAAAAGGAAGAAGTCACTTCACTTCCCTAAGCATCGGTAAAATGAGCGTAAGGTCTGTGGGCGGCAAGCCAGCCAGGTGCCGAGGCAAGAGACTGAGGGCACAAGCTGTTCCAGTGTAATAAAATACATAAGATAGCAAGAGTTATACTAGATATGGGCCCACAGACCCTGTAGGGCTGGCCCCTACAAAGGTCTCTACCTCCCAGACCTAAAATCAGATTCAGCAGCCCCCTGCCTTGCACTGCAAACAGTGCTCCTTCCCGCAAGTCCATTGAACTTGACACTGGTCCCATCTCTTCCTTGCCAGAATGGGAACAAGAACCAGGGCCTGCGTAGCACCCACACTGTGCCTGGCCCTGCCGCGAGCATGTCGTATATTTAATCTGTTTCATCTTCACGATGGCCCTGCAGGGGTGGGGAGGATCCTGCGAAGGAGGCGTGTGCCCCCGGCCTCCCTCCAGAGCAAGTGCCCGTGTGAGGACAGCTGGTGGCTTGCAGACTGCTGAGCCCTCTCGGCTTTCTAGAGAATCTGTAAACAACAACTGAATTTTCTTCGATGGCCCTCCTTAGCCTCTCAAGGACAGAATGGCCAGAGAACCCTTCCACAAGCACCAGCTCCCCAGATTTCCAAACGAGCCACTGCTGCGGACCACCTGAGCTTCTTCCTCCCCACCTCGGCATTTGTCCCTTGCCTCTGGCCACTATCTGATTCCCATACAGGTGAGCAAACAGTGGCTATGTAAAAACAAACAAACAAACAAAACAAACCAAAAAAAAAAAACCCAATAGCTTTTAGGAAGCAGTCATTCCCTAGAGCAATATCACCACCCCATTCCAGGGAAACTGAGGCGTGGTGGGGTCGAACGACAGGGCCAGGACCAGGCAGCTGGCCATGACACGCTGCCCTTGCATCGTGCTGATCTCCGAGCCCCTGCCCCTCACACCATGGTGTCCGGTCCCCGACCCCCTCCCCAGGGCGAGGGGGCTGCGTCCTGGCCTCTGCGCTGTGCCAGTCCCTTATCCTGGTCCCACACTGGCCTCCCAGGTCTAATTCTCTCTCACAATCCATCAGCACCCTTGCGAGACAAAACTGCCCCGATTTCAGAAAACCAGCAAGTTACCTTATTAAGCAACAGCTCACCACCCCAGACACTCCTGGGCCCCCACAGGGACTCACGTCCAGCCCATGGTGGTGGGCTCCCAAGGGTCCCTGGCTGGGCCTCACCTCCCAGCCATTGCCACACAGGTTTTCTCCTCTTAGCCTATTCCTTTCCCTAGACCTGCCTCCTCCAGGAAGCCACCCGGACTGCTCCAGTTTATCTGTGTCATCCCAGGAAGGCTTGTCCGGAGCCAACCCAAGGGTCTTCGGGACCAGTCCGTTGCTGCCCTATGGGCAGCAGCTCTTCAGGCTAGTGGCCAGGCCTCCTTCTACGGAGACTTTTGCGCACTTACTGGAGACCTCCTGATCAGATGGAAGTGAAGGAGCCAGGTTCCAGGTGAGGGCCTAGCTCCAATCTTGGGCACCGCCCCCGCCATCATAGTGAGGGTCGCCAACTACTCCCACCAGAAACCCCTGGGCTGCTTGTTGAAAACACAGATTCCTGGGCCCCACCCTGGACCTAGAGCATCAGACTGTCTAGGTGGACCCAGGAATCTGCATTTAACCAACTTCCCGACATCCTAAGACATGGTGACGTTTGCCACCAACTGTCCTTTACAGAGCTCTTTCTAGCTTTCTACTGAGAACTAGACACTCGCAGCGTCAGTTCACAACACACTTGCCAGGGAGGTTCACAGCCAAAGACAGGGTCAGGAGGGGAAAGACAAGAGCTCTGCCCCTCAAGGGTTCTGTCGGATTTGAGACAAGGATTGCACTGTTATCAGAGACGCAGCGGGGAGAGAAGATAGGTCAGGGTAGTGTGCTCTTCAAGGAAGTAACGCCCCAGCTGGGTTTTGAAGTGTGTATAGGGGTTTTCCAGGGAGATAGGGGTCAGGGGAATAGCATGAGTCTTCATTTTAAAGATGGAGCAGTGAAAAAGCCACACAAGACAGGGGTGGGATGATGTCTTTCTTTGGGGGTAAGTGGGATGACGTCTTTCTTTGGGGGTAAGTGGGATGACGTCTTTCTTTGGGGGTAGGTGGGATGACCTCTTTGGGGGTAGGTGGGATGACCTCTTTGGTGGTAGGTGGATGACATCTTTCTTTGGGGGTATGTGGGATGACATTTTTGGGGGTAGGTGGGATGACGTCTTTATTGGGGGGTAGGTGGGATGACGTCTTTCTTTGGGGGTAGGTGGATGACCTCTTTGGGG
>NW_012103587.1:1100588-1115659 GCF_000951045.1 Mandrillus leucophaeus
TAAGTGGGATGACCTCTTTGAAGGTTGAGAACCAACTGACTGTAGCTGGGAGACGGAGTGGACCCTCTGAGGGCAGCAGGCTGCAAGCTTTCCATGCACCTGCAAACAACCGCCTGGGTTGGGTCTGAGTCCCTGGTCCTCAGAGAAGACGTGCCGTGGTGCGGAGTGGTACCAATTTAGAGGCACAGAGATGGGGGCTGGGCTGAGCCCTGTGGTCCGCTCCCATCTCTCCGTCTCACTGGTGGCTGAACAAGGTGCTGTGGGATCTTGGGCCTCACCAGTGTGAGTGGGCAACCCCTGGCGGCTGGCATGACCAACACCCCAACCCATCCTGGATTCCGGGTGGGGGCCGCTCTGCCCTGGGTGGAGGGCAGGACTGCCCGGGACAGGGCTCTTTGCCAGCCCCACACTGCCATCTGCCTGCCGGCCTCAGAACTACAGCCCGGTGCCAGGCTCAGCCCTGTTGGGACGCCATTAGAGCCCAGTGCACAGATGAGAAACCAAGGCCCAGAGGGCACCCGAAACGTCCCCAGGTTCACATAGATCGCAGTCACCAAGCTGGAATCCAGGTCCTGCATAGGCCCAAGGCTTCAGCTTATTTTTACCCTGGGCACAGTAATCAGGGTGGGATACTGAGAGCCAGTGAGGCTGGGCAGAGCCCCTGAGGATGCCCCTCCTCCCTGTTGCCCACTCCAGGGGAGGCAGGACTCTGGGCAAGCCTGGGCCCTGGAGGCTTTTGGTCCCCTGGGAAGGTTGGGGTAGGAGGTGACAATTTCTGCTTCCAGTGGACTGTGGTTCTCCCCTCCATTGCCCCTCAGTCCTGCAGGGCTGGTATCTGCAGTGCTGGATGTGAGGCTGCTCAGACACCAGCACAGGGCCAGGGACCCCCAGCTTCAGCCATCCTTGCTGGCAAATCCCCATCAGAGTCCCCAAGGCTGGGTCCCATCTGTGCCAGCACTACCTCTTTGTCCCTGCTCACCAGTAGCTGGGCCCGGGTCGGCCCTCTTTGGGGATTTGGGACTGCCTGTTTCTGGGTGAATTGAGGCCAGCACCCCAGACTGCCTGGGCCTGAAGGCTGAGGAATGGGGACAGGCAGAATTCCAGGACCCTGGGACTCCCACGCTTAGCATGACTCATGCAGTTCTGAAGGAAGAGCGAAGAGAGAATGCCCTGCTTTGCAGGTTATCTTGTGCCCATGAGGGGCAGAGGGCCCACCTCCCACCCGCTTTGCACTCCCAAAGGTTTTAAGGGCCTGAGAAGCTGGCGCCATCCTAGGAACCCACCCAGCAGAAGGACTCAGCTTTCGCAGGGCAGGCGTTTCCTAGCTGCCAACTGTCCACACGTCTGGTGGGTCTTGGGTGGAGTGGGACACGAACTGGGGGTCTTCACTCTACAGTGGCTCCAGGAATGCCATTGGGGCAGAGCTGACCTCATGGCTCTGCCAAGTGGAAAGGTTCTCTGACCTCTGCTCTAGGATGGGGGCAGGCCTCAGAGGCCACACTCAGGCCAGCGCTGTCCCCATGGACTTGGGGACATAGAATGGCTAAGAGGTTGTGATGGGGCTGTCCAGATGGAAGCCCTAGTGGGAGGCTTCAAGCCACTCCGAACCAGCAGGGGAAGCTCCAGGGCAAGGGTGGGCTTCCTCCCTCTAGGAAAGCAGGCAGTGGCTCCACAGGGGGCCCCAGTGCACTCCCCATGCCAGGGCACCTGTAGCTATACCTGGGGGCCAGTGGGCAAATGAAGTCTCTTCCAGCTCAGCCACCCAATCTGGCTCCGGGGACTGACACTGCACATGGGACCAGGCACCAGCTGTGGTGTCAGGCTTTGGGGAAGTGTAGAGGGACAGCCGTGCTGCTGTGGCAGCATAGGGAAAGGGCAGGAAAATGAAGGGGAGGGCCAGGCCACTGGCACTGAGGGACAAGGCCAAGGGTGACCGGGTCAATAGCAAAGAACTGTGGCCATTCCCAGGTTTCACTGTGCTCCAGAAGGGATGCTGTGGGCACAAGACAGGGCACACCCAAGATGTGGTACACCTGAACTCAAGAGGCAACTGAACGAGCTGGCAGCGGTTGCTCTCTCTCCTGCCTGTATTCAAATCACACCGGGACATCCCCTATCATGATCTCCATGGGCAGGGATGACATTAAAAGGCTCCAATTAGGATGTGATGGCCATTCTGGACTCCACAGGTGTGAATATTAGATGCCTTCACTATGGGTGTGAATACCCAACACCCTCACCTTGTACATATTTGATACTCTTGCCATGAGTGTGAACATCTGACCCCCTCAACCATGGGTGTGACTACTTGACACCCTTGCCATGGTGTGAATACCTGACACAAGAGTGTGAATACCTGGCATCCTCTCACCATGAGTGAACATCTGACACCCTAACCATGGTGTGAATACCTGACACCATGAGTGTAAACATGATACCCTTACCATGGTGTTAACACCTGACACCATGAGTGTGAACATCTGACACCCTCACCATGGTATGAATAACACCATGAGTATGAACATCTGACACCATGGGTGTGACTACTTGACACCCTCACCATGGTGTGAATACATGATACATGGGTGTGAATACCTGACACCCTCTCACCATGAGTGTGAATGACACCCTGTGTGAATACCTGACACATGCGTGTGAACCCATGTGAACATCTGACACTCAGCATGGGTGTGAACACTTGATACCTTCACCACAGATGTGACTATTTGATGCCCTCGTGATGTCCTTACCAAGAGTATAAATATTCAACTCACAAAAGGATCCACTTCCTGGTGACTCAGAGGGATGTGGCCTTAGCCCTTCAAGGGTATACTCCCACTGTCCTCTAAACCCCAGCTGCCTGCCCTATTGGCTGCCCAGTGTGAGGCAGAGAAGAAACCTTTGTAACTGGAGTATAATTCGCTTTTTAATTAGAACGACGTGTGTAAATGACAGAATACCACCACCCTGTGCAGATGGCGGCCACAGAATACGCATTGAATTCATTCTGCCCAAGGAAGGGAGGGAGGGAGGACACAGCGGGGCGTGAGCCAGCAGTCCCCGCCCCCTTGGTCCTGCGAGTGATGGGGTCACCGACTGTCGGCCTGCACACGCCTCTTGAACGGTAAGCAGAGATCAAAAGCACAGCAGCAGTAATACTGGGTAAGTCCTTCCTTGCGTAAAACATCTGAATTAATTCATTGAAGGTATCAAAAATATACCCTGTAAACCAATACATCATTTACATCTGCCTTTCCTTCCCACCGCTGCGGCAACGATGTGTGAAAACAACAGTCCAGTCCTCGGAGCATCCGTTCGCCCCAGGCCGCACCTGGCCCTTTTGTCCGCCCACCTGGCCTGACTTGGTTTCCAGCAATCTCGTTGGCTGGGGCAGCCTGTGGGGACCAGAACGAGCGCACTGGGGGCTGGACAGGGCCTGCGTCCGTCTGTCCAGAGCGCTAAGCGGGATGGGAGGCGGAGGGAGGGCGCGGGGGCTGCGAGCTCAGTTTAGACTTTGGTTCCAAATGCATTTGGGGGAGGCAGTGGCGTGGAGGTGCGTGGTCGTCCTGCTTTGGGTCCCTGGCCGCCCCGGCCGCCTGCGTGTGGCTGCCACACGCCTGCCGTGCCCCCTCCCCGGCCCCTTCCCCTCCCTTCCCGAGCACCAGGTAAACATCCCCTGAGTAAGGTCTGCACAGGGCCAGCCCGGGGCGGGAGTCTTAGTTAAGGCTTTAGGCAGGCAAGGATGCCGGCTCTGGACGGACGGATGGATGGAGGCGCAGGCGTACTCAGGGGCTCCTTCCTCGTTGCGGGGAGTCGGCACCCACCCTGCTCCTGCCGGGCTGTTCCTGTGGCTCGCTGGGACCCGACACCGCCCCCCTCCCCCGTTCTGAGTCACTCGCTGTCGGACAGTGTCTCGTACTGCGAGCAGAGCAGTGGCTTGGGCTCCTCGTCCCAGGCGTGGTGGGGGCCAGCGAGGGGCCCACTGCCCGCGGGGAGGCCCGGTGGGGGTGGGGAAGCCATGACACCCGCCTGCAGCCGCATGATCAGGGGATTGTAGGGGAATGGCGTGGAACCTGTGGGAAGAAGCAAAAGATGCCCAGGAGGCCTCTGTGAGCCCGGCAGGCCCTGCCCGCGGCCTGCCCACCACACTGGGAACAGAGGCCTTAGCGGTTCTGTCCAACAGCCCTCCCAGCCCTTTCTAATTGCGAACAGCTCTCAGAACCATCTGCCTCTCTTCACCTATGCTACTTCCATCCCCGTTCACACCCTGCTGTCTTCTGCCTGGACTATAGTAGCCTCTTCACCATCCCTCTGGTCTGTTCTCCCAGGGGCCTTCTGACCCTGTGTTAGATCAGCATTTCCTTTCCGAAAGCCCTCCATGGCTCCTCACTACCCATCAGAGGAAGTCCAGGCTCCCCTGCATGGCCCACCAGGCCCAGGTGATCTGACCCCAGCCACACCCTTTTCCTCTGCCGGTGCCCCTGGAGGAAGCATGCTGACCGTTCGTGAGCCAGGCTCAGCTGCCCAGGCCCCTGGACGGCATCTCCACAGAACAGGCCTGCGTCTGAGCTCTGCACGCAGCAGGCGCTCGGCATTCAGTGCCCTGTCCCCACCTGCTGCCCACCTGCTGACGAGGGCCGGTCCTCCCACACACGGTTGGTGAGCGGCGTCCGGCGGTTGCAGTCTCCCTCTGAGTGCACTGAGGAGACGGAGGGTGGCCGGTCCCCAGACGCCAGGCCCGGGGCCGGGGACTTGGCTTTTCGGCTGCTGGGTCTGCCAGAGACCTTGGCCTTCCCGCCGCCGCCTGCAGGGGGACAAGATGGGAAGGGGCTGTGTTGGGCAGTGAAGACAGCACTGACACTGCAGTGGGGCCATGGGGGCGGGGTGAGGTCCTGCCATGGGCCCTCCAAAGAGGGAGAGCAGCGATGTAAACCCCTCCTCCCTGCTGCCCACCCCAGCTGGGAAGCCAGGCTTGACCAGAGGGCCAGCCATGAGCCTGGAGGGTGGAGCTCAGTTTCTGCAAGGTTGGGGGAGGTGGCTAAACTGTCTGCTGTTTGCAATAGCCCCCTGGGCTGTCCTGCAGTGACCCCAGCCCCAGGGGCTGGAACCCTAACCATGAAGCCTGGGCTTCCAGTTTGACTCTGAGCGTGGCCCCAGGACCATGCTAAGGCTAGGCAAGCTCCAGGCCCCGTGCAGAGAAGTCAGGACCCCTGAGGCCAGGCCTGACCCCCAGGGAGACTCCAGAAGCTTCCTGGGGCTTCAGTGTCTAGGTTGGACAACTGCAACTCTCTCCTCAGCTCCCTGCTCTGATACAGACGGTATTGATGGGGACCCAGGCAGATGGGGGGCCGACCCCTTAGGCTCCCTGACTCCTGGGGCTGACACAGACCCTGGGCTCTTCCCCACCAGGCTAAGGGACAGCTGTGGACACACAGTGGGCCTGGCAGATGCTGAGCACAGGCCTGGCTGCCATCCCCCTGTCCACGCGGTGTGGGTGGGCCTTCACTCCAGCCTGGTCTCCCCCAAGGAGACAGACGGGCCAGGAGGCTGGCTCCCTGCAGGGAGGAAGGCAGCAGGACTAGGGGGCGGACGGCAGTGTGAGTGTCCGAGGGAGGCGGCAGCACTTCGGGCCTAGTGGTCAGGAGGGCCGGGGCTGGGGGGTGGCGGAGGGTGCAGACACTTGGGGGGTGTCAGCCCAGCTTCAGATTAGCAAACTCCAGAATAAGGTCAAACACGCACAAAAATAAAGTCACAAGCTCCAAAGCTTGAGGAGGGGGTTGTCAGAGGAGCGCGGAGGAGCGAGGATTAATCACACCGGGGGTGGGGACAGACGGGGGCGGGGCGGAGGTGGCCTGCAGACCTGGCGAGGTGAGTGTGTGGTCACTCCGTCCGTCAGCAGCGGTTATGGGCATAGCAGCGGGCAGGCTGGCACTGGCATTCAGAGGGTTAAAAGCATTGGCGCTGAGCGGCGGGGACTCTTCCCACTGGTCATATTTACCCATGAGTGCCTTTCTAATTATGGCCTCCAGCCCCATGTTGGTGCTGGCATGTTCCTGCACCGCCTGGCTTCTATAGGTCATAAGGCCTGGGAGAGAGAGAGACAGACAGACAGACAGACACATGGGGGCCGGGGAGGGGGAGCCAGAGGGGTGACGGAGAGAGAGAAGGGAGAGAGAGAGGGGAGGAGGAGGAGGAGGAGGAGGAGGAGAGAGAAATACACAGTGAGCACATTTCGGCAAAGCAACATATTTATTTCCCTATCCCTCCCCACCCTTTTTTTTTCCTGCTGGGTGGTGATAAAAGGGGAGAGGCTGGTTCCTTCTACCTGGGGCCCCGGAAGCTCTTGGGCACTGCCAGGGAGGTGGGGTGGGGGAGGTCAGATGCCCCCGCCAGCCCCATCCTCATTCCTATTCTGTCCTCTGGGAAATCACAAGCCCTGTCTGCACCTCCAATCCTAGCTGGGCTGTTTGTTTGTTTTTTTTTTTAAATCCCAAGTGGCCTTAATGGAGACGGTGGGAGATGGGAGGGCTGCCCTGTTTGGGGAACAGGCTGCTAGAAAATTGGGTCAAGCCAGAGCTGGGGGCTGGCGGGGGGCTGGGGAAGGAACTGAGAGAGAGAAGGTGACCAGATGGTCCTCCCGCTGCCCCACCTCCACCTGTGTGACCTGGGATGTGCAGCCCCCTGCCTCCCACACAAGCTGGGCCTACTCTCCTCCCTCCGCCTCTCCCCACCCAGGAGCCACGAGGAGAAAGAGGTGCAGAGACGGATGCTGAGGGCGAGGTCGTAGCCATGCAGTTACGGTGCGTGCAGGGGACAGGGCAGAGGTAGACACAATCACGGGACCAGCCCTGGTCCGGCCCCAGCTGGCCCAGCCACCCAGTCCCGAGGACAAAGTGGTCGAATCAACAAACCGGTCCCAAGAGGATGCTTCCAGAACATCCCCTGACAATCGTGGGAAACCTTTTCTGTGAACCAGATTTCCTTTCCATTCTTTCTTTCTTGTGAACCATGTGGAGGTGGGGGACCTTTACAAACCCCCATAGGTGCTGTCTTTTCAGAATTTTTGTGAAACCAAACCAGACTTTGCTTTCAAAAGACCCCAGTGAATTCCCATCCCACCCTGCCTACCACGGGGCAAGAGGTTCATGGATTTTTAAACTTCTGCTCTGAATGAATTGTATGAATACAAAGTGGTCAAATCGTCTTTCTGACCACTTGCTCCTTTGTAAACTAAACTGAGGCTTCCATGAGGTTGCAGGTGACGCAGATGCTTTGAAAATCACGTTTCTGTAGCAACTGCTGGCTGCCTGCGTTTTCTTTTCCCTTTTGGTTTCAAATGCGTTTGTAGCCAGGGATGCTCACACCTTTTCTGCTGTCTTGGCCACATTTCTGCAGCCCTTTAAAAAAAACAGCCATGTGCATGAAGAAAAAGCAACATTTCCAACAGGGGTGAGTGCTGAAATCACAGCAGCGCGACCCGGTCTTCTACCTAAGGCCATGAGTCCATGACCTGATGGAGCTGGCTCCAGGCTTAACAATCTCCATTTATAAAGGCGAAGTCTGACACAGGCTGAGTGGCAAAGACTGGCGCCTGGAAAATTTCTTCTTGTGGACGAAAACTGCATAAAAAGAAAAAATCAGGCCGGGTGTGGCTGCTCACGCCTGTAATCCTAGCACTTTGGGAGGCCAATGTACGTGGGTCATCTGATGTCAGGAGTTCGGGATCAGCCTGGCCAACATGATGAAACTCCGTCTCTACTAAAAACACAAAAATTAGCCAGGTGTAGTGGCGGGTGTCTGTAATCCTGCTACTTGGGAGGCTGAAGTGGAAGAATTGCTTGAACCTGGGAGGCAGAGGCTGCAGTGAGCCGAGATTGCACCACTGCACTCCAGCCTGGGTGACAGAGCAAAACTCTGTCAAAAAAAAAAAAAAAAATTTCAGTTGAGGTGGGAGGATCCTCAGCTTGAGGACAGGAGTTCAAGACTAGCTTGGGTAACATATCGAGAGCCCGTCTCTACAAAAAAGTTAAAAAATTATTTGGGTGCAGTGGCGTGTGCCTGTAGTCCCAGCTGCTCAGGAGGCTGAGATAGGAGGATCATCTAAGCCTGGGAGGCAGAGGCTGCAGTGAGCCGTGATCACACCACTGCACTCTGGCCTGGGTGACAGAGAAAGACCGTGTCTTAAAAAAATAAATACAAAGTATTTATATACAAGTGTTAGCATAAATCTTCATTGTATCATGCCATGCATTTGTACATACAGATACACCTGCGTGTCTAGCACCTGCTTAAAGATTTAGAACATCCCAGGAACATTCATTTCTAACCCTCTTGTTGTTTCGACCAAATTGTCTTCTTCCCATTGCCTGAGGCTTGGCAAAGCCCCTGGTGTCTAGTCACTGGGCGGGTGGAGGTGTCCTAGTTGGGACTCCCATTTAGAGGCCTTGATGACACTGATACTATCTGAATGACTGTCCTTTGCTCATTCCCACGGCTCAAGGCCCGGGAACGTCCCCCGGGGAAGATCAGGAAACCTCTCCGACCTCCATCCCGGCCTCGGCTTCCACCAAAGGGCCAGAGGACAACCAGGCACCCACACAGAGGCAGCTGACCCCGAAACTGCCTCAGCCCCACTGGGCCAGGCCTGCCCATGCGGAGTGGCCCCCGGAGGCCACACCCCAGACTCACCAAGGAAATACACAATGGGGCCCTCCTAGAGGATGGGGCTCCAACCCCAAGGGACCCCTAAGTCCAAAAGATCATAGAAGTCTTAAGTTTCAGCTTAAGTGCATGTCAATTTTATACCTATCTCTGCCACACACCTGCATTTGATCTTGAAAAAAAAAGGCCTCCCAGTTCCCTGGCTAGAATTAAGGAATGAAGCTCTGGCTATAACAAATGCCCGGGTGAACTCGGAGGCTTGTGCTCTGAGCTCAGGCCCACTCCTTGTCCAGACACGCACATCTCCAGCTGAGACTGGTGAAGAAGCAAGGTGAGTTTCCAGCTGGTGAGGATGCATCTGACACTTACTAACCACCCGAGGGGATCTTAACTCCAGAGACTTCCTGCACAGCGAGGGTCCTTTCTACAAGGGGAACAAGCCTCGCCTGCCTGTTGTGTGACTGAATCCTGCTGTGCGGTTAGTTCATCCCAGAATGAGGGGGTGCACTTGGACTAGCGAAGGCTCCTTGTCTCTTAATGACAGCTGGAGCAGGGGTGGGGAGAGAGCGCCGGGGACCTGGGCGGCCATATAGCAAGGGCTGGATGGGTTACCTGTTCCGGTGATGGCGGGCATATTGAAGATCTCCGTCCCAGGCTGGCCGATATCTGGAAGCGGGTGACAGAATTGGTGAGGCCCCCAGGTCTCTGGGAATCACCTGCCCTACCAGTCCTGTGTGGTCCAGGCCAGGTGTGCTGGCATCACCTGGGGAATCTTGTTCATCGCAGGTTCTGATGCAGCAGGCCTGGGACAGGGCCAAGGGTCTGCATTTCTTTTTTCTTTTCTTTTTTTGAGATAGAGTCTCACTCTGTCACCCAGGCTGGAGTGCAGTGGTGCAATCTTGGCTCACCGCAACCTCCGCCTCCCAGGTTCAAGTGATTCTCCTGCCTCAGCCTCCTGAGTAGCTGGGGTTACAGACACCTGCCACCACACCTGGCTCATTTTTGTATTTTTAGTAGAGACAGGGTTTCACCATGTTGGTCAGGCTGGTCTCGAACTCCTGACCTCAGATGATCCACCTGCCTCGACCTCTCAAAGTGCTGGGATTACAGGAGTGAGCCACCACACCCAGCCAAGGGCCTGCATTTCTAACCAGTACCCTGGGGATGTCAACGTACCCTGGGGATGCTGATGCTACGGTTCCCTGGACCACACTTAAAAGGCCCTGGAGTTACCAGCCTGGGTCAGAGATTTTTTTTTTTTTTCTTGAGACAACTTCTTGCTCTGTTGCCCAGGCTGGAGTGCAGTAGTGTGATCATAGCTCGCTGCAGCCTTGACCTCCCAGGCTCAAGCAATCCTCCCATCTCAGCCTCCCCAGTAGCTGGGACTATAGGTGTGTGCCTGGTTTTTAAATTTTTTATAGAGATGGGGTCTTGCTATGTTGCACAGACTGGTCTTGAACTGCTGGCTTCAAGCAACCCTCCTGCCTCATCCTCCCAAAGTGCTGGGCCTATAGGCATGAGCCACCATGCCTGGCAAGCCAGTGACTATCTGCAAGGTTTCTACTCCAGCCCCACGAGGGGAAGAGCATCTGTGATTTGCCCAAACTCCCCTGGCAGATGTGGCTTCTTGGGGTCAGGGACTATGACAGATTCTTTATTTGCCCACCCACTCACATATTCTCTGCTAAGTGCCAGGCCCTGTGCTAGGTACTGGGAAGCAGAGTGGGACGTTCATACCCAGAAACCACGTCAATGGGTGCAAAGCCACACAGGTGCTGAGTGTGGGAGGCGCCCAGCCCTTATGTGGGAGGGACCCAACCCCCTGGTCCCAGTATTCATGCAGGTATTCACTGGGCACCTGCTATGTGCTGGGTGCTATTCTGTGCCAGTAAGCTCCTACGGAAAGCCCAGCAAATCAAGAAACTGCCCTAGGGCTCTCCAAAGGTGAGGCTAAGGGCCTGGGGGAAGGCGGTCAGCAGGGCCACTTAGTTTTCGAAGGTGCACCGTGGGTTTCTGCTACTGGGCGGCTCCAGCGACCCAGGCAGGCCACCCCGCCACCCGTGGCCCCATGCTTCCCCGGGAGCCTGCAGGCCCCTTACTGTATTCAGGCTCATTCCGGTTGTGGGTGTTCAGCTTCTTGTTGATCTCTTGCTTCTTGGACTTGACCATGGCAGAGTTGCTCTCGGTCAGCTTGCTGAAGAAGGCTGGCGGCTGGCTGGTGTTGCCTGGAGACTTGGAGCCCATCCTGCTGTGAGGATCAGACACCTCACATCAGTTCACTTGGTGCTGAGCTTGCATGCCTTTGATGACAGGGAGCTCACCACCTGAGATGCCTTAGACATTTGGAAGCAAGCTTCACCCATCCCCATGCGTGCATCCCCTGCCTGGTAGAAGATCACGGCTCCTGAAATCTCCCCTGTGGTTCACCCATCCTGGGGCTAGGGGTGTCTTGGGAGACGCCTGGCTGTGTGGTGGGCTGCCTCTGACCACTTGCTCCAGCCTGACCCTCCCAAGAGAGCCCCAAGGATTGAAATTGGGTTCCGATCATGCCCTTCCCCAAGGCCAGTGGCCCCAGCTTCCTTCTCAGGCCCCACTTCACCCATTGCCCCCAGTCTGGCCCAGCACACTTAGCTCATTATTTCTTAGAGGTTCAACAGGGGCCGGCAACAGGGGCCTGGACCAGCTGAGATCCCAGCCCAAGGCACGGAAAGCTACCACTGAGGTCTCCCCAGGGAGGGTGGGCATGTATTACACCCCCAAGTTGGCGAAACTTGCTTAGCAGGCTCGAGGTCACCCAGCTGAGCCCTGTGCCCTTGTCACTCTCCACACAGCACCATGGTGGACTGGGGCCAAGGATGGGCAAGGAGCTGATACCAGAGCATCTCAGGGGCAGTCCATGTGCCCACAGAAGTACCTGGGCTCTGTCTGCTCCCCATCCCGGTACAGCAGCGGGTACACAGCACTCCGGGAGTGCCCTGGCTCCGTCATGCCCTCCGGTGGGGACACAGGTTCAATACCGTCCTCACCACCACCCAAGACCGACGTCTTGCTTGGCTCTGGAGACCTGGAGGGAGAAAGGACCCCAGATATGGTCAGAGGTCTCCCTCCTGAGGGGACGCACTCCTCCACTCTAAACCAGGGCCCCGCACGCTTTCCTGTACCTGGCCAAATCATAAACGTTTTAGGTATTTTCGACCACAAGTAATCTCTGGCACGTATTGTTATTATTTTTATTTTTTAAAACAACTCTTTAAAAATGTAAAATCATCGTTTTAGTTCATGAATTGTACAAAAACAGGGCTCAGGCTAGATGTGGCCCATGGCCCATAGTTTACTGACCCCTGCTCTGAATTCTGGTTGGACCCCAGTGCCAGCTACACCACTGTCCCCCAAAGATGTCCTGCTGTCTTATCCTATCTGTCCTCACACACACATTCCCCGCCGCCCCCACCAAAATGCCTCCTTCACCCTGGAGCTCAGGGCCCTCCCCTCTCTTCCTCTTTGGACCCCCAGAGGCCCCAGGGTTCACAAGGGTGGGAGTGTGCGTGAGCATGTGCGTGTGTGTGCACTGACAGGTGTGCGTGTGTGTGTGCATGTGTGGAAAGGCTGCTCTCTCATCATACAGCCCTGGATCAAACCCCCTCTGTCACCTACTGACTGTGTCCCTGTGGGCAAGTGAATTCACGTCTCCAGGCCTTAGTTTCTTCATCTGTGAAATGGGGAGAATGCTGCCTGTGTCTCCTGGGGGCTGTGTGTAAAGGGTACACATTGAGTGCCTGGAACCCACTGAGCACAGTGTGCACTTTTATTGGCTATTATTGGTTATGTATCCACTCTGTGACTTCCCCATCTCCCGGAGCTTCCATTTCTTGCCTGTGCAATGGCACCAGGCGGGCCTCGTATGCAGCTGAGCTCAGACCCAGCTCTGAGGCAGGCAGCTGACGAAGGCCTCCCACCGGCTGACCAGCAAGAGGCACCCCCACCCCACGCTCACCTCTTGCCCCCTTCGCTGTTGGGGGAGCCACGGGCCGGGGCACCATGGTCCGGGGGCGGGAGGTAGAGGTCACTGGGTGGGCGGCGGAGGTCCAGGACGGGGCAGCTGGCCCCAGGGAAGGAGTACAGGGGGGCGGGCAGGGGTGCGCTGAGCTGCTGTGGGTGGTGCCGGGTGTAGTCCTGTGTGATGACCTCCTGCAGGCAAGTGGGGGGCCCAGGGTCAGGCAGCACCCTCCTGCCAGAACCTTCTGGGGGTGGGGAGGGGCTAGATGGAGCTTGGGGAAGAATCCTGGCTGGGGCCAGCTTCCTGGGCGACTGTGGACCTGCCCGCCACCCTCTGGGCCTCCGTGTCCCCGGGTGCATGGGAGTCGGGCTGTGGTCAGTGGTCCCAAGCTGGTAGTTGGCAGATGGCTGATATGACCAGCCATGACACTGAGAAACCCGGGCCACCAGGAGGGTTTCACTGCCTGTGAAGATGCTGTTGGCTCGCATCGCAGGCTCCACCCATGGATGAGGGGGTGGTGATGGTATGGGCGCTCGGGGCTCTGGGATCTCACCTTCACCTACGCCCTGGATCCCCCAGCCACCCCGCCAGGACAGAGGGGCTGTGGGGTTCCCCATCCCCTCTCCAGGCCCGGTGCCCCCAGGGGCAAGGATGACAAGATGTGGCAGAGAACGCGTAGTTACACTGATGTGCTGGGCCAGAGTGACCACCCGCTGGTGACCTTTGACCCCCGGGGCAGTCTGGAGCAGCGGGCTGGACGCGGGCTGGTTCTCGGGCAGCGGCCGCAGGTGTGGGAGGTGGGCGGCCTCCCCGCCGAGCTTCACGGGGCCTGCAGGCAGAGCAGAGCTGGTCAGGGGGTATCTGCTGGCCCCAGGGCTGCTGGGCCCAAATCCCAGCCCTGTGCCTTTGAGCCTCATGACCCGGCCGATTCCTTGGCCTTTAGGCACCTCTCTTTTCCCATCTGCGTGATGGGGCCGTGAGGGTCCTCATTGTGCAGGGTTTCTGGGGCCTGGGTACTGGGCGGGGCGTACCTGGCTGCTTGGGCCGCAGCTCTCCCTCCAGGTGGCTCTTGTCCAGCTCTTCCAGGTGCTTGGGGAGCCCCTTGTCGTGTGTCAGGCTGGGTGAGCTCACAGGGCTGACGGGCTCCACCCCTTCAGGGCTGTAGCTGCTGCCGTGGTAACCTAGGGCAGGCGGGGTGCAGTCAGGCACCAGGCCCAGGGGCTCGGGGTCCGAGGGGCAGGGCTGCCCTCCCAGCTGGCTGGATCCCCGTGGGGTCAAGGGGAACGCAAGCTAGGGGTGGGGTTTGGGCACCCAAAGAAAGTAAGGCAGAGAGGGGTGTTGGGGAGAGAGAGGGAGGCCAAGGGAGAGGTGGAGAGAGATGGAGAGAGATGCAGCGCCTGGGAGAGACAGAGACAGAGGGAGATGGAGCCACAGAGAGAGATGAGGCCAGAAGGGACAGAGATGGGCTCAGGTGGTGGAGGCGGGGCGAGGCCAGCGTGAGACAGGGACAGCGTGGGTCTCTGGGGGAAGGAGTGTGTGGGGCAGAGTGAGAAGTGGGGGTGTGGCTGGCAGTGACCCTGGGTCCCCGGGCCCCGCCTGAGCTATAGCCTTGGCCATCCCAGTCCAACAGAGAGGAGCCATGAACTAGGGCCAAGGTAGGGGGCCAGATGCAGAGGGTTCCCCTTTTTCTGGGGTACATGGGCTGGGGACAGGGCAGGATGCAAGAACTGGGCCCAGTTCCTCCTCGACAGTGCAGGCCCCCGCCCCGCCTCAGCTTCTCCCTGCACCGCCTGCCTCCACTTCCCCCTAGTCCAGCTGCATCCAGGCAGCCAACAGGTGGGGGCATAGGCCTGAGACCCCCCGCAGCCCCATCCCTGCTCCCCAGACACAGGCGCAAAGTGGGAGATGGGGGCGCAGTCGAAGTCAGAATCACAGATCCATTCATTAAAGGAAAAAAAAGCAAAAATCCAAAAAAAAAAAAAAAAAAAAAACCATGGTAAAATGATGTGCAAATGATGAGCGCCCCCAAACCAGAGGGGCGGGCGCGGCCGGAGTAGTCGTCAGCACGTGCAAACCGGCGAGGACGGACGGGCTTCAAAACAAAATACCGAAACCAACAACGAAAAAAACGGGGGCCAAAGTAAAAAGCAGAGATCTGAAAATATCTTTGGACCACGAGACGGGGTGGGTGCGGGCCGGAAGTCTTACCATCGCGAGGGGAGCCGTTGGCCAGCGCACCTCCTTCTCGCGCCCCTTTATCGTGAGCAATTTGACGCATGATAATCGCGTCTATGAAGGTGGCCGCTGTCAGGGTGGTCTTACCCAGAGAACGGAGTTCCAGTTCCTGGATGGAAAAGGGTTTACTTTGAGTCTTTTCCCGGTGCGGGTCCGAGGCCGAGGCGGGCGGCGCCGG
>NW_012103587.1:1117402-1117915 GCF_000951045.1 Mandrillus leucophaeus
GAAGGCGGAGGTTGCAGTGAGCAGAGATCATACCACTGCACTCCAGCCTGGGCGACAGAGTACAACTCCATCTCAAAAACAAAAACAAACAAACAAACAAACAAAAGTCCCGGGCAGGGAAGGGTGTTAAGGAGCGACCCCACTCCACTGGTGAAGCAGCTCTGACCACAGTCCCTGGAGTATATGTCACCAAAGGGCACTCAGGGGCCTCTCCCATCTCAGAGAAACTTGGGACTTTGTCCAGGCAAGAGGGACACCTCTTTTCCTTGCTGGCCTTGCTAAATGTGGGGGACCAGGAAAGCCTTTCCTCACAGCCCCCATTCAGTCTCTCCCTCTCCACAGATTCTATTCTCAAACCAAATAACCTCCCCACCTACTCATCCCACCACCCAACCCATCGTCCATCCACCTGAGCCTCCATCCACTCATGCCCCCAATTACTCATCCAACCATCCATTCCATCATCCATCTCACCCTTGTGGACCTGGGGGAGGAAAGAAGACAGTCAGGCGG
>NW_012103587.1:1122925-1125515 GCF_000951045.1 Mandrillus leucophaeus
AAGGCATGGCCGGTGTCTGCTCGGGGCCGCTCTGGCCGGGCGACCCGGGGAGACTCCTTGGGCAGCAAGACGGGCTCCATGAGGGTAGGGTAGACCCCATCGAGGGTGCCGCCCAGTGGGCAGTGGGTGGCAGGTGGGAATGTGGCAGCCGGGCGAACGGGTGAGGAGGTGGAGGTGGACCTGGGGGAGGAAAGAAGACAGTCAGGCGGTCATGGGAGCTGCCCCCTTCCTCCACCACCCTCGGTGAGTCCCCATTGCCCTGGAATAAATCCACATTCCCTGCTGCTCCCAGAGTGAACCTGCCCTCCTGACTGTAACCTGTCAGACTCTGTGTGGTATGGTTTGACCTATCCCACTCATTCGTCCATTCCTTCCTTGCATCTTTCCAAAACTTCTGATTAAGCAGCTACTAGGTGCCAGGCACTGTTCTAGACACTGTGAATACAGCGGTCATAAAATGGATGCAAGCATCTTACCATCTAATTCAGAAAACAGACGATGAACACGTTAACAGACATCCCAAGCCCTACAGAGCCTGGTAACTGTGTGGAGGCAGTCAGTGAGGTGCCAGGAAAGAAGGGCAAGGAAGCTGAGGCAGGGCTAGGAGGTCTCCAGGGAGGGGGCACACGAGGGAGCGGGGCCTGCTCAGGATACCGGAGGAGCTAAAAAAGCCACATGAGGAGCAAGAGAGCAAGAGGAAGGACCCCGGGGGGCGGCCAGGGTGGATGCTGAGAACAGGGAACGTTGCTGTTCCCAGCTCTGTGAGTGAGAAGCTGGGGCACAGCTGCCCCTGCCCAGGGCTGAGGCTGCAACAGGAGCTGGCTGCTCCACCCACTCGGCCTTCCTGCAGCCCTGTGTTTCCATGCGGGGGCGCCCCCATCTCTCACTAACTCTAACTCCCAGGGCCTCATTCACGAGCGGGCAGTGGGCAGGCGCATCCCACAGAGCCTGTGTGCGGAACCCTGCTCTCCGCAGCTGGGGGTTAGTGCTTCATGCACCTGCTGGGCCTCTGAGTCGGGGGTGACAAAGTCACCGCTGCTTTTGGGAAATGATACCGTTTTTCATTTTCATTGGAATCATGATTAGGGGAGGGTATGACTTCAGCCACTCAAGCGGAAGTTGGGGCATGGGTACTTTTTGAATGAAAATTCATTTTGGAGGAGTAAGTTGCCTCTAAATAGGTCCTGGAGGCTGGGTGCAGTGGGTCATGCCTGTAATCCCGGCACTCTGGGAGGCTGAGGCAGGCAGATCACTTGAGGTCAGGAGTTTGAGACCAGCCTGGCCAACATGGTGAAACTGCGTTTCTACTAAAAAATACAAAAAACTAGCCAGGCGAGGTGGCAGGCACCTGTAGTCCCAGCTACTGAGGAGGCTGAGGCAGGAGAATGGCGTAAACCCGGGAGGTGGAGCTTGCAGTGAGCTGAGATCCGGCTACTGCACTGCAGCCTGGGCAACAGAGCGAGACTCCGTCTCAAAAAAAAAAATTAGCTGGGCATGGTGGCATGTGCCTGTAATCCCAGCTACCTGGGAGGCTGAGGCAGGACAATCGCTTGAACTTGGAAGGCGGAGGTTGCAGTGAGCAGAGATCATACCACTGCACTCCAGCCTGGGCGACAGAGTACAACTCCATCTCAAAAACAAAAACAAACAAACAAACAAACAAAAGTCCCGGGCAGGGAAGGGTGTTAAGGAGCGACCCCACTCCACTGGTGAAGCAGCTCTGACCACAGTCCCTGGAGTATATGTCACCAAAGGGCACTCAGGGGCCTCTCCCATCTCAGAGAAACTTGGGACTTTGTCCAGGCAAGAGGGACACCTCTTTTCCTTGCTGGCCTTGCTAAATGTGGGGGACCAGGAAAGCCTTTCCTCACAGCCCCCATTCAGTCTCTCCCTCTCCACAGATTCTATTCTCAAACCAAATAACCTCCCCACCTACTCATCCCACCACCCAACCCATCGTCCATCCACCTGAGCCTCCATCCACTCATGCCCCCAATTACTCATCCAACCATCCATTCCATCATCCATCTCACCCTACCACCCACCCATCCATCCACCCACCCAGCTAACCCAGCCATCTATACTCTCACTCACCCACCTACCTCCCTAATCCAACCACCCACCCATCCATCCACCCACCCAGCTAACCCAGCCATCTACACTCTTACTCACCCACCTACCTCCCTAACCCAACCAGCCACCCACCTATCCATCCACCCAGCTAACCCAGACGTCTATACTCTCACCCACCCACCCACCTCCCTAATTCAACCACCCACCAATCCATCCACCCACCCAGCTAACCTAACCATCTATCCTCCCACTGACCCACCTACCCACCTAACCCAACCACCCACCCATCCATCCATCTATCTGGCTAACCCGGCCATCTATCCTGCCACCCACCCACCTACCTACCTAACCTGACCATCCACCCATCCACTCAGCTAACCCAGCCATCTATCCTTCCACTGATCCACCTACCCACCTAACCTGACCACCCACCCATCCATCCATCCACCCAGCCAACCCAGCCATCTATCCTCCCACCCACCCACCTTACCCACCTAACCCGACCACCCACCCATCC
>NW_012103587.1:1130711-1159180 GCF_000951045.1 Mandrillus leucophaeus
CTCCTGCGGCCCACAGGGAGTCCCGGGGCGGGGGCGGTGGGGGGCTCTGATGCCCTACCGGGCCTCCAGATGGGCGCATGCTCCACCGTCGTGGAGGATGTGAGGATGGACTTTTCCCGCTCCCGATCCCGGTCACGCTCCCGATCCCGGTCTCGCTCCCGCTCGGACAAGGACGTGGTGGTTGGTTTTGTCAAGTGCGTGGGGCCTCCTAGGAAACCCAAAGGCCAGAGACTCAGCCCCAGGGCCCAAGAAGAGCCTGGCTTTGTCTTCTAGGCTGGGGCAGAGAGAGCAGGGCCTGCCGCCCATCCCCAGCCACCTCCCATGGATGGGAGGGGTCCCCACCCTGGATGCCGGGGTCCCCACCCTGGACTGGGCGGTGGCGCTACCTGGGGAGAGTGGGGAGCTGCTGTGGCGGCTGCTGAAGGGCTGGGGTGCGGTGGGGAGGTAGGCAAGGCGGTCCATGGCGGTGGCTGGGGTGCCTGGCGTTGGGGGCACCAGCACGGGCAGGTGTGGCACTTGGGACAAGTCGATGATGCCTGCGGGAGGTGTTGGGCCAGGGCTGTAGCCACAGGGAGGAGAGAGGCCAGGCTGCCCACCGGCCAGATCACCCTCCTGGAGAGCATGGCACACACTCCTGGAGCCAGCAGAGCTGGTGGCGGGCACTCCCTCCTCAGCTCCCAGCACCAGCCATAGAACCCTTTCCTGAATGCTCAGGTTCTCTCGGTCCCACCTCCTCTTCTGCTCCCAAGCCTGAGCCGCGGCATCTCCTCCAGCTGCCCTCACTGGTTCCCATCTCAGGCCCTCTGTGCCCCTTCAGCCTCTCACACCTACACAATCCATTCCCTGTATTCAACCCACGCTGTTCAAAATACCTAGTGTGACTTCGGCTTTTCCAGCTGAACCCCAACTAGAACTTGGTTATTCCAGAAGCATTTCTGAGGACAGCCCTGGAACACGTGCATGCAAAGCAGCTGTGGGCTGTTTACGAGGCAAAGGAACAAACTCCAAACAGCCTCACCTCACATTTTCATCTTTTTTCTTTTTTTTTTTGAGACAGAGTCTCGCCCTGTCCCCCAGGCTGAAGTGCAGTGGCACAATCTCCGCTCACTGCAACCACCGCCTCCCGGGTTCAGGTGATTCTCTTGCCTCAGCCTCCTGAGTAGCTGGGACTACAGGTGCGCATCACCATGCCTGGCTAATTTTTGTATTTTTAGTAGAGACGGGGTTTCACCACGTTGATCAGGCTGGTCTCAAACTCCTGATCTTGTTATCCACCCGCCTCGGCCTCCCCAAGTGCTGGGATTACAGGCACGAGCCACTGTGCCCAGCCACATTTTGATCTTTCTTTAAGCTCCTGAGGCCCCTGTATCCTAAGAGTATACACAGATGCACGCACACCCACTGAGGATGCAGCCAGGAGGCACACGCCGGCACTCACCTACCAGATGCCAACCAGCACCCACGGCATGCACAACCCCAGGCCACCCACTCAGGTCTGTTCACACAAGGTGACACACAAGGTGACCAGGTCCAGCTGCCTCCGCAAGGCCACAGGGTACACGCATGTCCTTTGGGAATAAGGCCAAACCCAGTGGAGGTGGTCTGCCTGCCCACGCACCTCGGGGGCCGGCAGCGTAGTTGAGTGCCAGTGAGGACTCGCGGGGCGAGAGGCCCCTCAGCATGTCGGCTCGCTGGGCCATGGCGGTGGCTGCGTTGTGGTGCATCTGCTGTGAGGTGATGTAGTCATTGATGATGGTCTGCCGGTTCTCCAGCGCTGCCGTGTCGGGGTAGCCGCGGATGAGGTAGGGTGGGTACAGGTGCGGGTAGGTGGGGTTGGGGGCCAGGTGCCGGGGCAAGTAGTAGGCAGCAGCTGCGGGACAGAGGGGAGCTCATGTGAGGCCAGCCACACCTAGGCCTGATGGCGTCGCTCCACCTGTCTGGATGCCCCCTACTTCTGCAATGGATAGCTTCTCCCACCTACATGTGCGGCTGCCCAAAGCACAAGCCAGAACTGAGCGCCCGACAGCAGGAAAACATGGCCCCAGGACACAAGGGGGTGACTTCTATGAAGGATGCTTTTTGCACGGAAGTTGTCCCAAACATAGGACATCCCCATGCAGATGAACACACTAAAGGGATGCGACATTTTAAAAAGATTTTCAGATCATGTCTATTTGAAAAACGCATATACACAAGTCCCCATTTGATACCACTGCATTGCTAAAGGCACTGATCAGTCCTGCAGGAAAAGAAAACCACTGAAATGTTTAACCCCACATGTCCTGCAAACTACTAAGAGAAATTCTGCTCCAACCTAAGCTGGTCATGATTACACTGTTGGGTCTTCCAATCTCGAGGCCTCAGTTTCCCCATCCAGGGGAACCTGACAGTTGATGTCTAAGGAGTCCCTGAGGGAACACTGATGAGGTCCCTGGCCCTGTGCAGCACCACCGCAGGGTTCTGGGAGCCCCGGGGCAATCACCTGCGTCCAGAGGGATGCCGCGGGGTATGGAGGTGGGGTCGAAGGCAAGGGGGATGTGGCTGCGATACAGGTCCACGCCACTCACGCCCCGAAGTAGGTGCTCATAGGGCGAGATGGGGTGTGGGTGGTGCTCGGGCACAGTGCTGTGCGGGGACTTGGCGATCTCACGAGGCGTCGACGTCAGCTTTCGGTCCTGGGATGCCTTGCTGGACGAGAGGCTGCCTGTGGACGGGCAAGGTGGATGCATCGGGCCTCTGCACCGGCTCCCCATGCAGGGCCTCTGGGGCTGGCGTTTATGGGGAGTCGTTTGAGGGTAGGGTCCTCGGGATCCCAAGGACCAGGCCTCTTCATTCACTCCTTCATTTCTTCATTGCCTTAGTTCACTTTTTTGCTTTGACTCATTTGCTCTCGTGTTATAGTTTTTAAAAAATTCATTCTTTAATCCATTCACTCAATCAATAAAAAAAATTGATGCAGCCTCTACAATGTGGCAAGCATTGTTGTGAGAACTGGGGACACCGCAGTGAACAAAGCAGACAGCAATCCCAGCCCCCACGAACTGACATTCAATGGGAGAGACAGGTGATAAACTAGCAAACAAATGAGAATTACAGAGTGAAACACCCGCGGAAGAAAATTTGCTTTCTTTTTTTTTTTTGAGATGGAGTTTCACTCTTGTTGCCCAGGCTGGAGTGCAGTGGCACGATCTCTGCTCACTGTAACCTCTGCCGCCCAGGCTCAAGCGATTCTCCTGCCTCAGCCTCCCGAGTAGCTGGAATTACAGGTGCACACCACCACACCCGGCTATTTTTTTGTATTTTTAGTAGAGAGGGTTTCACCATGTTGACCAGGCTGGTCTTGAACTCCTGACCTCAGGTGATCTGCCTGCCTCGGCCTCCCAAAGTGCTGGGATTACAGGCGTACGCCACCATGCCTGGCCGGAAGACAATTTTAAAACGTCACAGCATGTGATATGAAGTGGGGAGAGGGGGTTTGGTTAGAAGAAGCCTCTGCAAGGATGTAACATTGAAACGAAGACCCGAGGGATGGGAAGAAACCCACTGTGTAAAGATCTGGAAGGCAGCGACATGGCAGGCAAAGAGGAGGAGCCATGCAAAGGTCCCCAGCAAAGACGGAATTGACCCAGCTGAGCATGGCCAGGGAACAAAGAGAAAGGGGGCCTGGGGCTGGGGCTGGGGAGGACGAAGGAATCTGGTTGAACAAGAGGCAGGCAGGGCCCCAACATGCAGGCGCCCCAAGGCCATAGCAAAATGTGTGAAGTTGCTAGAAGGATGAAAGCAGGGAAGTGGAATAATTTGATTTGCATTTTTAAAAAGTATTCGGGCAGCTGTTTGCAGAGTGGATTACAGCAGGAAGAGGGAGGGGCGTGGGGGAAAGTAGGTGAGACACCATGGTGGTCTGGGAGGTGGCAAGAAATTGGACAGGGTTTGGAATTGGAGGCAGAGTCCACAGGACTGCAGGTGGTTTGGATGTGGTGGACAGCAGGTGGCGAGGATGACCCGGGTGCGAACTAAGCTAATAGTGGATGGGGAGGCACAGCTTTCCCAGACAGGCGCCCACCCCACTCAGGCCCACGTACACCCCACTCACTCACCCTCCTGCAGGCGCGGCGTGGGCTCTCGCGTGGTCACAGGCGAGCCTCGCGGAAGGTGGCCAGCGAAGGGTGCCCCATGGTCCTCATAGGTCAGGGGGCTCTGCCGCGGCTTGCCCAGCTCAGGCACAATGACTGGGGCACCACGCGCAATGGAGCCCCCCGAGCTGCCGGCGGTCCCCGGCCGGCTCTTCAGGCTCTCCTCGTAGCAGGCGCGTTCCAGTGCCCGGGCGTCAGCCATCACGTCCAGCGGGTGCACAGGTGGGAACGTCCGGCCAGGGCTGCCGATGAGGGAGCGTACGTCGTGCTTTTTGGAGCCAGTGGTGGACGTGCCGGTGTCGTACTTGAGCGGGGTGCCCTGGGGCAGAGGGGGTGTGAGCTCCAGCCTTGGCCACAGCCATAGCCCAGACCAGCTGCATCCCCCTTCTGAGCCTCAGTTTGTCATCTATAAGATGGAAGTGACATCTTATGCCTCCAGAGGCAGGGAGACGGACAGCTTTGCTAACCCTGAGATGGGCACACTTGTTACTTACTGCCCTGCCCACCCCGGGCCTGACCCTGGTCCCCAAGCTCCCTGGGAGGGCTGCTGAAAGGGGTAAAAAGTTTGGCAGTCCGCTCTCCCTGCTGCGAGTGGTAGGCCCCCTCATGGTCCCTGGAGTTCGCCAGAAAGACGCCCGACACCCGCATGTGGGTAAAACCTTCCTCTGTTCAGCCTGAGACCCTCCGGGGCCCACCCAATGCCGAGCAGAGAAAGTCAGCACCCAGACTCAATGCCACCCGCCCTGAGGCTTTCAGCCCCGGGGACACTGAGGTCAGGGCTGAGGTGTTTGCTCTCGGGACCGAAAGGGTGGCTGAGGAAATGGCGGGGGTTACAGTCCAGACTGGGACCTTCGTAGCCAGGCCACCAGGTCCCCTGCCCCTGTTCAGCAGGCTTGGGAGACACTGATGTGGTGGGGCCTCAGGGCTTTGCAAGCAACAAAACTCTATTTAGGGATGTCTTCATTACTTTCATAAAAAGGGGAACTGCCCTTGTTTTTCAAAAGATTATTCTAGAATCTGGCCCCTGTCTTGGTAATGCGGTGGATGCTTGCCAAGGACTCCATAATTGCCTAGGGGCTGAGAGCCAAACCCTTCCCCTGGCATTCAGGGATCTTACTGCTTCCACCTTCTCCCCGGCTTCAAAACCTTCCTGCAAGCTGGAACCCCTCCCGGGACACCCACCCCAATCCTTCCGCCTCACAGCCCCACAGCCCCAGAGTGGCTCCCACTCTTCTTCCCCTTCACAGGAGGCCACCTCTGCCTACATGGAAGGACGGTGGCCTTCAGGGGCTTTCCACCGAGCAGCTCCTCGTCCCATCGGCACGGAACTTCCCCTACTGCGCTGGGGCTGCCTGGTGGGACGGGGGCCTCTTATGGTGCAGCCTGCTGGGGGGTGCAGTGGATGCTGCAGCTGTAGGAATATCTGGATTTGGGTTTCACAGCTGCATTTGCTGCATGACTCTGGGTGAGTCGTTAAGCCTCTCTGAACCTCCATTTACTCAGCAATAAAATAAGGTCATTAAGAAAACGACCTCAGAGCGTTGCTAGGGGGTGAAACAATGAACGCATGCAACATCCTCAAGCCGCGCCAAAGATTCAACGGAGGCAGTTATTCAGTTACTCGTGACTGTGTTGAGTCCTGTGGCCTTGGAAGCCTGCCTGGCTTCTCGGGGCCTCAGTTTCTCTCCCTGAATGGGAACAATGGGAGTTCAGTGGAATGAGGTCAGGAGCCTGATGCCCCCTGCACAGCCCCGGAACTTGCACAGCCGAGGCCCAGGGACAAGCAGTTGGTTGACTGTAAGGCAGGCGAGGGCTCTCAGCCTCGGTTTCCTTATGTGGAGAGGCCCAGGGCAATGTCTCATAGCCACCGCCGCCCCTCCTAGAACTGGGCCTGCCTGCCTGGCCCCAGCCGTACCTGCGTGATGGAGCCCTCCTTGAGTGGCCGCGGGGCCAGGGGCAGCTCGGGCGTGTGCCGCAGCTCCTCGCGCGGGATCTCATGGATGGAGCGGCCCGCCTCCTTCACCGTGGCCACCAGACCCTCATGGGCCGGCTTCAGCTTCAGGGGGCCCAGGGCCTGCGTCTTGTAGGCCTCGGTCAGGTCCCGCGGGGGCGGTGGGGGTGGAGGCGTGCCCTCCCGCTTTAGGAGCTTGGCCTCCCGACGCAGGTAGTCCTCCTGTGCTTCCACGTAGGACCGAGGGATCCCTGCCGGGCGGACAGCACTGACCCTCACGCCCTGCCCCGTCCAGACCCACCAAGAGCTTCTGCACCAGTGGGTTCTGGAGCTAGACTGCCTGAGTTCGAATCCCCACTTGCTGTGTGACCTTGATCAGGGAATCTGATCTCTCTGGGCCTCAGCTTCTTCATACATAAAACGAGAATATTAACTGAACCACCTCAGTAAGTCGTGAACACTATGAAATCATGAAGCTAAAACCACAGGCTGGGTGCAGTAGCTCACGCTTGTAATCCCAACACTTTGAGGGGGCTGTGGCAGGCAGATAGCTTGAGCTCAGGAGTTTGAGACCAGCCTGGGCAGCAGGGCGAAACCCCATCTCTACAAAAATACAAAAATTAGCTGGATGTGGCAGTGTGCATCTGTGGTCCCAGCTACTCGGGAGGCTAAAGTGGGAGGATTGTTTAAGCCTGAAAGGCGGAGGCTACAATGAGCTGAGATCGTGCCACTGCACTCCAGCCTGGGCAAGAATGAGACCCTGTCTCAGACGCCAACGACAACAACAAAATAAAGATAAAAAATAAAGACCACAAAGCTGCCAAGTTCACAGTAGCTGGCTGTGCCATGGACCAGCCACGAGAACCTGAAAGAGTTCTCAGAGCTCTCCAAGCCTCTCCCAATCGCATGTGCCTCACCAGGATGTTCTGTAAAACGATATGCCGGTTAGTGCCAAGCACAGGGCAGTTGCTATGTAACACCTAAAAGCAGAGGGGTGATCGGCGGTCTTTTGCTTTTCATTTTTGTTTTCAAATAAGTAAGAGACACCCTTGCTCCGTAGCTCACGTACTGATCACGTACGCATGTACTACAGGCCTTTCTGCATTCCTGTCCTGAGTTCCCACCACACTCTGGCTGTGTCTCTCCCCTCCTGTGCCCTGCTTGACTGTACACCCGTTGGGGCACCCAGGGAGCAGGGGACAGGGCGGTACCTTGTGTGATTGACCCGCGGATGTGGTGCTGCTCTTTGAGGTGGTGGGGGCTGTGTCGCTCAGGTGGGATGGCACGGCCCATGAGACCTGGGTGGGAGGGGGCAAGGCCATCATTCCATGGGTCCCTGAGCCGGCACTGGGCAGTGACAGGGGTGTCTACAGCCACCAGTGGTCGTCCCCGCGATGATGGTGGAGTAAGACCCAGCACGTGAAGGTCCCTGCGCTGCCTCCAGATGGAGCCTCAGAAAGCCCAGCCTCGGTTTCCCCATCTGTAAAATGGGGTCAGCCATTCCCCTCCACTGCCCTGCAGGGGGTGCCTAGATGAAGTCTTTTCCCTGCTATCACCTTCGATGCTGGCCGAGGAGATGGCTCTGCCCACACGGCCTTCCATCATGTCGTAGGTGCGCTTGGGGGCAGCCGTCTCGTGGGGGGGTCCTGAGCTGCTTCTGCCATCCTCCTTAGAGCACTGGGTCACAGACATGCCACCTGGAAACCACACAAAGCACTTGGTGAGGAGCTGGGCACGGGGTGACCGTGTGCATGGGCCCAGGACTGCGGTAGACAGGCAGGACAGGCAGAGTTGGTGGGCAAGAGCCAGCGGTGCTTCTATGCTGGCCTGTCACAAGGCCTCACAGCTGAGGCCTCCAGAGGGAGCCCACAGCCTGCAGCCCCCGGGCCTGCCAGCAGGACCCAAGAGCTTTTCCAGGGGGTTACACAGTGGGAGAAGCAAAGCACGCTGCCTGCGCTCCATACCCCAGCCCTCCAGGGTGCTGGTCTGCAAGCAAGGGTTTGCCTGTGACCACACATGAGCATGCAAGTCTGTGGTCACACACACAGGCGCTGACATGGGGCGTGAACACGTGCACACACATGCACGTGAGCAAAGACGCATCAGCAGAGTGCATGTAGGGGCAGGCAGGAGCACGCGTGTGCACTGACACATCAGCAGAGTGGATGTGCGGGCAGGTAGGGGCACGCGTGTGCAGAGACGCATCAGCAGAGTGGATGTGCGGGCAGGCAGGAGCACGCGTGTGCACTGACACATCAGTAGAGTGGATGTGAGGGCAGGTAGGGGCACGCGTGTGCACTGACGCATCAGCAGAGTGGATGTGCGGGGCAGGCAGGAGCACGCGTGTGCACGGGCACGGGTCTGTGTGTGCAGGAGTGGATGTGGGCACACGCCTGGCTGCTGAGAACTAAGTGGGTCCATGTACACACATGTACCAGGGTGCCAGGCAGTACACGGCTTTGCATGTGTACACGTCACACCCAGAAGCCTGTGTCGATGTGCATGTGAGTGTCCGACCACGAGTCCGCATGTGCATGGAAAGGTGTGTGTTGCAGGGAGTGGTGAGGGAGTCTCCGTGGCAGGAGTGGCCTCGCCAGGTCAAAGGAGCCCAGATTGGCCCGGTCACCACTCCCCGGACAGGCAGAGGGTTGAACAGATGGAGGTGGCCCCCAAAGGTAAAGGCTTGGCTTTGCCCATCAGCCAGGGCTCTCCCTCCAGGGCAGCTGAGTCCAGAGCTATCAGAAAGGAGCCCCCGCCCCACCCCTCAGAGGGAATGACCAGCTGACAGGCTCTCAGGCTTTCAACCACTGCTTTGTGTGACCCGCAGCCCATGAGCTACTCCAGTGGTTGCCAACAGGAGGGTACTGGGTTGCTGTTCAGAAAACACTCCAAATTAACCGCCGATGTTTAAACATTGGGGGATTGCAGATAAAAACGGAGAGATGGGAAGCCTGGCTGACCGGTGGCCGTGGGGGAGTGGACGGCGTGGGCAGGCACCAGAGTCCTCCGCACTTCCTATAGTCTCACACCTGCCGCTGCCCGCACTGCCTACCTGGCCCGGGGAGCAGACGAGAGTTTAAGGGCCCCGACTGAAGCCCATGATGAAGACGATACACTCAAGGCCTATAAAGGCTCAGGCACTGGTCGGGGGTCCCAAGGTGGGATTCTACCCAGTGACCTCTCAAGACAAGCCCTTGACTAACCCCGCCACCAGCCCTTCCCAGGCTTCCCGCCACCCCCAGGGCACTCAGTCCAGGGGCACTAGGGCATGAGCTGGCACCCAAGACACAGCTGCAGGCCTGTCTCCAAGGCTCTCTCCGTGGCAGCAGGGAGCGCATATGTTCCTAAGCTACACAGTGCCACCTCCACTTCCCAGGCCTGGGGAGGGGGCCGCAGGCACAGGCGGAAGCGGATGGAGGAGAGGCAGTTCCGGGCCTTGCAGCTGCAGTGCTGAGAGAGGCGCCCATTAGCAGCTTTCATCTCCACACCCCTGGGTGCCCTAGGCTGCCAGGCAATTCTCTTTCCCGGCACTCGACTCCCTTAACTCCTTCCTGGCAGGGTCTCCTGGTTCTGGAACCCAGAGCCTAGAGAGGGAGAGGATGGGGGCTCCACAGCAAGCGCCTGGGGCACGGCGGGGTGAGGCGCACTCTGGCCATGGCCTCTTTCACGGCCAGTGAGAGACGGCACGGTTTGTCAGTGCCGTGCTGGAGGTCTGGCAGCATGAGCTTGGGCTTCTGCTCTGGGCCTCAGTTTCCCTCCTATGCTTCTAAAAAGGTTGGCCACAAGTTTGTTTCCTAAATTGTAAAGAACTAGGCGGAGGTGGGATGCAGCTAAGGCCGACGCTTCCCTACTGCTCTCTTGCATACCTATGAGACTGTGCTTTCTGATGTCAACCCAGCCCTGCCTCCCTGTGAAGCTACTTCAGTGGGCCAAGCACATTCCTCCCCTGGTCCTGGGCCTCCTTTCCTCCCGCGACTCACCCTCATAGGACAAGACGTGGCCCTTCTTGCCTTCGTAGATGACGTGGCCCTTGGGTAGGCTGTCCTCCCGGCTGCGGTCCAGGCGACTCGGGCTGTCCTCGCCGATGATCCTGGTGATGGTGCCCTTGTACAGGACATCAGCTGGTGTGCCCTGCAGGTGCAGAGGGGTGAGCGCCCATGAGGCTGCAGCCCAGGACCCCTCTCAACTCAAATGCAGACACAGACGTGCTTACAAGCCCACGTGCCCACCGATGCACACGTGTGTCCACACACACACTGTCTCAAAAGGGTAAGAGCTTGCACGGAACAAACCCTGTGAGGAAGCTGAAGAATGAGGATCCCTTGTCCACTGCTTCCCATGAGCACGGGACACTCTTCTGGCTGCTCTCTATGGATTCGCTCATTTAATACTTGAAACAACCCTAAGGCAACCCTATTGATTATGCCTGTTTCACATGGGGAAACCGAGGCACAGGGAGGCATGGTGACTTTACCTGGGGTAAAGTCAGGCGGGGACTTGAACCCAGGCATTTTGGTCCTGGAGTCTGTGTCCCCACCACTGCATGGGTTTTACTCCTCAGAGCCTTGACATTCAGTTACTGAAAACGGTAACTGGTGGGGATGCTGAGGTTTCTGCTCCTGGGCTGTGCCCATGACCACGTCATGCACTTTGGTTTCCTAAAACCAGGACAAGGACTCACGTCAGGGCAGGACACCAGAAATTTTAGTTCTAACCCAGGTTTTCCACCTCGGCCCTCCTGCCAGCTGGAGCTGGGCCCTTCTTTGTTGCGGGGCTGCCCTGTGCACTGCGGGCTATATGACAGCGTCCCTGGCTTCAAAGCACTAGATGCCAGTAGTACACGCCTCCCCAGTGTGTCCCCCACCAAGTTAGGACAATTGCAAATGTCCCCAGACAGTTGGAGGCACAATTTCCCCCGACTGAGAACCACTACCATATAGGGAATGAGGTCCCCGTCAGAGGATGTGTTCAAGCAGAGAGCAGAGGCCACATGGGGCAGCATCCTGCCGCAGGTGACTTTCAAGAACATAAGCATCAGAGTTAGAATACGACTTTGGAGTCAGAATGTTGGGTGTCAAACAGCAACTTTACTACCAAGTTACCGTGGGACCTCCTTTCTGAGCCTCAGTTTGCACATCCACAAAATGACAACATTCTGCATTGATGATTCTCAAAGGCAGCTGGCACAGACAAGGGATCCCCAAATCTCAACATCCCTCTTCTCTTTCTAGGATTCCAGGAGCAGATTCAACGGTAGGGGTCCTACTATGTCCCAAGACCTGGACCAGTGAGCTCTGAGTCTCTGGCTGGACTTGCTCAGGTGGGGACATCCCCTGGCAGAGGGCAGCACCTGGTACCCCGGGGTGCTCATCGCAGATCCTGGTCTTTGTGGAGGGCAACAGCAAGATGCCCTGAATTCCAGTGAGCTACCCCCAAGCTTCTCAAAGCAAATACTCTGAGCAGCATCTCCCTGCAGTGCTGTAAGTCACCTGTGCACTAAAGTATGGCACAATAGGTGCTAAGTCAGGTGACAGCTCCGGGCAGCCACTGCTCCCATCAGGAAAGCACAAGGGGAAGCCTGCAGCATCCTGGCGGGAAAAGCCCCGCCCAGAGGCAGCTGATACAAGTGCCTCTTTCTGTCTCCAGCCCTAACATCAGATGGTCCATGTCAGACTGCGTTTGTACTGCAGAAATCAGTGGCTTACTGAATACCACAATAAATGATTTAAAAGTGTGTGTGTGGGGGGGGGCTCTCCATGGTGAAACTGAGGCATCTGATTCTTTTTTTTTTTTTGAGAAGGGATCTTGCTGCATTGCCCAGGGTGGAGTCTAGAGCACCGTCATAGCTCACTGCAGCCTCAAAATCCTGGGCTCAAGTGATCCTCCTGCCTCCCAGTCCCGAGCAGCTGAGACTGCAGGGATGTGCCACCATGCCCAGCCAATTTTTAAATCTGCTGTAGAGACAGGCCTCTTTTTGTCCAGGCTGGTCTCAAACTCCTGGGCTCAAGCAATCCTCCCACCTTGGCCTCCCCAAATGCTGGGCTGACAGGCATGAGCCACCGTGCCCAGCTTGATGTTTCTGAGCTATAGTATTTTAGACGTGCCATCTTCAGGGACATGGACAGAGAACAGAAATCCAGCCGGTGGCCCCTGCTCTTGGGAGAATACATGGCACAAACTCCCATTAACAGGGAAGCTTCTGTTTGCATAACGTCGGCTTCCAGGAGATGAGCCCGTAGCCTCTTGCTCTTGGCCCCAGTGAACTCTACTCCCAAGATGGGCAGGAAGTCCCTGGAGGATCAGGGAGCTGTGACCTCCTCGAGCCTCCCTCGCCAGCTGTGGAACCACATGGTCCCTGCCTGGGGCACCCACTCGGTTAATAAAACAGCTCTATGTGTGCAGGCCACACGCTGACTTCCTCACTATCTGGTAGCGAGACTGCAGGGAAGTTTGACCCTCGCCTATCTCACATGTTTTGGCGGCTGGCTCTCTGCCAAAAGCAATCAAAGACGTGTGTGTAACTGGGAGGGTTCGAGGAAGGGTGCGGGTCACGGCCACCCAGGAACCCAGAGCAGGTGGACGCCTGGGAACCTCAAAGCTTCCTATGACTTTAGGAGAATGACTCCCCCAGGAAGTTAGCAAAGGGGAAACTGAGTCAGGGCAGGCCGCTGTCTGAGTGGGTGACAGAGCTGGCAGCTGAGGGCCCTCAGCCTGACTTTTGCCCAAAGCACTTGCCCTTCCCACTCAGCACAGTTGCCTTTGAAAGCTCCGAGTTTTCAAACCTACAGATTTCAGGGAAGGACGAAGTGTAAACAGCTCCTCTGTGGTGGGATTTGACGCTGCCTGAGTCAAAAGCACCTCCCTGTGGACCATCCTGTCGCCCGCAGCTCCACTGGTAGAACAAGTGTGCGTGTGTGCGCGTGTATGAGCCCACAAACTGTCGCTGTGTTCTAGAGCCAGACACTCGTGGCACAAAACCCTGGGTCCACAGCTCACCAGCTGCAAGGCTGGGGCACCACTTCTGGCACGATTCAGGAACCCTCTCACGCTCTGTCTTTGCACATGCTGTTCCCTGAGCCTAGAATGTTGTTCCCTGAGATTCCCGCATGGCTTGCACCCTCAATTTCTTCCGGCCACAGCTGACATGTCACCTTCCTCACCTGTCTAAGCAATCTCCCTGGCCAGGCATTCTCAGCCGCGGGGCACTAACATTCTGCCTCTGCCTGCTCAGTTTTCACCAGCTGACTTATTTACCCTGGTCTGTTTCCTTCCACTACATGGCAGCTCCCTGAAAGCAGAGTTTTGAGCTGTGCTTGGCAACCCCAGTGCCTGACTCCATGCAGACAAGATGAAAGCTCATGGAGTGAACTGCTGTCCCCCCGTCATCACCCCATCGGCTGAGGCTAATGGTTTGGTGACAATGAGGGGTTATAAGATGGGCTGGTCCCATGCCGGTCCCAACCCATCCTTCATGCCGCACCCCAGGACACCTACGTGGGTGATGGAGCCGCGGTATGTGATGGCGCTGTCCGAGGGCACCCGTGTGCTGGGAATGCCTTTGGTGATGCTTCCGCCCGGAACTGAGCCCAGAGCTGTCCCTGGAAGACACAAGACACGGGGCTGAGAGGGTGTCTGTGGCCCTTCCTTCCTCAGGCCCCGGTCCTGAGAGCCACCCTGACTGAGCGACCCACAAGTTGTGCTTGTTTCAACGCAGAGGGAGTCCCCCTACCCCTAAATGGTGAGGGAGACGGCTGTGAAGAGGGGTCCCCAGACCCTCTGGGAGAGGATGCTCCCCAGCAGGTTTTGAATAAAGGGCCCCTTGGGCATCCCGGGAACAGGGGCAGATGCTGGGGGTCCAGGGCAGAAGGGCCCTCACCTCTCAGCACGGACGCCTCCTGGGCTGTGGGCACCCCCAGGCTCTCCGGTGGCCCAGCCTGGCCCCGTGGGGACAGCTGCTCCTGCTTCACTCCGCTGAAGGGTGCTGAGGACCAGTAAGAGGAGCGAGTCATGTGCGGCCGGGGCAGAGTCCCGGGAGGCTTGTCCCCACCCAACCTGAGCCGGGGGCTGGGAAGCGCCGCCCCTCCTCACCATGTTCCAGCCAGGGCTGCTGAGGGGGAACCTCCCAGCTGCTACCTGGAGTACCGTGGGCCAAGATACCCCTTCCTCACCTCCACCCCCAGCCACAGGACAGCCGGAGCCCAGCCTGAGCCACCCAGATAGATGGGCCAGGAGCCTTACCCAGCTTTTTGGGGTCCATGGGCAGGGGCAGCCCCATGGTGACGGGGCCCACCGGGGCCTTGGCATGCTCTGAGTACGGGACGTGGAGCTGGACCGACATTCCCTGTAGGTGCAGAGTTGTGAGGTCACAGGGGCACCCTGGTCCCTCCCCCACAGTCCAGAGTGCCTAATGCTCCGGTTCACAAAGCCCACATGTGGGTCAGAGGCCGGGGCTGCTGTCCAGCTGTGTCATGGCAGACAAGTCACTGCTGCTCCCAAGCCTCGGCCCCCTCCCCTGTGAAGGGGCCATACCCTCTGAGCCCCTCGCATTTGCCCTTCCATTTCACAGTGGGGGAAACAGGAGGTTAAGTAACTTGCCTGAGGCCACACAGCCTGGTTCCCGAGCCGTGCCCTTGACTGCAACACAGAGTGACCCCCCCAGGGACGAGGCCCTGAGTACCTGGGGCAGGACCCAGCCAGCTCAGACCCCAGATGCCTGAGTGGAAATGACCCAGACCCCCAAGAGCCTGGCCCCCACCCAGACTTCACTGGTCCCATCGCCCCCACTTTACAGAGAAGACCAAGCCCCCAAGAAAGGAAGAAAGGAAGGGCTACCACTCACCTGGGAGATGGCACCTATTTGCCTCTCGAGGACACTGGGGTGCTTGGCAGAGGAGATGAGGGGAGGCGGGTTGGAGATGGTAGGTGGGCGCGGCAGGACGGGCCGGGCAGTGTCATGGAGGCCCAGGGGCAGCGGGTGACCTGTGGAGCACATGTCTGTCCATTGTGGGGCCCAGGAGCAGTCATGTCCCTGCTGGACACACAGCCCAGGCTGCACTCCACCTCTTCCCTGTCCTGGCCAGGAAGTGCCCATCCATGCGCGCCCCTCTGTTGCCCTGCCCGGCTCCGTCCTCATTAGTGACCTGAGTCCTAGATGCAGACACCACTATCCTGGGGAAGCCTCCCACCTCCCCACCGCCCAGGTCCTGATCCAAGCCCCCTCCAGTCTCACCTGGATCCCCTAACTAGTCTTCCCATTTCCACTGTAGCTCCCAGTAGTCCCTTCCCCTTACACGAACCAAAGGGACCTTTTTGGAAAAGTCACTGGTGCACACCCGCCCCCTGCTGTGTGCCCTCAATGGCTCCCCACTGCCCTCAGGACAAAGTCTTAGCCCCTGACTCGGCCTTCGGGCTTGCCTGACCTGGCCCCTGGTCTCCCCAGCTCACTGGGCACCAAGCTTCAGCAGTGGTGGCCGGATTCAGTTTCTCAAGTTTGCCTGCTCTCTCCTGCCACAGGGCTTTTGCACATGCTGTTCCGTCTGCCTGGCATGACTTTCCCTGTTCTGGCTCCCTTGGCCCACGCATCCCTCGGGACCAGCATTTACCAACACAGTCTGTACCAGCCCCCGGCTGTGCTGCTATATAGCTGGCAAGGCCCAGCAGGGCTGCAGGACCTAGAACAGGGCCGAAATGCAGCCTCACAGTCTGTGAACCAAGGCAGCACCTCTGCTCCTTCCCCAGGCTCTTCTACCATCTGCCCATTCTCTAGCTCTAAGCCGTCAATGGAAAACATAGCTCCCACTCTAAGCCTGCCCCTCGCCAGCTCAAGCACCTGCTGTGGCTCCCTCTTGCCAGTGGCTTCAACCTCAATCCTGGGGCAGCTTTCTCAAAAGATCTCCCCCTTTCCCTCCACTGACCAGGCTGTCCCTCCAGCCGGGTCCCATGAGGCTTTAAGGTGCTTCTGTGTGCAGCTCTGAGCCAGTGCCAACAGTGCCAACAGTGCCAACAGTAACTGTGCCCCGGCTGAAGGAAAAGCCCAAGCTCGGGCAGAGCTACTTACCAGGTGGAGCGTAGGAGAAGGCTGAGGGGTCCGGGGCATGCGGGGAGGCCTTGATCACCTCACGGGGGGGCACAGGGAAGGGCAGGCCGGAAGTCCAGCAAGGGGGGTCCCCAGGCAGCTTCTGGGCCTCGGCTGCGAAGGCTGGGAAGAACACAGGCTTCTCTGCTGAGGGCAGGAGGCAGGGCAGTCAGACCTCGGGAGCCCTGGCTGACCCTACTCAAACGGCCTTCCTGCACCCACAGTCGTGGCGGCCCGTGACAGCCTGGGCTCCTCTGGGAAGCCCCCCACGTCTGCCTGCCCGGGCGCTGCTCTGTAACCCCATGGTGTTCTGCTCAGCAGGGGAGGGGTCTCGAGGTCTGGGCTGGGGGGTCTCAGCTGCCCCTGAGGACGAGAACGGGACCCTGTGGCTCTACAACCCCACAGGCACTCAGCCAAGTCCAGCAAGCCGAGGCCCCTGGACAGGCCCCGAAGCCAGGAAGCGGCGAACGGTCTCTCAGGGGGTCTGTCTGCCCCTAACTTTTTTGAGACAGGGTCTCCCTCTGTCACTCAGGCTGGAGTGCACTGGTGCTGTCATGGCTCACTGCAGTCTTGACCTCTGGGCTCAAGTGATTCTCCCACCTCAGCCCCTCAAGTAGCTGGGAATACAGGCGCCCACCACCACACCATGCCTGGCTAATCTGTTTTACTTTTGTAGAGATGGGGTCTTGCTATGTTGCCCCAGGTTGGTCTTGAACTCTTGGGTTCAAGGGATCTTCCCACTTCAGCCTCCCAAGTAGGTGGGACTACAAGCACGTGTCACCGCACCACACTTGGCTAATTTATGTTTTGGTTTTGTAGAGATGAGGTCTTGTTATGTGTACCCAGGCTGGTCTTGAACCACTGGGCTCAAGAGATCCTCCCACCTTGGCCTCCAGAGTGCTGGAATTACAGGCGTGAGTCACCACGCTTGGCCCCACTGTCTGACTTTGTAAATATGCTTTTACTGGAGCGTGGTCACATCTGTTCATTTATTTATTGTCTATGGCAGAACTGAGTCCTTGCAAGAGATTGTCTGGCCCACAAAGCCTAAAATATTTACTCTCTGGCTCTTTGCAGGAAAAGTTTGCTGGCTTGTGCTCTACACAATGTTGAAGGAGGTGACCTGTGATGTGTGTGCGTGTGTGTGTGCGCGCACACGTGTATGTGCATACATATACTGGAAGACTGAGTTTCCCCTGGACTTGTGCCCTGGCGAGGTGGGCAGCCCACAGGAGGCAGGGGGGCACAGACGCAGGGGAATTCTCACTCTTGTGTGTGAGTGCATGGATGTGTATGTTGTGGCAGGCAGTGGGGGGTTATAAGCCCAGACCCTCCAGATAACAACTGCAGCGTCAGCCTCAGTTTGCTGTGCTCAGGACCCCATGGCCTCCATGAGCCTCCTGTTAAGCTCATACAGAGACTGCTGCCAGACCCATTTTACAGAAGGGAAACTGAGGTACAGACACACCAATGGGCTTATCTGAGTTCACCAGCAAATACTTAGCCGAGTCAGGATCAGAAGCCCACTGAGCCAGTGCAAACAGTGACTGTGCGCTGGCTGGCTGAGAAGCCCCAGCTCAGGCAAAGCTACTTACCAGGCGGAGCGTGCAAAGGGCAACACCCAAGAGGTAATGCTCTCTTACGCCTCCATGGCTGACATGGATCTAAGCATGTTCACTCATTTATTCTCACAGTACCCTACAAGGAACTGACTGATTATCCCCATTTCACAGACGGGAAAATAGAGGCCGAGAGGTTAAGTCACCTGGTCAAAGGCTCCAGCTAGCAAGTGGCAGATAGCAGCTTCGAACCCAGGCACGGGGGCTGCAGACCATGGCCTTAACCCGGACTGCTATGCCACACTGCCTGTGGCAGAGAAGCAATGATGGGTCCTAGATTTCAGGCCTGGGGAGATCCTATAAACTCAGCAGGGCCCAGGGGCTCAGGCCTGGCTTCATGGCATCTTCCTGCCGGCCTCTCACCCTTTGCTGAAATCTGTCCTCAGCTCTGAACCTCTCCCTGAGGACCAATCCTGGGGGAGATAACCGGCCAAGAAGTTGAGCAGAGATATAACTTGGGAATGACAGAGGCCTCTGGGTCCTGGGACAGGAATGGCAGGCAGGTGTCATCTATCACGCCACCTCCAGATGAACAAAGGAGCTTCTGAGGGCCCATTGGGGTGTGACAGCGGAGGAGAGTGCTAAGATCAATTCATGATGCCTGCCGTGAGCAGAGCAGGTGGGCAAGGAGGCCTGTGTACCAAATCGCCCCCAATTCTCTCCCGGAAGACTGAGTTTCCCTGGACTTGTGCCCTGGCCAGGTGGGCAGCCCACAGGAGGCAGGGGGGCACAGATGCAGGGGAATTCTCCTTCTTAACCAGTCCCCAGTGGAGGCAGCTGTACAGGGCCTGCCTCAGATCTGGAGATCCTGCAAACGCCCTGGACCTCGCCCCTCTGGCTACCCAGCCCTGTATGCCTCTGGTGCTTCCTCCAGCCTAGTTCCAGAGAGCTGAGAGGGAGAGGAGGGGAGCTGCTCGATGCAGGAAGGCAAGCTGGGGTTAGGCCAGGCTGGGCGGGCGGCCGAGAGCCTGGAGAGACAACCTGTTCCTCCAGCTGGGCCCAGGGGGCCCCGAGGGACCTGCTTGGCTGAGCCGCTCTGTGTGGGAGCCAGGGGCAGAGAAGGCTGGCTTCCTGAGAGACCAGAGAGGTAGCGCTGGGTGTCAAGTTCATGTGTGTCCCTGCGGGAGCTGAGCTGCAAGCCAGGCTGTGCAAGAAAGGCATGCAGGGCCTGACGCCAGGTGCACCGTCCCCATGGGGAATGAGGCCAGGAAACGGCACAGGCCCTGGCCACACCAATAGGCTGAGTGCCAGCTGCAGAAACTGCCGGCCGGTGGCTCCCTTTCTCCCAGGACAGGGGCCTGTGACCTGGCTCGGCAGGACCTGGCTGGCGCCGTGCAGTTCCAGCCCCGATCAGATCTGATGCTGGCCAAAGCTGCTGGGGCCCCTGACATGGATACACAGCTCCTTCCAGGGCTGGTGCCCCAAACCCGCAACATCTCCCAGAGCCACCCCCTGGGCCACACACTGTACCCTGGCCCCAGGCGGCCCAGCCCTTGTCATGAGGCATCCCGGTTCCAGCGAGACATCCCTGGCGTCATCCCCACACCGGGTTCAACGCCCCACTGGCTTTGCCTCCAAAACGAACTCCCGATGCGCCCTTCCTTCCACCTCCACAGCCACCTGTGCAGTTCAGGCAGCCTCTGTCGCCTGCCAAGAGCAGCGCTGTGACCTCCTGCTTCTGCCCTTGACTCAACAACGGCCAGAGAGAGCTTTCCAAAATATAAATCAGGTAACAAGCACCCCCTTCCCCTTCCACAACACACGCTCACTTCAAATCCCTCCAGCAGCCCCTGCCACACCTGAGACAAAAATCCACTGCCTGCTGTGGCCTGAGAGGCCCTACACAATCTGGCCCCCACCTCCCTCACTGTCCACCCGCCCACCCTTCCCCGGCCACACCACTCCCGGCGACTCCTCACACACCCGAGCGTGTTTCCACACCAGGGCCTTTGCACGTGCTGTTCCCTCTGCCCGCAACGCCCACCCAGAGATCTCCCGTGGCGGGGCTGCCCCCCCCCCACCAACAGGGTCTTTCCCGGAGCCGCCTCTTCACTCAACCCGTTTTGTTTCTCATGATGGACGAACGACTCTAAAATCATCTTGCTTCATTACGTGTTCCCTGGTTTAACATCCTCCTCACTCAAAAAAACAGCAGCTCCTCACAGCAGAGACTTCCCCTTCTCCCTGCCGAACCCCCACTGCCTAGCATGGTGCTTGGGGCCTTGGGTTTCAACAAATGTCCTGACCCGGCTGGGCGCGGTGGCTCAAGCCTGTAATCCCAGCACTTTGGGAGGCCGAGATGGGTGGATCACGAGGTCAGGAGATCGAGACCATCCTGGCTAACACGGTGAAACCCCGTCTCTACTAAAAATACAAAAAACTAGCCGGGCGAGGTGACGGGCGCCTGTAGTCCCAGCTACTCGGGAGGCTGAGGCAGGAGAATGGCGGGAACCTGGGAGGCGGAGCTTGCAGTGAACTGAGATCCGGCCACTGCACTCCAGCCTGGGTGACAGAGCCAGACTCCGTCTCAAAAAAACAAACAAACAAACAAAAAAACAAAAACAAATGTCCTGACCCACCAGCCTCGGGTGGACCCCAGAGGCGGAGGCTGCTGTGAGCTGAGATCGCGCCACTGCACTCCAACCTGGCGAGACTGACGCTCCGTCTCAAAAAAAAAAAAAGAGAAGGGGGACGTCACACCCAAGGCAGTGGGGAGGGGACAGCTGGTGATAGCTCCGGTCACCCGGGTTCGTCCCTGGGCTGTGCTGGTCAGGAGGTCGGCCTGGGGTCCTGCTGCCCTCAGACCTTTGGAACAGCCCGCCAGCAAGCGCCCGGGCTAGCCCAGGGTGGATAACCTCTGGGGAGGTAGCCCCCAACACCTGCAAGGCACAACAGCACCTGCTGCATGCCAGGCTGACCTGGAGAAGATGCCTCTTTGGGGACACAGGTTCAGAATTTCTTGGGCCCAGTGGGAAGTGGGGTAGAGACTGAAGATCCAGAGAACAAGCAACTACGCCTGCCTGTCTCCTAACCTTGAGCTTCACGTGATGACAGTGAGGTGTGCCCGGGGCAGTCACTGTGACACAGCTGCTCAGGAGTCACCCCCTCTCCCGGCTCCTGGTGAACCCAGAGACCTGGGCCTGGAGCAAGGTCAGAATGCCAGCTGGGGAGGGCAGCCCTTCCTGTCCAGGCCCCAGAGCTGCTGCCAGCCAGGTGCTGGGCCCCATCTGTGATTCCAGAAGCTCCTGCGTGGACTGATTCACACCAAATCAGAGGCTGGGCTGCAGACACGTTTTTGTGTATTCACAATGCTTTTGAAAATTTTGAGAAGTTGTCTGTGTTGAGAAACCAGGGGGATTTCACATAAGAAGATGGATTTCTGGCTTTGCTGGAAGAACCACCCCAGGCGTGATTTGCCACGGGGTTACTCTTGGCCAAGGCCAATACATGCCCATTTCAGAGAAAACATGAGTTCTCCAGTTTGCCGCAGTCCCTACCATTCCCAACTGCCTCCGCCTGCTCAACTGTTCCATTCATTTATTTTGCTTTCCCTGTCACTGTGGCCGTGGGGGTTGCAGCAGCTGCTCTGGACACACAAACGTCCCTTGCCCGTCAGTCCCCTGCTGCCCCAGCCCCCCTCAGCCACTGATGTGGACTCACCCTCCTTGTCGGCGGCGGGCGCCGGGCTCCTGCTTTTGCCCCGGGGGCTGCTGCCAGGCTGCTGAGGGGCGTCGCTCTCCGGCTGCAGGTGCTGTGGCGGTGGTGGGGCGGGGGGAGCTGGCTTAGTGGGAGCTGCGTCCTCCCGGGGGGGTTCATGGACTTTGGTGACCTGCTGAGGAAAGCAGGCAGAAGTGAGCATCCACAGAGGGTGTCCGACGGTGACAGGGTCAGGGAGAGACATGCACGTGACCAGCCTGGAAACCAAGGCCTGGGAAAGCCAGTGACATGCTCAAGGTCCCAAGTGGGGCAAGAAGGGGAGGTCTTAGCACAGAGCACATTGGGGAGCCCACCTCCCAAAAAGCCTGGCCCAGCTGCCCGGTGGCGGACAGGGGGAGCCCACCTCCCAAAAAGCCTGGCCCAGCTGCCTGGTGATGGACAGGGAGAGCCCACTTCCCCAGAAAGCCTGGCCCAGCTGCCCGGTGGCGGACAGGGGGAGCCCACCTCCCAGAAAGCCTGGCCCAGCTGCCTGGTGGTGAACAGGGGGGCCCACCTCCCCAGAAAGCCTGGCTCAGCAGCCTGGTGGTAGACAGGAGGCTGGAGCCTGCCGTTACCCTCTCCTCCAGCTCCTTCCGTGGACCCAAATCCTCTGGGTCTCAGGGAAGCCAGGACTGAGCAACAGGACTCTGTGGGCCTTGGGGGACTGGGCGGTGCAGCCTGGCACGCCCTGAGCCCATCACTCAAAGCCCCGAGGGACCACCAGCCTGGTCAGCTCAGCTTCTTTTAGCTCGGAACCCCCAGTTGCATCTGGGAAGCCCGGACTCACCTCCCTGGAGAAGGCACCTCCACGGGCCCACCCACCCAGCTGAGAGAACCTTCCAGGGGGGTGTTCCCAGAGGGCCCCAGGGTCAGAACAGGTAAGCCCCACCCTTCCCTGGCCAAGTTGTTGCTACAGCTGAGTGGGTGGGGGAAGCTCCTGCCTCCCCATGACCCAGTATCTAATGTGGGGGTTCAAGGGTGCTGCAGGGTGAAAGCGGGGAGGCGGTAGGCTGCCAGTCCCCGCCTTCACCGGGAGCCCCATCCAGTGCACCTGCCAGCTTCCCCAGCTGTTCCCACCTCATCTCCATGGGGGTTTCTCCAGGAAACAGCAGCAGATGAGCTGGGCTGCAGGTGCGCGCTCCCACCCGTGGGATTCTCTGTCTCGATGAACGGGAAAGTCAAGGTCAGGGTGGACTCTGCGGGGCTCTGGGGGTGGGCACTCACGATGGGGGGGATGGCAGCCGCTCGCTGCTTCAGCTGCTTCAGGTCCAGTGGCTTCTGGGGCGAGGCGTTGGCCCGGGGGTCGCCAGTCGGGGTGAGGAGGCTGGGCCTTGGGGACAGCAGCCTGTGGGGACACGAGCATCATCAGCTGGGGGCCCGCAGCCGGACTCTTCCAGGTGGCGGGCTGCTGGGTTTTGACGGCCTCTCCTGTCTCAAGCCCTGGGGAAGAGGCTAAGGCCCTGAGACGCGAGGTGACGTGCAGGTCACCCAGACAATGTCAACCGTTTTCTTGGGGAAACAGACCAAGGTTTGGGGCCAGGGGAGGGGAGGCACAAGTGGGCAGGCAGGTGCCTCCTCACTCACTCCCCTGGTTCTTGCAGGCCTCATGAGGGGCCAAGCCAGCCTCCCCACCCTGGCTGAGAGGCCAGCCGGGCAATGCTAGAGGCCCAGGCTGGGATCAAACATCCCCAAAGACAGTCCCAGGCAAGGAAAATCCCAGAGAAGCCCGACCTGGGGCCCACACCACACATGGCCCTCCAGAAGCTGCCAGAAAGTCAAAGAATCAGCCCGATTCAGGGACAGAGTAATGAAGAGATTCACCAAGAGATTCCTCATCACTCGAATCTGAGAGGCTCGGGTGCCAGGGCAGGACAGTGGGCATGGAGCCGAATGAGCTCCGGTTACAGAGGCAGGAGTGGGGGAGCCGCACCCACTTCCTGGAATCTCTACCACACACTATCCATGAAGGACGAGGACATGAAAACAAGGGCCCAGGCCACAGGCTTTGTGTGGAGGGGTAGGCAGGGCATGCCCACTGTCTACCAGTCAGCCACAGTGACAGTTCCTTCCTCTGTCTGCTACTGAGATGCACAACCAGAGGCTGACACAGGGCACATGGTGCCTAGCAGAGCATGCATTGAGGTGTGGCTCCCAAGCTGCTCAGTGGGTGCTGCTTCCTTCAGGAAGCCTTCCAGGATTTCCAAGGCCCCAACACTGGGCGCAACACCTGCCATAATCCCCATCTGGCTCCCCAGTTGGCATGAGGTCTCCGAGGGCAGGAACTGGATCTGCTCCAGCCTGAGAACCCTTCACCTGCCCAGTGCGGCTGCCCGGGGCTGCCCAGTTCTTGACTCCCTCCTGCAACCTGCATTTGCTGGGCATAAAGCAGCCTGGCCTGTATTTGGGTGTATGGAGGTGGCCCGGCTTGCGTTTGCCGGTATGGAGGCGGCCCAGCCTGAGTTTAGGGGTATTTGGAGGGAGGCTGGACTGCGTTTGCAGGTATGGAGGCAGCCCAGCCTGAGTTTAGGGGTATTTGGAGGGAGCCTGGATTGTGTTTGTGGGTATGGAGGCGGCCTGGCCTGTGTTTGGGGGTATTTGGAGGCGGCCTGGCCTGCGTTCGGGGGTACAGAAGCAGCCTGGCCTGCGTTCGGGGGTACGGAAGCAGCCTGGCCTGCGTTCGGGGGTACGGAAGCAGCCTGGCCTGCGTTTGGGGGTACGGAAGCAGCCTGGCCTGCGTTTGGGGGTATTTGGAGGCAATGCAGAACCCAGTCTGTGTCCTAGGTCTTCTGAGCTAGTGAAATGATCACATGGCAGGCGTGAGGGCAGCAGACACGGGCCTGGAATTCAGTCAGAAGGCAAAACTTCTGGGTGCAAGAAGCCAGCAGGTCCTGTCGGCACAGCCTCTACTCTGTGCCGTGACCACAGTGACAACATCCTGTGCAGACCGTAAGCCACAGCCTACTGGCCTCGAGGTGAGAGCTGTGACAACGGGGACACAGCTCACACCACCCCAGCACTCAGCTGCCAGTGCGGGATGCCAGGTGCCCAGAAGCACCCACCTCCTTCCTGCAGATGAGCAGGGCCCATGCCCAGGGTGCTGAGGCCTCTGCCAGCAGTCCCCTCTCCACTGTCTGCCATAGCAGGACCCTGGGGCCACCGGCATGTGACCAGACTGTCCTGCAGGTACCAGCCTGCTGCCCGCATCTGCCACACGCTCAGCTGAGCGGGGAGAGCAGACACAGACTCGGTGACGCCTGCTGAGGCTGCCCACGGCGCCCAGGCGGGGGCCAGACGAGGAAGGTCACCCTGACTTCTGCATGCACCTCCACCGCCCCCACCACCGGCCCACTCTCCTCCCTCCCGTCCCTCCACCTGTCTAGACCCTGCGTGATCTCCCAGGACCACCTAAAGCCTCTCCTTTGGCCGCTGCCCTGCCTCGCTCCCTGGACCTGGGCCCAGCCGTGCCCTCCCCGCCATCCTCAGGACAAGGCACCCTGACCCAGGTTCAAACAGATGGTAGTCACCCATCCCAGCATACTCCGCCTGCGGCTTCAACTGCCGCCACCCCCATGTCCCTTCCCCCAGGTTTATCTACTGCCATCCGTTTCAACCAGCTCGCACTTGCAAGCTTAAATTTAAAACAGAATGCCGCAGCCACTTTGGAAAGAGGGTGGTGAGTCCTCATTGCCCTAAACCCAGCAGCTCCACTCCTAGGCACACACCAGGCAAATGAGAGAAAACATCTACGCAGAAAGCTGTACGCGCCCATCACTGCAGCACCGCACAGCCCACAACAGCCAGAAGGCAGAGACAACCCGACATCCACCAACAGATGAACGGGGAGACAAAGCGTGCCCTGTCCGCACAATGGAACACGTGGCCATCAAAAGGCATGAGGCTCTGACACGGGCTATGACGTGGGTGGACCCTGAAGACACGATGTGCATGAAACAAGCCAGTCACAGAAGGCCTCTGGTGTAGATTCCGTTCCTGTGAAAATTCCAGAATGGGCCAATCCATCCAGAGAGAAAGGAGATGAGTGGGTGCTGGGGCTGGCAGAAGGGAGAATGGGGGTGACTAGGATGGGCACAGGGTTTCTTTCTTAGTATAACACTGAATATACTAAGAAAAGCTAAAAGATACACTTTTTTTTGAGACAGGGTCTTGCTATGTCACCCAGGCTGGAGTGCACTGGTGCAGTGTCACTGCAGCCTCGACATCCTGGGCTCAGGCAGTCTTCTCACCTCAGCCTCTGGAATTGCTGAGACCAAAGGCACACATCATCATGCCTGATTGATTTCTGCATTTTTTTTTTCTTTTTTTTTGTAGAGACAAGGTCTCTCTATGTTGCCCATGCTGGTCTTGAACTCCGGGGCTCAAGCTATCCTTCTGCCTTAGCCACTGAAAGGGCTAGGACTGCAGGTGTGCACCACTGCGCCTGGCCTAAACGATACGCTTTAAATGGTGCAATGTATGGTATATGAATGATATCTTAATTACACTGTTACAAAATGAAATGAAGACTACATGCTAGCCATAAAATAAAGGGTTTGATGTATCAGCTGTATTTTCTCTATGAACGGTAAAAATAGTATTTTTATGTGTGTACAAATAGAAAAACAATAAAATACAAATTTTAAGGTTGAAATGCAAACTTTTGTATATGTGTAAAGATAATTCTATAGAGATAAAAAATATGACGGTATAACACACAGAAAACATGAGGCGCCACTGTCCATGCAATCTGCCCGGGAGCTCGGGCTTTCTGTGTGGGGCCTGAGAGCTCCCTGTGCCTTGGTTTCCCTGTGGCCCCTCACCTAGTAGGGGGTGGGCAGTCAGACTGGCAGGGGGTGGGGGGGGCAGGGGCTGCTGCCCAGAAGCTCTCAGCAGGCACCCTCTGGGGGGCACACACAGAGGCCCAGATCCCTCTTTCTTGAGCCCCCAGAGCAAGTGGGGACTGTGGTCATAGAGGTAGCACTTTACAGTTTACAAGAGGTCTTCTGATCCCAGCCAGAGCTCTCTCATGGGTAAAGAAGGCCACAGTCAACACAAGGGCTGGGTTCAAGTCCTCTAGGAGAACGAGAGTCCTAAGCCCCCAGAGAGCAGCTGCCAACAGTGGAGGAGGAGGAAGGTGGAAAGCGCTCAGAGCTCAGGGCCCATCCGACCACCCCTTGTCCCGTAGCCGTGCTGGAGAAGCGCGCCTCCAGAGGCCCTCCCGGCTGGCTCTCTCCACTCTCCACTCTCTCTCCTTCATTTTATTTATTTATTTATTTTTTGGAGATGGAGTCTTGCTCTGTTGCCTAGGCTGGAGTGCAGTGGCACAATCTTGGCTCACTGCAAGCTCTGCTTCCTGGGCTCAAGTGATCCTCCTGCCTCAGCCTCCCTAGTACCTGGGATTACAGGCACGTGACACCATACCTGGCTAATTTTTTTGTATTTTAGCAGAGACGGGCTTTCACCATGTTGGTCAGGCTGGTCTTGAACTCTTGACCTCAAATGATCCACCCACCTGGCTTCCCACAGTGCTGCGATTACAGGCATGAGCCATCGCGCCCAGCCTCTCTTCTTTGTTTTCTTGGAAGGCAGCCGCTTCCATTTTCCTTTCTGGAGGCCTGGGTGGGGCGGGGACTCTCAGGGCCTGGCACGGAGCATGTGTCCAGGAGTGGCCCCGTCCTGCCTACCCAACCTGGCAGTTGCGAGCAAAAGCTCGGATCCCCTCTTTGACCGTAAGACTTAGCCAATTGTGCCTCGGTTTCTCAATCTGGAGAGTGGAGACGAGAGCTTCAAGGGCTGTCCGTGGGTGGGTGTGGGGACGCTGGTGACTAGCACGTGGGGCCCAGTGGGTCGGGCCACCTTCTCCTCACTGTCATTTTCCTTCCCACTCAGGAAGGCCAGGGTGGGAGAAGGGGGTGGGCATGAGAAGGGGAACAAGGGCCTGGGGACATTCATCAGGAACATGCTGGGCCTGCAACAGTACGTCCCCTCTCCACCCAGCCCTTGCCTCAGTTTCCCCATGGTCATCAAGCTGGGATAATCCTTGCCACCACCCTAGGGCTGGGAGGGAGAGGGAGGGCTGGTTTGTGAACAGGCATCCCTTGCCTCTCCAAGGCCCCAAGATAAAACCCTGACGCGTCACTCCCACCCATGGGGCCTGCCCACCTCTCTGACTTCTCCGCCCTCTCTTCCCGGGGCTGCTCACTCCACTCTACTCCCTGCTATAGGCCTCTCTGCTGTCCACTGGACATACACTCATGCGGCCACAGGGCCTTTGCACTGGTGGTTCCCGGGGGTATGGCTGTCCCTCACACTAAGGCTCTCATTGCCCTCCAATGTCACTTCCCCAGAGGCCCTCCCCGCCTGACCAGCCCACTCTCCCCCGCTCCCCATGCCCCATCTTCCCATCACCCACTTATCCCATAAACAATGGTTTCCTTCTCCACGCCCTCACTAGAATGTAAGTGCCCGAAGTCAGGGCCTCGTCTGCGCAGTTTCCAGCACCCCTGGCGCCTGGTGCACGCTGGTGCCATCAGTCACTTGCAGAATAAAGTAACAAAGGTGCAACTGCTGTTATGATCTTCCAAAATGCCAGAGGGACAGCTGAAGGAGCTGCACTCCAGCCCTCTCTTGGGGTGACCTCTTGGGGGGTGTCCCAAAGCAGATCCAAAGGAGGGCAGCTAATCTCTCACTGAGCACCCACTGTGGCCCAGCATTCACTGAGTTATTCTTGCGATAAGCCATCCACACCCACCTTACAGACAGAAAACTGAGGTTTGGGGGAGGGGACTCACAAGGTCAGGCCCTGCCAAAAAGCACCCAGACACCTTCTCTGAAGAGTAAGAGAGGGGCGGGCAGGCAGGCTTGGGGTTTTGCAATCAAAGCCACTATCTCTGGTTATCTGCCAAGAAAACACCCAGGCAGAGCCACCTCGACAACAGTGACCGCGGGCCCGAGGAGCAGAGCCGCCTCGACAACGGTGCCCGCGGGCCCGAGGAGCA
>NW_012103587.1:1161033-1163317 GCF_000951045.1 Mandrillus leucophaeus
CCAAGGTGATCACCTGTGATCCCGAGCCCTGGACCCTTGGCTGATAGGAGATGAACCACCAAAAACATGTTGAATCTGTGGTTTTTCCCCATCACTATGGCCACCACACTCGCCTCTCCATCCCCGGCCCCAGGGTACCTGCAGCTGCCTCCTGACTGTGCCTCTCACTCCCAGCAAATCCCCCACATGGTTTCATGGGTAAATCACATCTGGCTCTCTTGGGAGAGGCTCGCAAAGGCCTTCTCACTGCCCTGAGAAGAAATGCAGCCCTCACCTGCCAGGGTGCGGCTCAGTGCCCCCAACCCTGTGAGAGCTGCTCCCCATTCTGCAAGGCTGCCCCCCTCCCTGAGCCACTCGCTCCACCCTTCGACACCTGAATCCACCAAGCTCATTCCCACCTCGGGCCTTCACACTTGCTGTTCCCACCACGTTGAGGGTAGAACTGTGTCCCCCCGAAAGAAGGTACGTTCAAGTCCCAACCCAGGGTCTCTGTGAATGTAACCTTATTTGGAAACAGGCTGTTTGCTGATATAATCAAGTTAAGATGAAGCTGGACTAGATTAGGGCAGCTGCTCATCCAATGCCTGCTGTCCTCAGAAGAAGAAAATGTGGACATAGAGATGCACAGGGCAAAGGTCATGCAACGGCAGAGGCAAAGACGGAGTGGTGTGCTGGCAACCACGACTGCCAGCAGCAGCCAGGAGCTGGAAGAGGCGGGATTGATCTGCCAAGAGGCTCAGAGGGTGTGGCCCGGCCTCACGGTGCCCCCGAGCTCCTGGTCTCCAGGACTGTATTTGTTTCAAGCCACCTGGCTTGAGCTACCTTGTAAGGGCGGCCCTAGGAAGTGAGCAGGCTGCCTGGCACACTCTCTCCCTAGTGCTGCCCAGGGCTGCCTCCTCCGTCTGGGTCTCAGCTTGGATGTCACCTCCTGGGGAGATGCTCCCGGCCACACCTCTGCCCCCTCCCATTCCTGGACTCTACTCCGAGTCTGCCTCCCTAACCACACCTCAGGCTCCCCCAAAGCAGGCAGAGCCACACCGGGTGCGGCTGTCTAAGTAGGTAGTCGCCGCTCAGTGTCTGCAGACAAAAGCCAAGGTTAGGGCTGCCTGGCGCCCACTCACCGGTTCTTGTCGCCGCCCTCAGGCTCATCCACCTCATCTGCACTGCAGGTGGCACTGGAGTCGCTGTCCTGGGGGGCGCCCGAGCCCTTGGCTGTGGTGGCCCTGCCGCTCCCGCCCTCCTTCTTCTCTGCCTTGAGTGCTCCCTCAGCCGTGGCCTCAGAGGCCTCCACATCCTTGCCCTTGGCCGGCCCCTCCTCGGCTTGCTCCGTGCACTCGCTCTTGATGGGCTCCTCGGCCTTCCCTGTGTCCACTGCCAGCTCCTCAGCCGCGGGGGGCTTCTGCTCCTCCCCCTCCTCCACTGGGGGCACCGCTGCGGCCTCCTCCTCCTTCTCCTCCTTGGGGACCACAGGAGGGGGTACAGAAGGCGATGGGGGTGCTGGTGGGGGCGTAGGGGGTCCGGTGGCTTCAGAGGCGGGGGTGGGCTCAGTGGGGGCCGGGATGTCCTCCGGCGGCGGGGTGGGTGGCTCCGGGGGTGGCCCATCGGTGCTCAGGGTGGCTGGGGGCTGGGGCCCATTCTGCCCTGTGTCCTTGGCGGCCTCAGTGCGAGGGGAGGGGATGCTCTCGGTGTCTGAGCTGTTGTTGACAGTGGCTGTGCAGGGCAAGAAGGAAGAGGGGATGAGCGGGGTCTGGGGGGACTCCAGGAGAGATGCGTGGCCCTGACCCTCGGGATGAGGCTGTTCTGTTGCCTGACACCAAAACAGCCCTGAGGGTCCTATACACCTGGGCCCCTGCCTGGAGCCCCACCCCTGAGACAAAGCCCCTGGCCAGGCCTCTACCCACAGTTGCTGCCCTCCCCTGGCCGCCTTTCTCCCGAACTGACCCTGCTGGCATAACCTGGTTAATTCCCAACCCCAGGACCTCCTGGTGGTCAGCACCCCGGACAGATGGAGCCAGCCTGAGGGCGGGCATGGGCAAAGGCCTTTGTTCTGGGGGGTCTCCGTGTTCTCATCTGAGCTCTAACCCCAGCTCTGCCCCGCACTGGCTGTGTGCCATGGGAAACTCAGGTTACCTCTTAGGCCTCAGTTTTCCCATCTGTAGAATGGGAGAACAACAGTTCCCATCTCACAGGGCAGAGAAGCCGGCGATTGTGATGGCAAGTGCAGTTGCCTGGTGACTGCCTGATGCTGCACCATCATCGCCACCATCATCATCACATGACAGTG
>NW_012103587.1:1165684-1167194 GCF_000951045.1 Mandrillus leucophaeus
GAAGAAGAAAATGTGGACATAGAGATGCACAGGGCAAAGGTCATGCAACGGCAGAGGCAAAGACGGAGTGGTGTGCTGGCAACCACGACTGCCAGTAGCAGGAGGGGTGGCAGGCTGCCGGCCAGGACGAGGTCAGCAGGCTGGCCAGAGTCCAGCCTCATTCGCTGCGAGGGCAAGGCAGGCCCCAAGGGCGGGGGCCTGGGCCCAGTCGCACAGGGCGGGACAAACCAGGTGTCCTGACTCCCAGCCGAGGACTCCTGCACCCCGGGGGCTGTGTGCTGGACATTGGGCAAGGGGTGGACGCACGCCAGGCCCAGCTGGGGGAGGGAGGACACCGCCCTGGGTGGGGTTGCAGGGGAGAGGACGGGAGGCTGCAAGTGCCCTGCGGGGCCTCAGGCCCAGTCTGAGTGTTCTGGGGACGAACAGGATGCAAGCTGATCCCTCGGCTCCCCAGCCCGGGGCCAGTCACATGTACCCAAAACACAGACTCTAGGAGGCAGCTTATCAGTGGGGCTGCCCCATGACCTCAGCGCTTCCCCCTCGAAGGCAGAAACATGTGTTTCCATGACTGTCCCCACAGCCAGTGGGAGCGGGATAGGGAGTCCCGCCCTGACCCCGCTTCCCAGGCACAAAGGTCCTGGCTGCCTGCCTCTAGGGCAGACCCAGCCGCACTGTGAGCACTGTTTTCCAAGCTGGGACTGTCGGGCAAGAAGCTGGGGAGTTCGGTGCCCTCAGAATCCCGCTGGCCAAGCCTTTGCTCAGTACAGGCTCAGGGTCAGGCCATCCACTTCTTACACACATGGGCGTGGTTCCTGTCAGCAGCGGTTCCCGGGGACCCTGAGATTTTGTTTTGTGGAACCTGTAGAGATCTGGGTGAACCTCAGTTCCTAGGGAATGTCCTAGGACTTCCCCCTTTAACATGGCCCAGGGTGAACCCCAGAGCAGAGACAAGGGCCCCACATGACCCTGCGGGTCCGATTTTCCTCCCTCGCTCGCTCTGCCCAGGACCATTCCAAGGGACTTGGGAGGGGAGGAAACAGACCACAGTGCAGGCAAAATAAAATGGCCCGCCTGCCCCACCAGAAAACAATTCCTCCAGCCATCCAGACACGAGCGGGACATAGCCTCTGCGGGTCTGCCCTCTGCCACCCAAGATCGGCCCTAACTCGGGTAGCCATTTTTGGTTCTGGGCTGGAGACCTTGAGGCCCAAAGCATCTGTGCTGAAAATGGGTAAAAGGCGGCATTCTCAGGGATGTGGGGTCACCCAGGCCAGGAGCAAAGACAGAGGCCAGAAAGGAAAGAATACACATCAGAGACATTGGCACCCAAACAGGATGGCACTGGGGTCCTCCAGGCTACCCCAGCTGGAGAGGTTTTTGCAAGGGGAACCACTGCACCTGTGATCCAAGGTGATCCAAGGTGATCACCTGTGATCCCGAGCCCTGGACCCTTGGCTGATAGGAGATGAACCACCAAAAACATGTTGAATCTGTGGTTTTTCCCCATCAC
>NW_012103587.1:1170078-1185143 GCF_000951045.1 Mandrillus leucophaeus
GGCACAGTGGACAATGAGGCCAGTGCGTGCACAGGGCCCCCGGGGCACAGCCCACACCAACGGCCTTGGCATGGGTTTTACGCAGCAGGAGAGTGGCCTGTGTTAACGGAGTGGCAGGAGGAAAGCATGTACCCAAGGATGGCGAGGAGACCCCAGCCGCAGTCCTGGCTCTCTAGCCCCCAAACCCACACCAGGTTCTTCTTTGGGTCTCAATGTTCCCATTTTCTGTAAAATGGGGATACTTGAAAACCCCTGCATTTGCTATCAGGGAAATCAAACCTGGTGGGAGACCCAAGTGTGCCAGTGAAAATCAATGAAGCAGTGGAGACGGGAAACTGGTCTGCTGGAGTGAGCCCGAGACCAGCATGGGGAACAGCCACTTTGCTGGAAAGGAAGCCCAGAGGCCACGGAACACAAACGGTGGTGCTCACAGAAAGAGCATGTGCCCAGAAGCAGGGTTCCTTGTGGAGGACCGGGGACCTCGGGATGCCCACCCCGGCCCAGCCCTACCCCCCAGGCCAGCCGGCCACATTCGTACCTGGGCCACTGCATTCCCCTCTGGGCACCTCATTCCCAGAGGCATGTAAGGCTGGAAGGAAGTCAGAGAAGAGTTAGAAGCCAGGCGGCACCAGGTAGTGGGAGGTGAGGGAGGAGGCAACGTGGCCAAGAGGGGCCTGGAGCCTGGTGCACAGCAGTGAGACCTCGCTGCTGCTCGCTCTCCTGCCCCGACTGCCCTTCACCTTGGACCGATGAGCCCTCTCCCTCCAGGCTCTGGCCAGTGGCCGCAGGTGACCTGCAATAGCCCTGCGCAGGCTGGTCCAGTGGCCTGTTCAAGGCCAGCCAATAATGGGGTTGGTCAGGGTGAAAAGTGAGCTTCAGCCACTCTGGGTGTCCTTGCCCTAAGTCATCAGGCTCCCAGGATGCCTTGGGGTGGGAGGTGCTGACCTCAGGGGTGGGCAAGGTTGCAGGGAGAAGCTTTTGGGTCTGCTGAGACCTCTTCAGCCATCATTGCCCCCCACCAATCCCCCAGTCTCTCCTGCTTCTTGCCTCCCTTCAGGCCCCAGAGCAGAGGCCACCTCTTTTAGAAACAATAGCAACGACAGCAACGCAGGCTGCGTGCAGGCCAGGCTCCGTGCCGAGTTCCTCATACATGATTCCTTTAAGACCTCTAACACCGGGACCATCATCTCTCATGTACAGATGAGGAAATGGAGGTGGACAGGTTAATCAGCTTGCCCAAGGCCACGCTGTGGAGGGGAGAGCACTGAGCCCAGCTTCCTGCATCTCCAACCCCTGGCCTTCCTCTGCCTGGTGACTTCAGCAATGTCATTCCCTTCCTTCCACAGTCAGAGTACGGGACGTTGGGAGGCCAACGTTGAGGGCCCCAGGACCAGAGATGAAACCTCTGGGTCTCAGTTTGTTCATCTACAAAATGGGCAGTTAATGCCTCGCTCTCATGGTTATCAAGAGGGTCTGGGGCAGGAGCCTGCGTGAGAAGCACCCCAAGGGCTTGTGACGATGCAGGTGGCTGCGCCATGCCCTGAAGGTTTCTGATTTGGTACGTGTGGACTGGGGCCCGAGAATCAGCACTTCTAACAAATCCCAGGGAACACCCTGCCACCGCTGCCCTAGAATCCAGGTGAAGTGCTTTGTGCAGCGCCTGACACACAGTAGGTGCCTAACAAGAGCAACAAAAAAAAAACCCACCAAAAATAAAAAATAAAGACACCACCAGATGGCCTCCTTTCCTTTCTGCCCGGAGGTGCCCAGTACCAGGTTGCCTGGGTTTGAATATCCAAGGCAGGGCCTTGGATAACCCCACTATGCCTCAGTCTCCCCACCTGTAAAATGGGGAGAACAGTAGCACCTGCTTCATCCACTATGAGGATTATTATTACCAGAGAAACCACCGGGCCAGGGGATCCCTCCCAGCCCTGCGCTGGTATACTTCCAGTCCAGATCAACAAGGTCCTTTCCACCGCCCCCGGGGAGGGGCCTGCAGTGCTGCTGGGGCTGGCTGGGTCTCCGGGGAGATTCCGGCAGGGCAGCCTCAGGCTCCAACCCAGCACCTGCCTCACCTCCCCATCCTGAGCACAAAAGACAGGTCACGCGGTGTGCGCTGGCTGGGCCGGCAGACCCCGAGCCTACCAGCTATGTGCCAGGACTCCCCATGGGACGGGTTCTCCTTTCCCCCAGCCTCAGTCTCCTCATCCTTAAGATGGGGTAACACCCTGGGCACCAGAAGGCTTAATCAGGGCCTCTGATCTCTGTCCCCGATCTCTCAGAGTGGCCACAGAAGACCACCACGTCGTCACAAAAGCCTCAGCTCCAGCCAGCTCAGCCCTCCCTCCTCCCCCACCCAGCAGAGCACGCCTCTCCCCATCCCTACTGGGCTTTGTAAGCCCTGCAAGCGAGGCAGGGGTCATGGCCACACAGTTCTGGGCAGTGTCTGCTCCGGTTTTAACGTGTGGCCAAAGCTTGGCTTCTTACAGTGCTCCCACCAAGCCTGCATCCTGCCCATTCAGACAGCTGGAGGGATATTTACAGAAGGGACTGGGTTTCTGTACCCGGGGTCTTCTCCCTGGCTACAGACCCAGAACCCAAAATGGGATGACCCAAGGGACTCGCGGCCCCGGCCTTCCTTCTGTCAGACACTGGCCAGGCTTTTGGCCAACTTGGGTCAGAGAGACCCAAAGCTGGTGGGGAGGCCTGACTCAGGGCCTCCGCCCCACCCCCAGCGTGAGATGACAGTCACCCAAGGGCCCAGTTGCCCATTCCCAGCCAGGAGCTGGGATTCGGGCTGGTGAAACACTGCAGGTTGGAGGAGCCTGGATTTATCTGCAGGCCGGGCTTATAGAACCAGGAGGTGACTTGCACCTTCTGCCAGGGAGGAGCCGGTGCATTCAAAGGCAGAGAGGGAGGGAGGACGGGAACAACAGAAGGACTCCTGACGGGGCAGGAGGAAGGAGGGTTGAATTCACCAAGGACTTGGGCTCCGCTGGGCGGCTCGTGTCTCCTTCAGAGAGTCAGGGACACTCAACCGAGAAGGGCTGGGGTCCTCCAGGGGCTTTTGGTCACGTCGCAGTGGGAACGGTCTAGACCCCCAACTTCTTCTTTGACAGAGAAAAAGAGCCACAGGGGGTCGAAGGTGGATGAACTCGTGACCAAGAGTATGGGGCCAGGTGTGGGCAGCCCGTGTTCAGTTCCCGGGTCTATAAACACTGATAACAAAATTGAGCCATGTGTTATCCGGAGCCCTGGATAACACACAGCTCATGTGGTCACAGTCCTCCATTTCAGGGGACCAGGGAGACCTGCCAGCACCACGCACATGATGGCTTTACACCCTCTCTTCAGCAGCACTCACCTGGTGGGGCATCTGTCTAGTCTACAGCTGGTAGAACAACACTCTCTGTGGTACCTGGGGCACCTGGGCCCAGACCTTTAAGTGCCCGAGCCTCAGTTTCCCCATACAGAAAACAGGGACACCAAAGAAGGGGACCGAATTATTTATCACCCAAATAGGGACACTTGGGAGTAAAAGGAGGCACTAAAAATAACTATATAACGTTTACAATACTTCCTGACTGACAGATAGGTTCTACTTATACCGGTTACCTTGTAAAAGAGTTCTGGTCAAAAAACAATTTTCAGGCCTGGTGTGGTGGGTCACACCTGTAATCCCAGCACTTTGGGAGGCCAAGGCGGGCAGATCACCTGAGGTCAGGAGTTTGAGACCAGCCTGACCAGCCTGACCAACATGGCGAAACCCCATCTCTACTAAAAATACAAAAATTAGCCAGGTGTGGTGGCAGGTGCCTGTAATCCCAGCTACTCAGGAGGCTGAGGCAGGATTGCTTGAACCCGGGAGGCAGAGGTTACAGTGAGCCGAGATCACGCCACTGCACTCCAGCCTGGGCGACAGAGCAAGACTCCGTCTGAAAAAAAAACAAAACGAACAAACAAAACTATTTTCCAAAGTAAATTCTTTTCTAAACTGTGACACCAGATGGGGTGAAAGACAGCAGGCACCCACAGGGCTGGCCTGGACATCCGGTTACCCAAGCATAAGACTGAACTCATGGGCATCAGAAGGGCTGAGTGAGGCTTGGGGCTCCCAGAGAAGCTGATTATTCTCGGTATTGCTGTGGCCATCAATCTTGTGCCCATTACTGGTGAGTTTCTGGCAAGTCAGGCCCTCCCATTCCAGGGAGTCGAAGCCCCTTCTAAGAAGGACCCAGATGACTCAGGGGAGAGGACGCTGCCGGGGTCAGTTCCCACCATACCCTCCCTCAGAGCCTGGACCCACAGCGGCCAGCCACCGCCAAGCTGCGCCAGCCCTCACCTTCGGCCTCCTCCACCATCTCCTCCTCGTTTCCGCTCACGCCCGACGCCTCCATCTCCTCATCCTCCACCACGGGCGGGAACGCGGTCTCCTCGCTGGCCGCCGCCGGGGCTTTCTTCTTCTTCCTCCGCGCGTTCCTCTCCTTCTCCTGGGCACAGGGAAGCAGCAGATCAGGGCTGGGGCCTGGGGCCTGGGTTGTCAGCTTGGGGACTCCCCATGCCTGGGGCCTCACCACAGGTGCAAGGGGCAGTGATCCTGGCCATGTGGCAATGAGGGTGACCATCCCCCTCACACCCCACCTCGGCAACCAAGCGTGCCAGGGGTTATTTTTACCGGGGCCTTTATTCTTCCATTGAGCCCCAGATACACTCCGGGTACAGGCGGGCCCCCCAGCCACCTTGATATCCTTCCTGAGCGTGAGATAACCTGTCTGACACTGCCCAGGACTCTCCTAGCCAGAGTGACCACGCCTCCTGGGGACACCCTGTCAGCTTCATCGGCACATGTGGAGTGAATGAATACAGAAGCTTCTCCTTGCTATGCAAGTCTCACTCGTCCCCAGGGGCCAGGTCAGCCTGGGAAGCTCGCATTTCATTTCCTGAATTTTTACAGAACACCTACTGTGTGCCCGGTTCTGCACACCAGGGCTGTGGGGACACAACGCACAGGGTAGACAAGGGGTAGACCCTCGGAGGCTGCCCTGCCGCTGGGGAGACCAGCAATGTGCTCTTCACACAGAAGCACCACTCAGAGGGTTGCACAGGTGAAATGAGGTGGGACAAAGAGCACAAGGGCAGGTGCTCCTCTGGACAGAACAGTCCGGAAGGGCTTCTGCAAGGAAGTGACATTTGAGCCAAGATTTGACGGCGGAGGGAAGGGGCCAGCCAGGCTCTGGATGAGAGTGGCAGGTGCAGGGAGTCACAGGTGCAAAGGCCTCCGTCGGGGGAACATTCCGGGTGTGTCCCGGAATGGAAAGAAGCCCACGTCGTGGGGCCTCCACTTTCCCTGCTCCTAGGAACCCCAGCTCCTCACTCACAGAGCCCACCCTTCTTCCCCAACTTAGGCACCGTCATCAAACCGCTCATCTTTGTGGCTCACAGGGGTGGGTGTTTCTTTGTCCCCATGGTGAGCCAGGCAGAGACTCTGAAAGTGTTTGTTGACTGACTTGCTGAGCAACTGTGAAAGGCCAGCCTTCGTGGGCTTGAACGCACAGACAGCTGAGAGCAGGGGCATCGTGGAGGCAGCATCTCGAAGTGACTGGGGACTCCCAGGGGGACTGGAAAGACACTGGGGGGTGCCCACCACAGCCTGGTGTGACAGGAGCGGCAGCAGCCTGATCCCTCTGGGGTTGCTGAGAAAGAGGCAGGCCCCCCGCCACACCTGGAGGTACCCGCAGCTCTCAGCCAAGAGCCCTGTATTGTGTTGAATGGTGTCCCCCAAAGTTCACATCAACCCGGAACCTCAGACCGTGACCTTACTTACAAACGGGATTCTGCAGATGTCATTAGTTAAGATGTTGCCACACTGGAGTGGGGTGGGCCCTAAATCCAACAGGACTGACAGTCGTGGAAGAAGAGGGAAATACGGATTCAGGGACATGAAGACCCTGTGGCAGCCGAGACACATGTGGAGGGATGCAGCTACAAGCCAAGGAATGTCATGAACTGCCAGCAGTCACTGGAAGATGCAAGAGGCTCCCCTGCAGCCTTGAACGTGAGCACAACCCTGCGGACACTGGTTCCAGACGCCTGGCCTCCAGAATTGGAAGAGAATACATCTCTGTTGTTTGTACCGGTCTGTGGTACTTCCTTGCGGCAGCCACAGGGAATCACACATCCCTCTGCACTGGTGCGCCCAGATTCCAAGAAAAAGCTGCCTGACATCCAGACCACACAGCCTGCTCTCGGGCAAATGCCAGGTGGGCCCTGCCCACCCTGGCCCTTCACCATGGCCAGGCTGGAGCTGGGCCTCATGAAGGGGAGGAGAAGGGTTCTCAGGCTCCAAGCCCCAGCCACAGGCAGGGAATAGGATCACTTCCTGTCCTGCCTTCTTCCTGAGCAAACAGGGTTCCTCTGAGCACAGCCGCTTGGAACGCAGGGAGGAAAAGGGAAACGTCTGCTCGTCCGTTAGTCACAGTTTCCGTCACCAACAGTCGGCCGGAGGGCCACAGCCCTGCCCCTGCCAGTGCCCAGAGGGCCCACGGGGATGCCCAGCTCTGCAACCCCGCACATGTCCTGGGCCCAGTCCCAGCCCTGCCCCGAACCCTGAGCCTCTCCCAGGAGAGTTCGAGCCTGTGGCGGCCTGAGAAAGTGGTGGCATGTGGGTTCTGCGGCTGCGGCCGAGGGCTGCCCCTGCTTCCCGAATCTATTTTTGGCAGACAGAGGCTCAGGAAAGACTCAGGGCTGGGTGCCTTGAGCTGCCCGGGCAGTGGCTGGGACATGGGAGATACTCAGAGTCTCGCAGGGAACAGGGGTCTCCTGTCGGCCTGCTCGTGGCGCCCACCATCCTGGAGAGCAAGGTCTCTCTGTGGGGGGCAGGGTGGGGCCTCTGAGGCAGCGGACCAGGATGGTGCCAACACCCTGAATCCCCACAAGGCTGGGTCTCAGGGAGAGTCCCAGGAGTTACGGTTAATCCTTACACACATGGTCCAGCACTGTGGGATCTGGTGTGGAATACGAGAGGCTGGTGATGGCATCGGTCATTACGGCTGATGTTTACTAAGCACCTACTATGCGCCAAGCGGTTTCTGGTATTAATTTATCGGATCTGCACAGCCGCTCTGCATATCAGGGCATGTCACCCCCTGCTTCAGACTCTCCAACACCTGGATAAAATTCCCAAGTCCTCCGTCCATCCACATGGCCCTGTGTGATCCAGTCCTGGACCCCGCCTGCCTCTCCAAGCTGCTCTCCCCTCTTCCCTCCTCAGGGACTGTGCTACAAACACATTGCCCTCCTAGCCAGAGGGCCTCTGCACCGGCTGTTCCTCTGCCTGGACACCCTTGCCCCAGATATCTGCATAACTCACTTCCTCACCTCCTTCGGGCCTTAGCTCAGACATCAGAGAGGTCTTCCCTGATCACTCCATCATTAGCTCATCCCTCCCACCTCCACCATCAATCATTTTCTACTACATTCCTCTCATAGCATCTTCAGACTCCATTCCGAAATTGAGTGTGCGAACCTGTCTCTCGCACCAGTTCCTCAAGGGCTGGGATCTTTGTTCTCTGCTATATTCCCACCATACCTGGAACAGTGTCTGGCACAGAACAGATGCTCTGTAACTACGTCTTTAGATGAATGAACCTGATAGACAGGGACAGTGGCTCAGAGAGGCAGACACACGCACAAGACCACACAGCTCATGAGTCGAGGAACCCAGATTTGAATGCCGGCCAGGTTCAAACATTTCCTGGCCGGACCATCTCTCTGTAGGCCTGTGCAGCCTCAGGTAGAAGAGATTAACAGCAGAAAACAAGGCGGGGCCGGGCCAAGGCTGAGGAGGACAGAGACTGAGGAACATGGAAGCTGAGCCCGAGGGGCCTGCATTCACAGATGGGAGAAAAGGGTAACCTTCGGCCATAAGGAGGGGGAGGGAAACCTCGCAAAAGACACTGAGGCCAAGTGTTACATAACTCTGGGACATGCCCCGCCTGCCCACCCGCCCGCCGGATCCTGCTTCCTGCTGACGTCGCCTGTGGCCACACTCAGGCCAGGCCTGGTGCAAGGCAGGAGGGGACACCCACTGACCCTCTGCTTCCCCACTCCTTCCTTCTCTGGCCAAGGGTGACATGTCTTCCTGTACTCCAGACAGGGTTGGGCCAGCAGCCAGAGGTGGCTGTTACTGTGTCAGGATTCACTGGGATGTGCCTTCCTCCCTGGGACTGAAAGGCACAGGGGAGGGGCAGGAGGCGGAGGTCACCAGGTTCAGCGGCATCTCTCCGGGTGAGACCCGCTTGTATACTGCAGCGATGGGAAGCTCACCACTGCAGCAAGAGCGGCCACTGTCAAGACGGCTGGCCTGGCCTGAGCCCCGCTCCCTATGATGGGTCCCTGCATCTGCTCTGCTTTCACTGCAGCCCTCGATATGAGGGAGCTCCTTCGAGGTGGGCCAGGAGCGAGAACCAACCGCACACTCCCGAATCACTCATTCTCATCCAGGTCCCAACCTGGTTCTCAGGGTCCCCTCCTGCCCACGCCTCCGGAGTCTTCAGCATCAGGGGACAGAAGGGCCACCTTCTTTATCAGCTGTGTCATTCAGATCAGAATCACTCTCATCGACACTAGGACGACCCAACCTGAGTCCAGCCCTGGATGGGGGCTGTGCCTCAGCTCAGAATCCTTCCATGTAGCCTCCACTCCCTCCATGGTCCACTAAGTGTCAGCTTCTCAGCCCAGCAGGAAAGCCCCATCCATGCGTCTGCCCTCAGGGCACCTGCCATCGCTTCCCTGGGATACAGCAGGCGCTCAATAAGGGGTTGCTGAATGGACAGTGAGAATAATACTGGATGCTTATTGAGGGCTGACCAAGGAACAGGCACTACCCTTTACAAAAAGAAACACACTTGTTCTTCAACAGCCCTATGCCTGGGTCCCATTCTTAGCCCCATTTTACAGAGGTGGAAACTGAGGCACAGAGAGATGAAGTGAAGCCCAGTATCCTTTGACCCAGTCACTAAGCAGCGGAGCTAGGGTGCGAAGCCACCAGCTCCAAAGCCCTGCTTTGCACCATCCTTCTGGAGTGCCTCTCTGAATGAATGGATGAATCAATCAATCAATCAATCAATCAGTCGTGAGCGCATCACCATCAGCACTATCACAGCTCTCACTAGCAGAGTGCCTGGGGCACACTAGGCCGCATTCCAAGCACTCTGTAGGCAGCCACCCAGTGCATTCCCACAACAGCCCTTTGAGGTGGGTTTCATTATTGTCCCCATTTCACAGATGGGGAAACTGAGGTGCAGAGAGCATTGGTCACTTCCCCAAGGCCACACAGCTAGTAGGTGGCAGAGCCTACATTCAAACTCAGGTCTCCTGGGCCCAGTCCCTGCTCCCAACCCACAGCACACTGTGGCTGTGCCTGCACACACCACTCAAGAAGGGCCCTCGTCAGTGGGATCGTTGGCTGCATGTTTGTCCATGCCAGCAGCTTCATTGGTGGTTACTACACATGACAGGGTGCCTTGAGCATGGCCCATGCCACCTTGGCCCAGTGCTCATATCTCCCACAAATCTCCTAGTCTAATAAAACCTTCCAACTCAAAAAAAAAAAAAAAAGGAGGGGGTCTCAGGCAGCCCTGAGAAGGGGGTGGATGGCGTCAAGATAAAATAATAATGACCACAGCAGTAAGAGTAACTAGGGCAGGTCGCCTTCCCAGAGCATTGCCCCTCTGGCAGGCACTAAGGTCCTCACAGGTAATCACTCGTTCACTCCTCACAGGACCTCTTGGATAAGAACTGTTATTCCCGTACTTTACAGATGGGGAAACTGAGGCTTAGAAGGCTGAATTCACTGCCCAAGGTCACAGGGGTGCCCAAATCCACAAGCTGGGCCTTGCCCCCAGTCTCGCCCTGGGCCTAATGGGACGGTTCACCATGCTGGGGTCTCTGGTCCTCCAAGCCACTCTCAGGTTTTGGAGTCTCTGGGGGTACAACAGGGCCACACCCTGCGGAAGCCTGGAAAGCCAGGCTGAGTGGCAGCAGGCTGCAGGGGAGGAGACGCCTGTGGTCATGGGGTGAGGGGGACAGGCGGAGGGGACCCCGGAGGGGGAGGCGGGGTAAGGGGGAGGCGGGGTGAAGAGAGAGACAAAGAAAGGAAGGCTGGGGAGAAACCAGGGGGCCCTTTTTGTGCCTAGGGAGATGCTCAGGGCCAAACCCCTGCCCCTGAGTCATCCCGGATGGACCACTTCAGACTCCTGACCTGGCTGACAGAATCGATGGCCCACAACATCCCCTCACCCCGGCCCAGGCCCCCTGCTGCACCCCCAGGCTGCTGTGGCATGGGCCCTCTTTGCCATAAGGGACCTCAGCAGGTATTAGGAACAGGGGTCTGCACATTCAGCCAGACACGGTGCCTTCCTCTACACCCAACCAGAAAGCCCGAAGCATCCAGAAGAGGAGGGCGCTGCCTGAAGCCCTGAGCTCTGGGGACAAATCCCAGGGGCTGATGTGGAGGGCACGCGGGGCACTGCTTAACTGGAAGTGACGGGGAGGGGCCTCCCTGAGGCCAGAGGGTGGATTTCAGTGCTGACCACAGGGCCGTGGGACTGTGCCCCCTCGGTCCTGGAGCCACCAGCAGCCGCGCGCACACATGACTCACGAAGAACCCACTTGGGAGGGTGGAAGGATGTCCTTAAATTCTGCACAGTACTTGGGCAGAGTTCAAACAGGGCAAGGCTATACCTGGCCCTCCCACTGCAGGCTGTGTGACCTCACAGCCTGCTCACCCTCTCTGGGCCTCAGCAGGTTGCAGGGAGGGAGCAATTCAGCATGGCCTGTCTGGAACACACTGCATACACTTTACACCCAGGCGCAAGGCAGCCTGACGTCACGGTTTGGTGGGGAGGCGGAGAGGGGAGCTATGCAACCCCTCCCTCGTGCTTCTGTATCGATGAGGAAACACGCAGCCTAGCGATGAAGAGCGTGGGTGCTGATCTCATAACTGTGGGTACAAATCCCAATTCATTGCAGATGAGCCTGGCTAAGCCTCAGTTTCCCCAGCTCTAAAATGCTTGGCAAGCATGTCAAAGAGGGAGAAAGGAGGGAGGAAGGGAAGGAGAGAGGTAGTGAAGGAGAGAGGGAAGGCAGCAGAGGTCTCCCTCAAAATGCTCCTTGATTCCCAGAAATAGCTGTGGAAGAAGCGGCTGCTCCTTGGAGGCCATTAGGCGGCGAGGCGGGCCTGCACCTTCTGTGCAGGAGGGAAGGGTCTCAGCCTCCCGGGACCTGCCTCAAGCCCTCCAGGATGCTGGGGCTGAGATGTCCGCTCCCCGCCCCCTAGACCTGTCCCTCCCCGGCCACAGCAGCCCTAAAGCTGTGAGGTCAAATGGGGCGGGGGAGCTGCTCGCTCAGGACCCATTTGCCTCCGGGTCCTCATTCCAACGCGCTGACAGCCTGAATTCCTGGCTGAGTCAGTCTGGTCCACCGCGCTCCTTCCCCCACACCCTGAGCTGGGGCTGAGGGCCCCCAGAGGTGTCTGTCTGAGCGGAGCAGGGTCAGGGTGGGGGTGGAGGGCAGCTGGCCTGGCCCTTCTCCAGGGCAGGGACACACAGCAGCATTGCGGGCTGCAGCCATCTCGGGGCACTCCCAGGCTTGAACCCCCAGAAACTGAGTTCTAACAAGGCGGCATAACGGCCCCTCCCTGGCCCACGCCTCCTGGGGTGCAGAGACACCTCCTGAGGCAGCCTGAGCTCCTCTCGCAGCCCCCGGGGGCGCGGCGCAGGCGACTGCGGACTCACCATCTTCAGCTTGTGCTGCTGCAAGATCTCATCGAGGTTCTGCCTCTTCTTGTAGTTGAAGTAGAAGTTCTTACACTGTGACACGGTCTTGGAGCCCACCATCCGGGCGATGGCCGACCAGTTGCGGCCGTGTTCCAGGAGACCTGTCTCGGGAGAGGAGAGCAGTGAGGGGCGGCCAGGCCCGGCAGGCAGAGGGGCCTGTGTACATGGCCTGGGGGGCAAACGGGCCTGGAGCAGAAACCCAGCCTGGGGCTCCCTGCTCAGGCCCAGGACCTCGGGAAGAAGAGACAGCGATGGGCCACGTGTCCCCTGGCGGGGAAGGTACTAGAGGGTGGCAGGCCTGGCCTCTGGGGTCTGGTTTCTCAGTCACTTGACTCCAGGCCAGGATGCATGGGAAAGGCCTGGGCTGGAGGAGCCAAAAGCGACAGGTGAAGCCCCACTGAGCCACCGCGCAGAAGTCTGGGGGCGGAGGGCTGTGAATGTCCAGGATGCACAGCCTCTGCCCAGGCCCCACCTCTCCTGCCTCCCCCAAGCTGGGCGGGAGGGCGGCCGACGTGACCCAGCCCTGACACTCGCTCACAGCTGCAGGCGAGGCCTCGGGAGACCGTTGTTTTCCGGCCACACCGGCCCAGGGAAAGGAAGGGACGTGGTGAGCAGGGGATGGGAGGGTGGAGGTCAGGGTGGGGGTGAGCTGGGGCCAGGAGCCTCCGGGCCCAGGTTAACTGGGGCACCTCCAGGGCCCAAACTCCCTAAGGGCACCTAAAGGCCCACTCGGGACTCAAGGCCCACCAGGCCGGGTTGGGCGGCTGGAATTTGCTCTCAAACCCCAACCCGCACCACCAGGAGGTTCTCTCAGCCTCACAGACCTCCTGCTGTGGGAAGAGACCCTCCAGGAATTGGCAGAAAAAGTTCCCTCCATCCCCAGGTCTCAGGCCAGAGCGGCATGCCGCCCCCCACGTTCTAGTTTCAAGGCCACAAACACCAGGCTCAGCAGAAACACAGCCCCTGCTGCACCGGAGGCAGCGCCCGGGAAGCCAAGCCCCCGGCCTCGGCCCATCTGCCCGGCGAGCTGTGGCACACACAGGCACAGGCACAGGCCAGGCAGCTCTATATTTATGCCCGTGTCTCCAGCGGCGTGACCTTGTATGGCCCAGCCAGCCCGTGCAGGTAGGGCCTGCCCACTTTCCCAGGGCTGTGGGAGAGACAGGGAGCGCTCCTGACCTAGGGGGCTGTGAGGCAAGAGGGTGCCCCTCCAGGGCAGCAGGCCCCAAGGCTGAATCACGTAGCTCGGGACTTGGCAGCTTCCCTGAGCTGGAGCTATACTTGTAAGGACTTAATGAAGGATTTCCCGTAATGAAGTTTTTGACTATTTTCCTTGAATCAAATCAATCTGCAAGCCAAGCTCCAGCTAAAATGGTTCAGGGGTCGTGGAGCCGAGGGGCAGCCGTCTGTGTTGGTATTTTCATTCATTCCTTCATTCCTTCCTTCCTTCCTTCCTTCCCTCCTTCCTTCCTTCCTTCCCTCCTTCCTTCCTTCCTTCCTTCCTTCATTCATCCATCCACCCACCCACCCACCTACCCACCCACGTGCCGGCTGCCTGCCTGCTACACACAAGGCTCTAACGCAAATAAAATAACAGCAGCAGAAACATCAACACATCAGCCCATGGCATGGCTAAGTGACACACAGAGTTTGCAAAGCCCTTCAAAGACTTGGTTCCTTCTCATCCTTGCTGTCGTGGCTGTGACCATTTTCCCATCCCCAGGAGGGGGAAATCTCCTGGGGAGATTTCAGAGGGTCCCGCCAACTCACCCAAGCTTAGAGGACCAGCCAAGGCAGGCAACGCGGGCATGGGGCCCCAGACTTCCTGCCCTCCGGGTCCTCTGGCCCCCGTGGCGTGGGGGTGGCACTGACTGACAGGCCACCTGCTCGCCCGCTGTGGCCCTGGGAGCCACGTGGCCTCACGGCCCGCTCCTCAGGGTTCCTCAAGGACAGGCGCAGAAGGGGAGGGCCGGGGCGTGGGATCAAGTGGCACCCGGCCCCTGACCTTTCCCTCCGCCCGCGCCAGCAGCAGCTGCCACTTCCAGAACCTGGTGGACGGGGCCGTGCGTTTATTTATATTTCCCCAGCCGGGGCCAAGAGAGCCCAGGCAAACATGCTGGGCCAGAGGGATCAGAGGCCCGGAACCCGGGTGGGAGAGGGCAGGTCTCCCATCTGGGCCTGCCGGGTTGGGTGGGCATGGAGAGCCCGGGGGGGGGGGGGTGGCCCGACGACGCTGGGGAGGTTGACATTTCCAAACTCAGTCAATAAATAAGGAGGTGGCTAGGAGCCTGGCTGGGGGTTGGGGACCCTAATTAACTCCAATCATGGGGGCAGTGGGAGAGGGTTGAGGGCAGGGGAGAGGGGATGGAGGTGGGGATGGGGGTCACCCAGTCCTTCCTGAAAACATGCGGCTCCCAAAGGAGCAATGGGCAGAGTCACCCGGGCACCTGGCCAGAGCTCGCCAGCAGTCTCGGCCAGCCCTTCTGCTCTCCGGCCTCAGTTTCCTTAACTGCCCTGTGAGGGACCAGAGTGGGTGTTCCATTAGCGCCGGCCAGGGCCTCGGGGTAGGGGCAGGCTGGCACTGGCTTCCTCTGGTTTGTGTTTTGGGAAGCCCAGGCAGAGGGTGCCGGGCACAGGGAGAAGGACTTTCTACCCCACCGTGCCTTGGAGCCCACCCCGCCAGACCCAGCCTGAAGCCCCCGTCCACCTGGAGAGCCCCCTCTGCACAGAGCATCACAGACCTTCCCAGGCACAGATCCAGGTCCCACCCCTGCTTCCAGGAGAGCCTCAGCCCAGCAGGAAGAGAGAGGAGGGGGCACGGGGGAAAGGATGGGCTGGGACCCCCATCCACTCCAGGGCCCAGAACTCCAACTCCCCAGCTGCCCCAGCTGCCCAGCCTCAAATCCCAGACGGCCACGTTGCGGTCCCTGCCCCTGCACCCGCAGTCCCCCATCCCCTCCCCAGGACCACTCACTCACATCCTCTCATCCGCGTCTCCCCCTCGGCCAAGTTTTCCGGAAACATAGGGCTGGGAAGATGCCCCGGGGAGCGGGCCCAGAGAAGTGGGCCGGCAGGGCCCAGTGCTCATATCTCCCACAAATCTCCTAGTCTAATAAAACCTTCCAACTCAAAAAAAAAAAAAAAAAGGAGGGGGTCTCAGGCAGCCCTGAGAAGGGGGTGGATGGCGTCAAGATAAAATAATAATGACCACAGCAGTAAGAGTAA
>NW_012103587.1:1185873-1233517 GCF_000951045.1 Mandrillus leucophaeus
TCAGCAGTGGTAAGAACAGATGAGGGTTCCAGAAAAACAGAGCTTCTCCACCCCCGGCAGACGGGGAGCAAACAGCTTCTTCCGCCGTCATCCCCTCAACCCGTCCCCCCACTCTCCGTGTCAGTTCCACCTGAGCTCTGTCCCCTGCCTGGCCTGATGCTGCTGAGGCCGACCAAGCCCTCCATCGGGGGCTATGGGTGGGCAGCAGGGCTGGTCTCGCATTCCAAAGGGAGCCTGGGATTTGAGGAGCCTTTGTCGGGTGCACACAAGACCTTCAAACATTTAGGGGAGGGAAGGATTTGGGGATTTGGGGTCCCCAAAGGGCCCTCTGCTGCTGGGGGATCTTGGGACAACACCTGCCCTTTTCGTCCTCTGAGATCCCCTGCAGCCGTGAAGGAACACTGTCGGAAATGCCAGGGAGCCTCCCAGGAGGTTGAAAGTTAACTGAGCTGAACTTTGGAGCCTAGATTCAGGTCACGACCGACTTCCCTGACTCTGGGATCATTAACCTCCTTTGCCTTTAACCCCCAGCCCTTCCATCCTGTCCCCGAAAACCTGGGGAGCAGAAGGTGTCTCTGGAATGCCCCAGCCCTCGTCCTGGGGCACGATGCCAGGGGAGGGCAACAAACCTCAACCACATCAGGGATCTGGGCCTCTCCACCTGAGTCCAACCCTCCATCCTCTGTAGGGGAGGTCTCAGTGCACTTTTAAGGATGCCAACCCCATCAAATCATTCTTCTGCTTAAAATCTTCCAGTGACCACCTGAAGCTCTTGGAATAAAATCCAAAGGCCCTAGGATGGCCCAGGCAACCCTTATGGAGCCAGCTCCATGCACCCGCCCAGCCTCTCCCTGGGTCACTCGTGTATGCCCCAGGGCCTTTGCACTGGCTGCTCCTGCCACCTCCACGGCTTTCTCACGGATGTGCCTCGTCCTCCCTCTGGTCTTGGCTCAAGTGATAGCTCCTCAGAGAACCCTTCTTTGCCCGCCCCACCAAAGTGAACCCCCCGTCGCCCTGCCATCCCAGGGTTTGATCATCTTCATAGCTTTTGCCACCTCTGAAATTAGCTCCCTCATTCCACTGCTCATCGGCAGGTGTCTGGGGCCTGCTGGGCACCCTGGGCATCGTTGCCACCCGTCTGGGTCCCTGGTAAGGAGCTTGCAAAGGAAGAGGGGGCTGTGGGTTTAGCCCTGCACCCTCCCAAAAGAGGCTGGGGTATCCCCCTTGACACTCAGGCACACGCCCCCCACACTCTGTGCCAGGGCGGAGACGGTAGATTCTGCCACCATGCCCTGTGGTCTGGATTCCCCGACCCTACTTCTAATTTCTAAGGAAGGAGTTTCGTTCTGAAGAGTCAGGAGGCAGGAACTAGGAAGTGAAATTGACCAAGACAGGAAGTCCAGCCAGGAGGTCTGAGTCACAGACAGAGCGGAGAGACAGGCGCAGGGGCCCGGTGGCCACAGGGGTAGGTGCTTGGGGCTCCGCTCGGCTAATCCTGCTCTGGGCACCCATGGGGCAGCGTCCCACATGCTATCTGGGGGCCCGTGACGAGCTGTTCTTGTGGGGGCCAGGACTCAGCCTCCTCGGCTCAGGTGCTCCGGCCCTCAGGGAGGCCTGCGGCCCTGCTCAGATGCTCCCAAGCTGCTTTTCTCCAAGGGTCTGCAGATCTGCACCCACAGCCAGGACTCCAAGGGGACCACACCACCACCCACTTGCATCTGGGGATGTCGCCGCTGTTTTCTCTGGAAGTCAGCCCCCAACCCTGGAAACACACTCGCTCTCCCCACCCAGCCAGTCACCTCCAGCCTCGACGTTTCCCGCCCCTTCCATGAAGACTCACAGGCTGCCTGCCAGAGGGGGCATCGACCACCGCCCTCCAGCTGTCATTTTCCCTGAGACACTCAGCATGTTCTGCCCAAAACCCTATCAAAGTTGGGAGGAAAAGACCCAGCTGTCTTGGGCCTGAGTCATGCCACTTCCTCATTTCGGAAACCCCAAGCCCTGGGGGTGTTCCACATGGACGGTGCCTCCGCGTTGACACCCCTGACAGGCCGGGCACCTCCTGCGCGTCTTGTCAGGACTTCCCGAACTCCTGCCATCCTGAAATCCCATCGGGATGTTGGCTGGATAACATCACACCTGGACTTGCACCTCCCCACTCTTTTCTCTCCATCTACTCTTTCAAAAGTCAGCCTTGCTATCTGCCTTAGCCTCCGCATCAGCAATTACACCCGTAAATCATAGGTACAATGTGAACAAGCTACATCTTCTCCCAGCTCTCAAAAAAAACCCAGACTCATTAAGATGAAATAAAGTCACCTGCGTACAACCTGGCGCTGTCTCGCCTACCATTTCCGGACGTGCTACGTTACACCCTTCAATGTCACGTTTTCCTACAGAGCAGAGCCAAGCGGGAAGCCAGCCTGGGGGGTCAGACAGCCCACCCCATGCCCCATGTCCACTGCAGTGTGCTAGGTGAGCACTGGCTCTCCCTCTGGCCTTGGTCTTCTCCTGTGCAAAGCAAAAGTCGTGTGTATGCGTGCATGTGTACACATGCGTGTGGGGGGCCTGCCTCGCTCATGAGTACCAGCCTCGCCACGTGACAACAGGCATCGTTACGACCGCATCAACTGCCAGGTGCTCCTTCCCTGAGTCAGGAGCCATGTGGATGCGAATTCATGGGTCTCCCGCAGGAGGGAAGAGGGACTTGTCGATGCCTGATCTCATCTTCAAGGGTGCTGACAGGAGCAAGAGTGTGGTTCAGACCTTGCCCCTGTGTCTGGCTGTACCCCAAGTTCCTGCAGAAACCCCAACTTTCTCCTCCTTCCAAACCATCACAACAGACTGTTTGTCACAGATCCGGCCGGGAGGCCAACCAGCCCCAGACACGCGTCCTTCCCTAGTGGTCTCTCTCCAGACCACACGTGGTGACAGTCTCCTTGGACGCGAGCCCCGAGGCACCGCACCATCCCTGCCTGGTATGCCACCCCTCCTGAGTCACACACCCCTGACGGACAGCTGCACCAGGAAGTAGCCAGGCAGACCCAAACCCAGAAGCAGCAGCACTGCCTACTGGCCCGCCCACCCCACTGTAAGCTCTGGCAGCTTTGTGCGGCCAAGCACACAGGCGCTCCTCTTTCGGGGGGTCCATGGTGGGCAGAGCCCGAGGCTTTCCCTGTGGACATGTAATGGGGGAGGTCCTGCTCTCCAGGCTCCAGGACTGGGGGCTCACCCCTCCTCTTCCCACGCCTTAGATGCTTCATCCATAAAAGCCCGTCAGGCCAGCCCATGTGCATAGCAATGAGTGGTTCCTGCCTGGCTCCTGTGGAAAGTGGTAAGGCCACTAGGCAAGGCAGCTGGAGCTCCTGGGGGAGGCCTCTGGGGTCTGCCCGGGCTCACCGGAGCCACCAGGGCCTGGTCTTGCACGTCCTCCCACTGTGGGCCGCTCCCTGGAAGCCGGGAAAGACTGGCGGCCCGGAGGCGGGCCAGAGCTTACTCCTGGTCTAGAATGGTGTGACAGTGGTGTGACCAGGAGCCTCCCCACCCGCTCCACAGCAGGTTCTCTGCCGCCAGAGAAGAGGGCTGGGGCCTGGAGGAGCTGCCAGCAGAGCCGTGGGCCTCTCGCACAGCTGGGTTGGGCTTCCAAGCCAGGCCAGGCTGACCTTTCCCAGGGGAACCAAGTCCCTCATCCCAGCCCTGCTCCTGCCCTGCCCCTCCTTCCCCACGTGGCGCTGGGCCTGAGGGCAGGCGGCCAGCTCCCCAGAGCTGCCCAATTCCTGGGGAAGCTGCCTCCTGAACATTCTCGGTCCCCAGGCAGCGTGAGCCTCAGGGCAGGCAGCCACAGCCCCGTGCACGCAAGAAGGGAAGGTGCTCACTTGCCCACCCGAAACCCTACAGCCATGATGTCCCCAGCCCCTCCCCAGTGGCCTCCCATGCTCTACAGTAATAGTTAAACTCCATCCCAGGCTGGCAAGGCCAGGCTCCCGGTGGTCCCTCTACCTTCTGGGCTTCAATCACTTCTCACAGGGCTACACTGCCTCTGCCACGCGGCCTTTGCACATGCCTATCCTGCCTTTGTTATCTGGTCAACAGCTTGGCTCATGGACTAACTCATTCAGCCCTCACACCAACCCCATTCCTACTCTGCAAGTAGAATGCCTGGGTTCAAATCCCAGCTCTACCACTTCATAGCTGTGTGACCCTGGGCTGCGAACTAAACCTCTCTGGGCCTCAGTATCCTCATTTGAATAACAGAAGTAATAACAGCACCTACCTCCTAGTCAGGTTGGTAGAGATGAAGTGACTTCATACACACAAAGCTTCCAGCAGTGCCCGGCACGCAGGACGGCCTCCACGGTGTTATTGGGTGATATTCACTATTATTTCGTGCTCTGGGTGTCAGCCCCTTCCTCGGGGGAGCCCTCTGACTGGCGGCCCCCAGCACCATGGAGGTTCCTCCCATTGTCACTGTACATTTGCTTCGCCGGTGACTTACCTCTGACCCCTATCCCCTGGGCGAAGACAGAGGTGGCGGGGGGCTGAGGCCCCGAGGTGCAGGCACCTGCTCAGAGTCAGACTCTGCAGGAGGCAGACTCTGCAGGGACCCAAACCTAGGGAGCAAGGTCCGGAGACTGTGCCCTGAGCTGACAGCCTGCCACTTCTGAGTGCCTACTGTATACCAAGGACTGTACCTATGTGGCTCGCTCCGCCTTTAAGGCGCCCCTGGGAGATAGCATCTCTGCCTCATCTGAGAGTACGATGGAAACTGAGGGTGAAACAGATGGGCCAGGCCGAGGTCGGGGGCTAAGGAGCTGCTTGTGGCTACAAAGTGATGGGGAAGTCAGTATGCCCCAGATGGCACTGCCCTCGGCTCTTCCGCGTACGTTCACCAAAACCCCGTGAAGGGGGGTGTGCTGGGTTGGAGAGCATCCCCCAATGCTTCATGTCCACCAGAACCTATGATGTGACCTTATTTGGAAAAAGGATGTTTGCAGATGTGATCAAGTCAACGTGGGGTCATACTGGATTGGGATGGGTCCTTGTAAGAAGAGGGAAATGTGGACAGAGACACGCAGGGAGAAAGGCACACAAAGACGAAGGCAGAGCCTGCAGGGACACGGTCATGAGCCAAGGACCGCTAAGGCTGCCGGCAGGTGCCAGGGGCTGGGGGAGGTAAGGCAGGCTCCTCCCCAGAGCCTCTGGAGGGAATGCAGCCTCTCGGATGCCTTCAACTTGGACTTCTCATCTCCAGAAGAGTGAGAGAATATAGTTAAGCCACCCAGTTCATGACCCTTTATTATGGCAGCCACAGGAAACACACAGTGGGTGCTCCTTGACTCCCACTGTACAGATGAAGAAACTGAGGCACAGAGAGGTTGACCAGCTTGCCTGAGGTTACACAGCGGAAACATCCAGCGGTTGAGACTTGGTTTCTCCCGAGGGATGGGGCCCCACTGCTGCTCATCCTCCAGGGCCGTGCTGCTAAAGTCTTGCAGAGGCTTCAGGCAGGCTGGGGTCCGAAGGCCCTGGGGAAACCTGGCCACTTATCTGCCCAGGCTCCCTGAGGGAGGGGTGGGGCTGGCTCATTCCTGAGTGCCCCTGCCATACAGAGGGTTAGGCACTGTGTTGCTGAAATGATGGGTAAAGGATGGGCGGAGACCATCTGCCTCAGCAATAGCCGCTTCTCCAGTCCCTTTTCCTAACTCTTGGTTTTCTGGGCAGGGGCTCCAGAACTTTCCTAGCTTCTCCACCCCCACCTCCCTATATGGAGGAGTTGCTGGGGGCTGCCAGCACCTGTCTCCCCGCCCCACCCCCGCTCCCTCCTGCCACCGCCTGGAACACACAGCCATTAGCAGCCACCCTGAGCAGTAATTGTCCAGATTGCTGTAATTCACGGCAGACGAGCACGCTGCTGCTCACGGCATCATTACAAATGTCACTGAGCAGGGCCTCCGCGTGCACGGCCCCCAGGGGACTCTCACTGCCATCTCCACGGGCAGAACCCAGGATGAGCTCACTGTCGTCACTGAGGACCCAACCTTGAGATGGTGGGACACGGGCTCCTCTGTGCCGGTGAGTCATCCCCAGCCGTCCTCCCAGCCTCCGGATCTGCCCTTCCAGAAGGCAAAGAGAGGGCAGGCGCTGTCTCCCAGTTCTCAGGCAATGGGGGGGGGGGGGGTCACTGGTGAAGAGGTGGTGGTGACAGCAGGAGACATGAGAGGGGATGGAGAGGCGGTGGAACCTCGGGCTGACCATTTGGGTACGTCCACGTGGAGTCCTCCTATGGGTGGGTGCTCTGGGCAATCTCCCAGCCAACAGGCTAAGATCCCAGGGACTCACGTATGATTAAAAATCTCATATAATTTTACACAAATGCTCACAGCAGCACTCTTCACAACAGCCACATGGAAACAACCTGCACGTCCCCAAGAGATGAACGACCGACAAAATGTGGTCTGCGCAGGTGATGGAATATTATTCAGCCATACAAAGCTACTCAGATGAACCTCAGAACCATCACGCTCCGAGAAAGGAGCCAGACACAAAAGGCCACACACTGTAGGATGCCATTCATTGGAAACGCCCGGAACAGGCCAATCCACAGAGACAGAGAGTGCATTAGTGGCTGCCAGGGGCTGGCAGGGTTGGGGCGGGGCCCTGGGAGGGACTGCTAATGGGTATGGGATTTCCATCTGGGGTGAGAAAAAGTTCCGGAACTAGACAGTGGGGAGGGTTGCACACCAATGCAGATGTACTCAATGCCACTGAGATGTTCACTTTCCAGTGGTTAGAATGGTGAGCTTCAGGTTATGTGTATCGTATCAAAATTAAATAAAAGGCGGGGGGAATCACACGGTCTCAGTAAAGCTTCTTTTGCAGCCTATAATGAAATACACACCAGAAACCACCAAGTGGACATTTAAGACACAGAAACAACTTGGCCTCTCTGGGGGCTGACAGCAGCCCCAGGCCCTACCAGCTGGATACGTGCCCAGGCCCCACTGGCATGCCTCTTGCCCACCACACACAGAGCCGGACCCACTGCAGCGGCAGGCGGGCCCTCCTTCCTGAAAGGTGTAAGGGTCTCTCTGGGTCCAGGCTCACCTCAGCCTGGGAGGTGGAGGGCAGAGGGCCCCTGGAGGAGCTCTGAGGGCGAGGGGCAGGGTCCCGGGGTGAGGGCGGGGGCTATGGGGGTCTTCTCAGGGCTGTGGGGACCCTCAGCACCTCCCACAACTATAGTGGAGGGCGGGTCCGGGTCCAGAAGCCCCGTGCTCCAGCCTGTTCTCAGATACACCTGCCCTTATGTGCCAGGAGCGTTCGCTATAAAGGGCCTTTGTTCCCTCCGTAAGTCACGACCTGGAGCTTTCTGTACAAAGAAACCGCACGTCACAGACAGCCTCAACTCCAGCAGGGCCACGGGACCAAGCACGGGGCGGGGACAGGGACTAGGGGCCTGGGCCAGCTCCCGGCCGCACACACCAGCTCCGGTACCCGTGGCACTCCTTGGCCTCTGCTTCCTGGCTCCTCGCCCACAAACAGGGACATGGGCGGGGACAGGAACATGCGCCACCTCTTAGATAACTGAGAGCGAGCGCGCCGTGGGAGCCAGGTGCCGCCCCGGCCTCAGCAGTGCTGCCAGTGATGCCCCAGCTCCCACAGCCCCTGCCCTAGGCCAGGTACAGGTGAGGGACGGGGGAGATTCGCTCCCACTCAGCCCACTGTGGGCCCTCACACAGGGTTATCTGATTCCTCACAGCCAACCTGGATGCCCCTCCCACTTAACAGACGGGCAAATGGAGGCCCAGAGTCAGGTCACTGTGCTGGGAAGTAAAGAACTTGGCCAGGAGACAGCACAGCTGAGACGGTCTCCGGCTTAGGAGGAACTGGGCCCCAGCCTCCGCCGTGCTGCACATCACAAGGCCACCTGCAAACTGGGAATGGCTTCCGCTGCCAGCACCAACGCCTGCTGGCTCCCTGCCACGTGACCCGCTCCCACGACTGTCCCCAGCAGCCTAGGTGTCCCCATCCACTCCAGAACCCGTCATCACCCAGACTGGGTGCTCAAACCTAAGACAGGTTTCCAAAGCCCCAGCACACTTGAGCCCAGATGGGGCCTTTGGGGCTCTGCCTAAGGGCTGGACAAACGCCCTGCAGGTCTCCCTGACCCCAGGACTCTTCCGAAATGGCCGCCGGCAAGCTCTGACTGTCCTGAGGCACCCAGGTGTGCTGCTGCTGCTCTGTCCCCAAGGCCAAGAGGTGCTGGCCACAGAGATCACCCAGAAGCCACTCGCTGACTACATGCACAGCACAGGCTGTGTCTCTCTGGGCTGTGCCCTCAAGTCACAAAGCCTAGCCTGACAGTGCAGCTGCACAGACCCATTTTCAGGAGGGTAAAACTGAGGCTCCACGGTGACAAGCCTGAGAACAGCCCGGAACCAGAGCCTCACCAGAGGCCTCACCACAGTCCCTGGTTCAAGGCCAAATGTGTCAACACCCTCCCCAGCACGCGAGTTTCAAGCGCCCTGGACGCAAACCAACAAGGCTTAAAGCCGTGCACACCCCTCACCTTTCTTGGCTGTTTCCATTTCTTCTTCCGTCCAGCGAGAACTCTCATTCAGCTCCATGGAGGCTGAAAAGAAGACGCCAGGTGATTGGCAGGAGCCGGGAAAGGAGGCACTTTGCCTTCCGCCCTTTTCTCTCCTTTGAGCCAGGGAGGGAGTGGACTAGGCCTTGACGGTGTCACCCCACGGCTCTGAATCCCATGGGAAGGCCACATTTCAGGCGCCCCTCCCCAGCCAGTACCCATCGTGGCACCTGACTCCTGAGCCTTTATGCTGGGCTGGGGCTGTGCTGGGCAGTCCCACATGCCGTTGGTCGGGGCCAACCTCCACACAAGCCGCCCAGGTCGGGGCACCTGCCATCACCCCATTTTATAGAAGGTGACACTGAAGCAGTCAAGGGCCTTGATCATGACTGCCTCTGCCTGTACTCTGTTGGGAAAGCAGTCACCTGGTGACTTGGTGACCGTGGGACATGAGCTTCAGGTGGGCCAGGACCTCACCTGACCGAGTACCCTCTCGGAGCCCAGCTCTTCCATGACTGTGGGGCTGTCCCATCACGGCAGGATGCTTAGCAACCCTGGACTCTGCACGCTGGATGCCAGCGGCTCCGCTCCAACTGTGACAATCAAAACTGTTCACAGACATTGCCAGGCGTCCCCCAGTGGGGGAGTAAAATCGCCCATGGTGGAGAAGCCCTACCCCAGAGGGTAATTTTCGTACCCCCCACCCATCCAGTACAAGGAGGGGCCTCTGGTGTCACTGGGAAGGGACACAGCCTGGCCTTGGGGTTGGCTGGAGGTGGCTGTGTCTCTGCTGTGGCACTATTTTTGGGTCTGTCTGCCGAGCTCCCCTGGATGTGAGCCCTGGTCCTTCTTCTCCAGTTGCTTAAGACCTGTGAGTGGGGTGGGTGCGAGGGATGTCAGTTCATGGAATCAGCGCCTGGAACTGTGCCAGGCGGAGTATGTGTCCAATAGAGGCTGGCTGAGGAGTGGAGGAAGGTTCCAGCAGAAGAGGGGAGACGGCCCCCACCCCCATGGGCAGCCCCATCACCCCTGACAGGCCAGAACCACCCCAGCCTCCCCTATCTCTGCAGCCACAGCCTGGGCCTCTCTGGGACCTCATCGATGCTCCCGTTCCTCCCCACAGGACTCCCAGAGGAAGCCTACAGAAGCCAGCGGTGCCAGGGATGCCGGGGTGCTGAGGGTGCCCGGTGCCAAAAGAGATGTGGAAGGCCCAGGAGTGTGTTTTCCACCCTGCGGCTGAGCCCTCAGCATCAGCCTTGGGTCCGAGAGCATTATCCCCAGAGATCAGGCAGGAAGAAAGCCCTTTCCCTTTCACCCTGGGCCTCCAAGTACACTGCCACCAAAGGGCGGCTGGAAAATACCTACAGGAGCTACACAGGCTCTGTGGCCAATGGGGCTGAGCTCTAATCCCAGCTACACTGAATTTTTTTTTTTTTTTTTTTTGAGACGGAGTCGCGCACTGTCGCCCAGGCTGGAGTGCATTGGCACGATCTCGGATCACTGCAAGCTCCGCCTCCCGGGTTTATGCCATTCTCCTGCCTCAGCCTCCCAAGTAGCTGGGACTACAGGCATCTGCCACCAAGCCCGGCTAATTTTTTGTATTTTTAGTAGAGACAGGGTTTCATCGTGTTTGCCAGGATGGTCTCAATCTCCTGACCTCATGATCTGCCCGCCTCGGCCTCCCAAAGTGCTGGGATTACAGGCGTGAGCCACCGTGCCCGGCCAGCTACACTGAAATTTTTAGAGAGGCCATGTTTCCTCTCTGAGCTTCAAGTGGGCCATTTACGAAATAGGTCCAAACTACATCCCATGGGAAGAAGAGACAGGTGTGTGAGCCGGACCCTAGGGGACGGTGGGGCTCTGTGAGAGATGAAGCAGCATCTCCACCCTGAGGATGAGCCCTGGCAGGTGGGGCTTCGGCCTGAGCGCTTGGCCCCTGGGTGGGTTCCCGCAGTGGTTGGAGGGCTGGAGCCTAACAGCTAAACAAAGTAGAGACAACAGGCGCACACCGCTGCCCCCTGTGGCGAATCTTGGGAACTGCCACTGACATCATCTCTTACTTTTTTCCACTTTCTGGGAGGGCAATGAGGGATGAACACCCTTCTCAACAGAAGGGGAAGCCGAGGCCCACGGAAGTGAAGGTACAAACCCAGATGCCTACCAGGGTGGAGGCTGGGTGGGGACAAGTAGAGCCCATGACATTCTAAGAAGGGGTGCTGGTTACTTGGCTCCCAACAACTGCCACCTCGTGGCAACCTGGGCCACGCGTGGCCAGATCTTCTGTTTTAAAAACGACAACCAAAAAATCCAGAATTGGTCATTGGGTTTTTTATGTGACATCTTCATGCTCTGAAATCACTTTGGTTGAAGCCACTGAGCTCTTCCTACACCCCAGGCACTGTTCTAGGTGCTTCTCACATAGCAAGTGACTACAACTCTCCCTCCATGTTTAGAGGTAACCACCGATTTCTCCCACTGAGAACATGAGGACCTTGAGGCACAGAAAGGTTCAGGAATTCCCTCTGGGTCACACAGCACATCCAGTAATTAGCACTGGGATTTGACCTCAACCATGACTTACGTCAGCCCCTTGGCAGTTGCCAATTAACTCAAATTGCACGAAACTTTCATATGAGTGCAACCCGCCATGTCTCCAGCCCCTCCCCCACCTGCATCCTGGCCCCTGGCTCACCTAGCTCGGCACTCTGCTGGGGGGTGATGGCCTCCTCACTGTTGGCCTCATTAGCCATTGAGCGGGTGATGCGGCCTTTGCGTCTCCCCTGGCTGTTGGCAGTTTTGCGGCCTTTGGAGGCCACGGCCTCCTTCTCGTCGTTGTCCTCCCCTGAGGTGTCGTCTGTCTTCTCCCTACAGGCCAGAGAGGGGAGACAGGATGGTTTCACCTGAGCCGGGAAATCAAACGGCCACTGGAGGAGACCGTTTCTTCAGCTGGATTTGCACTGCCTGCCAGCAGTGGCGCTAATCAGATGCTAAGAAAGACGGGGAGAGGCCTAAGGTGAGGGTGGCCGGGGGTGGTCTGCAGGGCCTCCCCGTTCACCAGACGTGGGAGTACAGCTGGCAGAACAATGCCAGGCTATTTCTCAAAAGGGAGTTGCGGCCAGGTGTGCTGGGTCACACCTGTAATCTCAGCAGTTTGGGAGGCCAAAGTTGGAGGATCGCTTGAGCCCAGGAGTTTAAGACCAGCCTGGGAAACATAGCAAGACCCCATTTCTACAAAAGAAAAATATCAGAAAATTAGCCAGGTGTGGTGGCATATGCTGATGGTCCCAGCTGCTTGGAAGGCTAAGGCAGGGGGATCTCTTGAGCCTGGGAGGTCGAGGCTGCAGTGAGCCATGATTATACCACTGCACTCCAGCCTGGGCGACAGAACAAGATCCTGTCTCAAAAAAAAAAAAAAAAAAAGGATAGGGGGTGTAACCTGGGCTATCAACTACTTAATTCACCAATAAGGCCATGTAGACAGGTAGTTAATTGGCTGGCTATTTTATTCCCCCAAATGGGAGGTACTGGGAACTTTCCTTCTGGGCTGGTGGCTATCTGCAAGACCATTTTATGCACCAAATAGATACTGTCTGCAAGACTATTTGGTGAACTAAATGGAGGTGTGGGCTGGCAGCAATTTACAGGGCCATTTTATTCACCACAGAGGAGCTATTTCCAGAGGGGCTCTATAAGAGGCAATACATTGGCCTTCAGTATTATCAAGGGCCAGGTGTCTTAGGCATTGGCAGGAGGAAACTCTCTTGCCGGTTTTATGCAGGCCTAGCCTGCAGGCCTAGTTGAGGTGTGTGGGGGTGCTCGCAACCTCGATACACAAGCTGGGGCTCTTGCAGAAGCAACTGGGGAGAGTTTTACTGCGGGAGGCTCAGACTGATCACCTCCACCTTCCCATTCATCTTCCTGAAAGGCCCTTGCTGGAAGTGTCTGGGAGACGGGGTGAGGAAGCCAGATGTTCTCTGAAGCCAAATTCCAGAGCCCATTACAGGTACCTGGCGCTAAGTCGTGCCGCCCCCCTTTCTCCAGCTGGCTGCACTCCCACAGCCCCTGGCAGGCACAGGAGGCCGTCACGGCCCCCACGGTGAGGCTGTGCCTTGATCTGCAAGAACTCACACTGCCATCAATGATTCTAAAGGTGACAGCAGCCGCCTGCACACCTAGTCCTTCCAGGAGTGCCTCTGATCCCCCCTTCCCCCTTCCTGGCGCCTCAGGAGGCAAGAGCGGGAGGAGGAGGGGAGGCAGAGAGTTCCAAAGTCATTGCCTGGATTTATTAGCTCAGGAGTGGAGCTCAAATGAGCTATCAGTCTCTAAAGTCTCCAGAGGGTTGGAGAAAGAAAGGGAGAGCGGATACGGGGGGGAGCCGGGAAGGAGGAGGAGGGCGATGGGAGGGCTTCTGGAAGGGGGGCTGTCAGGGGCAGACAAGCAGAAAGCCCTCTCCCCTGCTCACAGGCAATTAGTGGACGCCCCACCCATCTCTACAAAGGGCTCCCCAGACCCGTGTGCCACCTAGGTTGGGTCAGCAGCCGGGCCCTGCAGGGGACAGCGGGCTGCCTTACTTGAGGAGGTCTTCCTTGTCGTTCTCCACCTCCGGCTTCTCCTCCTCCTTCTCCGCCTCCTTTTCCTTCTCCTTCTCATCTTTCTCCTCCTGGCTGCTGCGGGGCATGGGCTGCTGCTGCTGCTGCTGTTGCTGCTGCTGTCAGACCCCGGGGGAGGGCAGAGGGGAGTGGGGAGGGAAGGAAACCATGAACAGGTGAATCTCTGCACCTGGGCTCAGCCTGAGCTGGGGAGGAGGAAAAAAACACGTGGGGTCCACCCAGAAGAGGCCGTAAACAACCGGGAAGCCAGGCCCCACTGGCATGAGCTGGGGAGAGGCACCGCCTGGGGTCCTGCCGCCCTAGGGGCCTGGGTAGGCGGAGTTGGGGTGAGGGGCAGGAAGCACTGGTGTCAGAAGTGCTGGTTTCAATTCCTGCCCTTTCCACACAGTGGCTGTGTGCGCTTGGATGAGGGTCTTAACCTCTCTGTGCTGATTCCTTTGCCTTGGCAACGTGAGTATGTGCCTCAGCTGAGCCTCAGCTGAGGGCTGGGAGGTTGAGAGAATCCTCGCCATGCTTACATGCGCATCTGGCCCGGATATTTAAGAGGGGCAGAAGTGATCCGGGCCCCAGAGGTGCCCTGGTGAGCCTCAGCAGGGGTGCCTGAGCATCTGGGAAGGTGGGGACACACCCCTGATGCCCCAGCCCTGCCCCCACCAGAGCTGAGGGCACCTCTCTAAGCCTCTGTCTCTGAGTCTGTACAACGGGGAGGTGGGGGGATGCCCCTGATTCCCCAGAGCCCAGGAAGGCCCCAGGCCTGCGTGGAGGTGGCCGCTCCTGCTGTCTCCCTCGCATGCTGGCACCCCAGGGGGACAGAACAAGCCCATTTTACAGAGCAGATCAGAGAGGCTGGGAGCCAAGCCAGCCTCCTAACTTGGGCCTCTTCCTGTTGTCTGCCTCCCCAACCTGTCCCAGCCACTCTGGGCCTGCCGCCCCTCCCCTCACCGACATAGAGGAAGGAGTGTGAGCTCCTCCCCGCACTGCCTCCCGATTTCCTTTCATCCCGCCTGATTTCTTTTAAAGCACACACTGATTTTCTTGGACACCCCAAGGTCCTCCCTGCAGGCAGCTGCCAAACCAGACCATCTTTCCATCCCTTTGAGCCAAGCGAAATAAAAATAAACCCCAAAGCCTTTTAATGTGTACCAGGGGCACACACACCAATGTTTCAAACCAGGGAGCGAGAACTCCAAGCAGATAGAAGAGGAGGGGTCGGGAAGGTGAGAGAGGCCCCTTCTCCGGCCTTTCCTTCCTGCCAGGAACAGGCGCGGGCCCTGCACACAACGCTCTCTCCAGCCTCTTTTCATTTAGGATGGGGCAGAGAAACAGAGCAAGGGTCTCACGGCTGCAGGCAACCGTGGGCTCTCTGAGGCTGCTGCTGGGTCCAGGGCAGAACCTCGGGCCTGCATCTGCCTCTCTTCCCCAGGAATCCCACGCCACCGTGTTCTGTAAGAGGAGCCAGGAAGGGGCAGAGTGGCCCAATGACTTGGAACAGTCTCCCCGCCCCAGGTTGCTGCTGATTCCCCAACAGGTGTCCGGCATTCTGGGACCAGCCTGTTCTCCCTCTCCTGACCTCAAACCCTCAAACGTAACCTTTAAACAGCCGCCAGGTGAAGACTCTTTTGGAGGCAGAAGCTGGGGCAGGAGGTTTTTTAGGCTTGTTCCTACAGTGTCCTTTCTGTCCACATTTGCCTGATGTGGGCAGAGGTGGGGACCTGGGGAGGGAGCCCTGCCCCCTGGGCTGCCCGGCCTGGATGCCGTCTCCCTGGGTCAGATGTCCCTGGCAACAGCCCAGGGCCGGAGTCTGGGCAGGGCCGGGGCTTTTGAATCACATGGAGCTTGGTGTCTCCTGAGACCACACTCAGCTACGTCTGTGCCAAGAAGTCCCCACCTGGGCTGCAGCATCCCTCCTGATGGGAGCAGCGGCCACGGAGCCTCCTTCCCGGAGCATCTGCCCGTTCGCCCCTGCGTCTAGGCTGGTGGGGGCTCCATGACCCCCTGGGGCCTCACCCATGGACCCACAAAGCAGGTTAATGTCTGCCCTGGCATGGCCAGTAAATGCAGCTCCACACCCATCAGGCCACAGGCAGGGGCCCGTCAGGAGAGGGGTGCGCCTGGGCCAGGCCCTGAGCTACGAACCTTCCCCACTGGAGCTCTCCTCCGAGTCCTCAGAAAAGCCCAAGGAGGAAGAGGCTGGTGCAGAGGAGAAAATCCCCACAGATCCCCGAGAGCTGACTATACACCCAGCACTGTGCTGTCCATTTTACATGGGCCGGCTCCTGGCCCCTCTGAAGTCCTGATGGAGATGAAAACACCATGAGTAACAGTGACCCAGAGGGATGTCACGGCGGGTCACCCACCCCCTGCACCACACCAAGTACTTTGCAAACACTATTCCAGCCTCAGAAATAGGAGAGCCATGATCACTGGCCACATTCTGCAGAGGAGGAAACTGAGGCTCAGAGAGGCAAAGCTTCAAGGTCTCGGAGCAAAGAAGGTTGACAGCCCAGCATGTGGGGGATGTGACCCTGCTGTCCCCAAAGCCCCAGCTGAGAGTCTCAGCCAACCCCCGGCCAGGATCTAGGGTTTGTGTTCTGCAGAGTCGCCAGCCCGCCCCGTCTACCTGTCCTACCTGCCCCCTACTCCACACTCTACAAGCCCTGCCAGGGCCTGCCCACAACCCCCTCTCTCCTGGATGGTCAACCCCCATGTCTCCGTGTTCGATCGCTCACGGTGCCACATGCCTGGCTCCATCCCACGTGGTCTCCCCTACCCACTCACCCGTCCATCTTACAGAAGAGGAAACTGAGGCACCAAGTGCAATCCTGTCACCAAGCCCTGCCTCCTCCTCTTACCTGACATGTTAACAAGCCCCAGGGCAGGGGTGCCTTCCACCCTCACCCTCTGGTTGGAGTGGATACAGCAACACCCACTAGCACAAGGTGGTCCCTTCTGAGCCACCCTGCAGCCAAGGCCTAGGGCCCTGTGCACGGGCTCCTCACTTCCTGTGGGCTCAACATCTCCTGTGGGAGAGGCATCCCTGCAGCCCACGTTGAGTGAGTCCGGTAGCGGAAGATGAAAAGGAGGAATACCAGAGCAGCCCTGGCCTTAAAACATGCTTTCCAGTGGGACAGACCCCGGGAGCCTTAATGACGAACATCTGCAGGGTCTCGCAGCGGCCACCCGGGAGGCCGAGGGACTGATTTAGGGCTGCTCATACTCGCTGCTGGGAGATTGCGCAGGGAGAGGGAGGCCCCAGCTCACAACTCCCCGAGGAGCTGGGGGGACCTGGCAGCCGGCTCAGCCCCCAAAGCCTTCTTTGTTTTAGGGCAGCAAGTGCAGCGGCCAACGCTGGCGAGGCTGGGCTGCCGGGTCTTGGGCCTGTCCACAGAGTGGCAGAACTGCACTTGCTGGGCTTCCCAGGCCACTGAGGTCCATGGTTCTCAAGATCCTATGACATTGGCTGCACACTCAGATCTCATGGGGAGCCCTGAGAAGTCCTGATGCCCAGGCCACACCCCACACCAATGACATCCGAATCTCTGGGCCAAGACCCAGGCATTCATATGTTAAATTCCAGGTTATCCCGATGGGCAGCCAGATTTGAAAACCAGTGCTTTACCAGGGACTGGCAAACGTTTTCTGTAAGGACCAGAGGATAAGTATGCGGTCTCTGTCACCCCCCTACTCAACTCTGCCACTGTCTTGTGAAAGCAGCCCTTGTATCAAAAAAGGGCATGGCTGTGTGCCAGTAAAACTTTATTTACAAAAGCAGGTGGTGGGCCGGATTTGGCCTGCAGGCTTTCGTTAGAGCACCCTGCTCCAGGCCAGTGCTACCCACACCTGAAGGTGCATACACATCCCCTGCCAATTCCCACTCAGTGGGTCTGGGGTGGGACCTGGGACTCTGCATTTCTAACCAGGGCCAGGAGAAGCTGCCACGGCTGGCCTCAGACCCCACTGAGGAGCGAGGCCTTCAAGAATCCTTGTCTCACAAGGCACACAAAGGACTCTCTGTGCAGCAGAAAACGCCCGTGGGCACCATTCCCTCGATGTGAGGGGCCTGAAAGAAGGGGAATCAGAAAGAACTAGAAGCCAGCTCCACTATCTCAAAGGACCTCGCCCTCGTGGTGGAGGGCTACCTCTGCCTTTCAGACGTGCCACTGGTCAGGCCGACAGTGGGTTTGTGCCCCGTGTATGGTCAGAAACATCCCCCCAAACCACAGCACAACTCTGTGGCAAACCCTACTGGATCTATGGTTAGCCAGAGCCACTGGCCCAAAGCCCCAAGGGACACCTGCCCCCAGATCTGGACAATGAACCCGTAACCCTGAGCCTGCCAGACAAGTAGCGCATGACTGGGCCTGTGCAGAAGCCCCAGACCGCGGGCTATGCAGAAAACTATCTCAATAAAAACAACGAACAAGCTGAGCACGTTTGATGAGGCCTTCTCCTAATCGCTTCCTGTTACCTGTTACTTGAATCCTCCCAACAACTGGTATCATCCCAGTTTTATGGATGAGAATGCAAAGACACAGGGAGGTTAAGTAACTCAACCAAGGTCACACAGCATTTCCTAGAAGGTCCTACATCCAGGTGCCCTACCTCCGCCCTCGGTTGGGGGTTCACAGCCTCCTCCCTAAGCCCATTTAAGCCAAATGATGCCATTGCCTGATTCTTTCCCTCCGCCAGCATGCCCTGAACCCCCAAGGGGCACACCAGCCACTGAAAGATGTGGCCCCCAACTGTATGGAGCTTGCACTTAGGTTGACAAAGACAGGCCAGATGGAGGTGACGGTGATGAGGACACATTCAAAAGGCACATTCATGGTGCAGACGAGGCAGCCAGGTGTGCTGACATGCAAGGAGAGGGAAGGGGCTTTGGCAGAGCAGGAGGCCTCTGAGGCATGGCGACGGGAAAATGGCCTCTGTGCCTACCAAGTGGCACTTTGGGGCATGGCTGGAGGGCCTGGCCAGGGCTAACACCCATGCTCAGAAATACACGTGGCATCCTGAGGGCGGCAGGAGCCCCTGGGGACCTTTCTCGAAAGGTGCAGGGGTGGCGGGAAGTCACATGACCTGCCCCATGTTAAAAGGCGATCCAACAGCAGGTCGTGGGAAGGAAGATGGTGGACTCCGGGAATGAGAGGGGAGAGTCCAGTGAGAAGGTGCTGCGACCATCCAGGTAGGGGCTGATGAGATTTAATTCTCAGATGCTAAGTCCTTACGAATGTGTCAGGAGAGCTTTCCAATACCCAGCAGCACCGTCTGTGGCTCAATCTCATGCATTCATTCAACAAACGCTTCACTGAGTATCTACCACGTGCCAGGTGCCCCTGAGGGGGCGTCCTCATGACACTTTCCACCTGCTGGCAGTGTAGGGACGGGGATCCCAGGAGCCTGGGACTGGTGTCGGGGTCAGACCCGAGGCAGAACAGAGTTCCCTGTTGCTGGCAGCTTTTCCCTAACACCTGCTCTCTGCCCCTCGGATTCAGTCTCCTGTCCTTGCTGGGGAAAATGCAGTTGGGGGAGGCCGTCTCAGTGCATAAGGGTTGTCTTTTTATAAGATATACCAAGGTGTGCTGGAGCCAGTGGCTACCAGCTCATGGCCATTATTAAAAATGGAAACACATGATCTTACAATTGAAGAAATTATGGCCTGGCAAGGTGACTCACACTTGTAATCTCAGTGCTTTGGGAGGGCCAGGCAGGAGGATCGTCTGAGGTGGGAGTTCAGACCAGCCTGGGCAACATAGTGAGACCCCATCGCTACCAATTAGCTGGTGGTGCTAATTTTAATTAGGTGGTGCATCCCTGTAACTCCAGCTACTCAGGAGGCTAAGGTGGGAGGAAACCTTGAGCCTGGGAGGTCAAGGCTGCAGTGAGCTTCAACTGCACCACTGCACTCTAACCTGGGTGACAGAGCAAGACTCTATCTCTAAAAAAATAATAAACTTAAAAAAAAAAAAAAAGAAAACAAAGGTTACAAGCACTCCACGGGCATCGCTTCCTGATCATCTGGCTACACGGAGCTACGAAGTCATTTGTGCTGTGGAGGCAATTTCCGCCAACTGCACGCACAGGGCGAAGACAGGATAAGAGAGCTTGGTGCTAGGGGCATCTTTCCCCAGTTCCAAGTCAGTGGCAGCACGTTTTCGCGTGGCGCTGGGCACGGTGGGAGGATTTATTTACACCATGGCAACCGGCACGTGCTACAAACTCAGCTTCCCCCTACGGAAAGCTGGTTGTTAAACATTTACCAGCACTCCACGGCAGAAAGATGCGTGTCGACAGAACGTGAGCAACATTTAACATGCGCGTGGAAGGCTGTTTCGCCTGTACAGATGTGTGCTGTGCCAGCCGAGGCTCTGTGTAAATCCTAATTCAGATCCCGTCCTGCAACTCAGCGTCAAATCCACAGCCCCTGCTCCTGCTCTGAGGCCGGGATTCCTGGCCCCTGCCCACCTCCCTCAGGGCAGCTCTCCCTGTGCCCACCACCTGCCTCCTGGAAGTTGGCCTGCATGTTCCTGCTTCAGGGCCTTTGCACGTGCTGTGCCCATGGCCTGGGGTGCTCCCCCGACTTCTGCCTGGCCAGTCCCTTCTTATTACTCCGGTCTGAGCCCAAGGGACACCTCCTCAGAGAAGCCTTGGGGTCAGCTCCCTAGAAGCTGCCATCCTGCCCAGCAGTGGCCTCCTGACCCTGGCTTACATGTTTGCCCTTTAACCCTCTCTCAAACTGCCACGCGGATGGACCTGTGCATGGTTCAAACCCCCCATGGGTGTGGACTCCAGGGACCCTGTTTGCCCTTTTTTTTAGAGGCAGGGTCTCGCTCTGTTGCCCAGGCTGAAGGGCACGGTGGCATGAGCACGGCTCACTGCAGCCTCCACCTTCTGGGCTCAAGTGGTCCTTCCACCTCAGCCTCCCAAGAAGCTGGGACCACAGGAGCATGCCACCTCACCCGGCTAATTTTTAAATTTTTTTGTAGAGATGGGGTCTCACTATGTTGCCCAGGCTGGTCTTGAACTCCTGGGCTCAAGCGATCCACCTACCTCAGCCTCCGAAAGTGCTGGGACTACAGGCATGAGCCACCGCACCTGGTTGACCTTGTTTGTCTTGTCCACGAGGGAATCACCTAGAATGACGTCCCCGCAGAACAGACTCAAACACCGCCCATCCCCCAGGGACAACCTGCCGGCTGTGAGCCTGCCAGGGCCCCTCCCTCAGCGCCTCCAGCTGCCAGACACGAAGGCTGGTGTTCTGGGAACTACTTCCTGACTCCAGCAGCCCAGCTTGAGATGCACCCCCCGCCCCCTCGAGCCTGACCAATCCGCTGCCTGGGGAGCGCTCACATTTTCCACCTCCTTCTGCCTCTCTGATGCGGTCGCCCCTACACTGCATTCTGGCCGATGCAAAGGCCATGTTTGTCTTTTCCTCAACCTGAAGCCTGATCTGCTCTACGCCTGGGCTCCGGCCCACCCACCAGCTGCCTTTCCTGGGAGCAACATCCCTGACTGCAGGACTCAGGGAGCCCCCAACTATCTCCCCACCTAGCACAAAGCTGGGCAGGAAACCAGAGACATCTGCTCACTTCAACCCTAAATCTGCACCCAATCCTGCCCAGCCCAGCTGGCCCTGAGTGGAGAGGACGCGGCCACCTCCTCCAGCAGGCCTGGGAAAGTCGGCACCACCAGAAGGTTGTGGGCCCATCCTGGCCCAGCCCCAGGCAGGCAGCAGGTTTGAAACAAGATACAAGCCCTCAGTCTGGGAGCTGAAACACAGCCTGGGGCGATCTGGCCCGCCCTGCCACCAGTCCCCACCATCAAGTGACTTCAGCACCTAGGGGAGGCAGCTGGCCTTGAACACCAGCACCCACCGCACAGCGGCTGCCCCTCCCCGGGGACCAAGCCTGGCTGCTCCTGCCCTGGAACAGCCTTCCCGGTCACACTGTTCCCCGTGCAAGCTGTCTGAGTGCCACAGCGAGAAGAACAAGGTCACCAGTCCCTCTGCAAAGAGCTAGGAGAGGAGAGACGGAGGAGGCAGAGGAGAGGGGGCCGTAGTGGGAGGGAGGAGAGAAAAAGGGAGAGAGGTGGGGGAGGAGCAGAGACCTGGAGGAGAAAGGTTGAGAGGAGAGACCCAGGGACAGGGTGAGGAGGGGAGGGGGCAGGGGAGGAGGAAGAGAAGAGATGCGGAGAGAGAGAGAGAGAAAGGGGGATAGAGGGAGCTAGAGACAGAGTTAAAAGACTTAGATGGGGAAAACAGAGAAGGGAAAGCACACACAGAGAAATAGACGAGATGTGGACACAGAGATAAAGAGACAGAGAGAAAGGGGAAGGAAGACATGGCAAGAGAAACAGACATAGCCACCCATGCACGCACGCATGCACACACACAGAGAGAGAGAGAAAGAGAGAGAGAGAAATAGAAACCTAGAAAAATGCAGGAGGCTCAGAGCTGGGGGCTTGGGCAGAGCAGACCCAGAGGGACAGAGATGGGGAACGGTGGAGAGTGGGCACAGGTAAGACAGCAGCAGTCCGGGGCAGGGCCTCGGCCTCCCTGGGCTTCCTCCTTGGACCCAGGCTGGATGAGTGGAGCCCAGGACGGGCTGTTCCCCTCTCAGTGTTCCATCTCTGCAGAAAGAGAGGCCTCCTTGGCCACATGAACCCCTATTGCTGCGGGAAGGCCATGTTGGCTACCAGGGGCTGGGCCCTGCCACCTGGCCTAGCCAGCCTCACATCCTCACTCCCCCACGGTCTGTAGTCAGGCCCCAGCATTCCTGGGCTCTGGTTTTGCAATTCACTAGGATAACGCGGCCCTTCCATCGGTGAATCATGAACTATAAATCACTGTGCCAGCGCTTGAGCTGCTCCCGCCCGCTGCCCCACAATCGTGATTCACCTCAGGGTGGCGGCGATGGGGCTCAGAGCCCAGGAGAGGATGCTCAGGCCTCAACCCAGCCTCCAGGCTCAAAAGCCAATCTCAGGGGCCAGGTTCCGGGAGGTAGGGGCTCGGCCCTCCCTTGCCAAAGCTCAGGCATGTGGAGTCTCATGGGGGTGGGTGTGGAGCAGCTAGCATTCCAAAAGCCTACGCCTGGGCCTGCATCCCCCTGTGTCAGAATACAGAGAAGCTTCCAGAAAGAGGATGGCACTCTCCATTAAACAAGAAGGCAATCCCACTACTCCAAACAGTCATGCACATCCCTCATCTCCAGCCGGCCACAAGGCTGAGCACCAGTGCCGTGGATGCCAAGGTGGGCCAGAGTGAAGGCGGCCACATGCAGCGTGGGTCTGAGTCCACAGACGTCCCGTGGCCAGCACTTTCAATCAAGGACTTTTATATTCCACTTTATAACCATCCAAGTTTCAGAAACGCAGCCATCGAAATGACACACAAACTGCTTTGGTATAGGGCACATGGTGTGGGGGTGACAGGGCAGAGAAGGGCCGGCACAGGTCCAGGCCTGGTCCAAGCGCTTCAGACAGGGCAGGTGTCCTTGGGATGACACGGTGGCATTGGCGTCTTGCTGCCAGGCTGTGGTTAAGCATTCGGGTGGCCACAGCATCTATAAAGCGTGGCTTTGCAAACATGCAGATGCACAGGCTGCCTCCTCAGCTGGACTGGCCGGACATCCCTTCTGGAAGGGGCTGGCTGCGCTCGGCTGTCAGGCCCGCTGACAATAACTCAGCTCAGAGCTGCCTCATCCAAGTTGGGCCCTGGCCAGGGAGGCCACTGCCCATCCCAAACACCTGGGAAGGGCTGTTCCAGCTCGAGTGTACCCCCATGGGTGGTCCGGGCTGTCGGGAAGCCCACCTTGGGCTTGACGACCCCTTCAGCCACCCTGCTCCCTGCTCGGGGGCTGACCCCCAGCACCGAGGTTCTCAGCAGGGTCCTAGACCAGTGCCTGGGAGCTCCTTGGAAATGCAGTCTTGGGTCTCAGCCCTGTTGTGGGGTGAGGGGTGCAGCCCAGCGACTGGCTTTCCCCAGCCCTTCCGGTGATTCCAACATGCACTCACATCTGAGGACTCGGACTGGGACATGTCCCCTCACAAGGCAGACCTTGGCCTCAGTGGGGGGGACTCCAGGAGGGCACAGCCCCAGGATGCTGGCTACAGCCATCCCAGTGTGGTCAGTGGTGTCTGAGGGAGTCGGAAACCTCAACGCTGGGGAAAGTGCACGGCCCAGTGTCCCTGGAGTCACTTCTCACCCTAGCCCACAGGCTTGCCCTCCCTCGGGATCCCACCACAGCCTCCACTTCAATCCCCCCTTGACAAATGGCGAAAGGAGGGGCACCCATGTCCTTGGTCCTGAGCCATGCACCCCCAACTTGGGAAATCCACAGGCGGCACGTGGGCGCTGTGGAGCCTGGGAGGGGCAGTCGTGCCCACTCCCCGACACCTCGGAAGTCCCACCCTGTGTCCACCTCTGCAGTGTGGAATCAGGGAAGTCTGGGGTGTTGAGACGGGCGGGGCACGGCTGATCCCTTTACCCTATTTTCTGAAGGATTAAGGTTGGATTCGCATCTGAAGGTAGAGTCTGACAACTCTGGCATACAGAAGGCACTGAATAAAGGCCCCCAGATGAACATGCATATACTGTACATCCGATGGACACCTCTTGGGGGGTCTGTGGGGCGAGCAAGCTTGGGGACATGAAGCGGGAAGACCCCTGCAAGCGGCATCTGTCCTGATGACATGAGAGCAGCCACTCGTCGCTGTCTTCAGCAGAGATGTGGCCTGGAGCCACGGGAACCACGCCAGGACCACAAGCACCACAGCCTCTCTGCGGCCACCCACAGCAGCCTCCACAGCCACCCAGGAGACAGGGGCTGTGCACCGGGAGTGGGGGTGCTGAGGGAGCGCAAGAGACACGGAGTGGGAGACGAAATGGAGAGGAGAGGCAAGGAGGGAGAGAGGGAGATGAGGAAGAGCCCTCAGCAACTCCCCAAAGACATATATGGTAACGGCAGAGGTGCTGAAAGAGAAAGAGACAGGGACCAGCTGCCGTCCCCAGAAGCTGAAGGACACATGGCAGGGGAAGAGACGCAGGTGGTGGCAAGGGGTACTGAGCCCCGTCTCGCCCCAGGACTCCCACCCACCCCATATCAGAGGGTGTCTCCGCAGCACAGATCGAGCCTAGCTCACCTGGGGTCCCCACATCCAGCATCTGACTCCCCACTGACATGGAGCCTCATCATGAGCCCCTCTGCCGCGCTGCCTTTGCAGGGGCCCTGCACAGGCCATGGGAGAGCCCTGTCCTACCTGGCGGATCAGGGCTGGCTTCCAGAAGGCTGGCTTTATGGCCAGTGTGCTGCCAAGGGGACACTTGGGCCTCCCTCCAGCTCCCTGGGCCGCATGTGACAGACTAGAACCCTCAGTCTGCCACTCAGCAGGCGACTCGGAAGCTTCCTCACCTCCCTGTGCCTCTGTCTCCTCATCTGGCCAGTGGGGATAATTACACACCTCTCGCCAACACTGGTGAGCTTGAAATCATCACGGTGTGTGGCGATAGCACTGCGTGACTGTTGGCCGGCACCATCACTGTCGCCATCGCCATCACCATCATCGCCATCGCCACCACGGCGGCCAGCAGCACCTGTCCCCATCACACAGCAGGGCCAGTGCCCTTGGAATTTTGACAGGGCTCCCATGTCTCACTGGACTCCCAGGTCCCACCCCCCACTCAGCCACCAAGGGGTCCAATGCATATTGGCTGAGATAAACTAAGTCTTCTTCTAAAACTAGAGGGCCCAGGAAGGCAGGGAGAACCCGACCTGCTGCCCTCCAGAGAAACACCACAAAGAAGCGAGCTCAAGCTTCCCCCGACAGAAGACATCGGGGAAGAGGCAGGCGGCATCCCCTGGCAGCGGGCACCCTACCCTTGAGGGTGCGTGGGCTCACTGGCTGGGAAGACCTGGGTTCTCCATCTTCCCGTGGTGCCTGGGGAGGGGGCCTGTGTCACAGTAGGGGGAAGGGGCTGTGTCTGCTCACCCACAAACCTATGAGGGAGAGAGAAGCATGGACAAGTATCCTAGGGCAGTTGTGAGGAGACTGGGGCTGGGCAGGAGCTCGTGTGCTCCATAGCCTGGGATTCCCATCTGATCACAAGGCCTGAGCTGCCAGGGTATGTCAGAAAGAAGGACCGGCCCACAGAGGTGCCTGGGTGCCAGTGGTATCTAAAGCACAGGGCAGTGGCTCCCCAGCCCACAGTCAGTCACTAAGAGTCCCGGACACCTGTCCCAGCCTGCAGGTGCCAGCCACGCGGAGGCAGTGGGGTAGTGGGTGGGGAGTGGTCTCGGCTCACCTCCCCGCCCTCCTTAAGGAGCTGCAGGTTCTGTGTGATCACAGCTTTGGTGCACTCAGAGCCCACCACCGCCTGCCCCTTCCCGTCCATCACCCTGCCGCACCCTCATCTGGAGCAGACTGATCAGCAGTGTCAGTGGCTCCACAGACCCAACCACACACAGAGACGCTCAGCTGGCGGCAGCCACTGCATCTCCACTTAACAGGACAGGCTGAGCCTGAGGCTGCCGTTGATTTTGCTTGCTGCCATGGGCAGAGAGGACTCTCAGCCCCAGAGTTAGCACTTGGGAACCCTTGTTTATCCCGTGGTGGTGAACCGGGCCTGTGGGGGGTGGCAGGGCAGTGGATCTACCTGGCACAGAAGCTGTTCCAGGATATGAGTGTAACTCTCCCTCCCTGGCAGGGCCCAGGCCCTGCCACCACCTCCTTAGCAAACGCAGCTGATCCGAGGAAGGGGCGAGTCCTGGAGACAGACAGGAACCTCCTGCCCAGCTTGCTTTCTGCCATCCTTCTGAGAGGCAGCGCAGACAAGCAACATTTCCCCATCCTGGGAGCCCCTGCCTGGAACAGCAGCTTCAGCAGGGGGTAAAAACTCACCAGCAAAGCCCCACCAACTCCCAGGCACCGCAGATACCACGGCTAAGCCAGGATATCTCCAGTGTAAAGAGGGGCATGTTTCCTCCCTGCTACGGAACATTCTAGGGCTTCCCTGGTGCCAGCCTGGCCCAAGGCATATAATGCCCTCCTTCCCCGGTCTCACTGTAGTCTAACCCAGAGGTCTTCTACTAGGGGCTGGAGGTGATTTCAACAGCAAGTAACAGTTGCGTGGCATATACAGTGTTGAGTTGTTTTTTTCCTTTTTTAAAAATGTGACCTAAGATTTAAAATCAGGTGGTTTCACATAAAACTAGATTTCCAGCTCATCATCAAAGATCAGAACACCTGGCAATTCAGGGCCACTGGCCAAGCGTCAGCTGGAGCTGAGAGGGGGCCCAAGCTCTGTAGTGAGCCACAGGCCTCACCACTCCCTACTCCCTCCCCAGACACTGAAGTCAAGTGTGAGCTGTTATTTATTGAGTTTGCACTTCTATTTTTCACAGGGTAAAAAAAATCTCTATTTACCCATCAAAAGTGAGCAAAAGAAAGAGGGTCACATAATTTTCTCCATTTCTTTGTTCGTTTAAGGTCCTGGGAGGTACCGGGACCCCCTTGAATCCAAAGACTCAGGCTCCCGGCTGTTCCTGAAGACACGCACTGTCTCTCATGCTCCCTGCCTTTGTACTCGAGGGCCCCGTCCCTGTCCGCCTGTGGGGCTGCTCCGCAACCTCATCTTTGGGGCCCTTTATTCTACGGAGTCTTCGAGGATGTGCCCCCAACGCCGCCTCCCAGGGAGCCCCATGGCATAGGGAGACCCTGCGGCACAGATCCATGGCACAGGGAGACCCCGCGGCACAGGGAGACCCCGCGGCACAGGGAAACCCCGTGGCACAGGGAGACCCCGCGACACAGGGAGACCCGTGGCACAGATAGGTCCGTGGCACAGGGAGACCCCGCGGCACAGATAGACCCGCGGCACAGATAGGTCCGTGGCACAGGGAGACCCGTGGCACGGAGAACAAGCCGGACACTCGCTCCACGGACAGCAAGCTGGACACTCACTCCACAGACAGCAAGCTGGACACTCACTCCTGAGACCAAGTTGGACATTCATTCCACGGAGAGCAAGCCGGACACTCACTCTGCTGAGAGCAAGCCAGACACTCAGTCACTCCATGGACAGCAAGCCGGACACTCATTCCACTGGACTCTCACTCTACCAGAGTACAGGCCAGGCCTCTACAACAGGATACGATGGGGAACGACACCCCCCCACCCTTCTTAGATTACCATGGTCTCCCCACCTCCCTCTGTGCAAATGTGGATCTCACACAAGCAGAGGGGATGGGCCTCTGCTCTTCAGAGCCCCCAGCCCAGCTACCAGGAAGGGCTCCCACCACAAGCCCAGCCTCAATGCCCCCACACAGGTCGTGGGAGGGGAACTGGGAAGGCCAGCAAGAGAATGAGCATACAGTAGGTGCTCAACAGACGCCTGATGATATTTTCCAAATACCTCTTGAGGCTGTTAGCCACTCTTCCTTTGCCACAATCCCCACCGCTCCCTGCTGCCTCTCATACCTCAGCACCTATATGCTCTCGGCCTGGCACTTACTTTTTTGCCTCTCAGTCTAGAAAATTCCTGAATGCACTTCAATTTCAAAAACACCATAGCAGCTCGGCGCAGTGGCTCATGCCTATAATCTCAGCATTTTGGGAGGCCGAGGCAGGTGGATCATCTGAGGTCAGGAGTTCAAGACCAGCCTGGGCAACACAGTGAAACCCCGTCTCTACTATAAACACAAAAAATTAGCAGGATGCAGTGGCATGCACCTGTAATTCCACCTACTTGGGAGGCTGAGGCATGAGAATCGCTTGAACCCAGGAGGCGGAGGTTGCAGTGAGCTGGGATCACGCCACTGTACTCTGGTCTGGGTGACAGTGTGAGACTCCGTCTCAAAAAAAAAAAAAAAAACCACAAAAAAACAAAAATAAAACGTAGCTACATCTTTGGAATACATGCTCTGTGCCACTTGGCCTTGGTTTTACACATCCGTTAGAAGGGCAAGCAGACTGGTCAACTCTGGCTATAGAAAACTAGACAAGAAAACCCTCGCCACAAGCCAAAGGCAGCCACCCTTCCACGATCCCTGCGGATAAGGACCAAGCTCAGCCCCAGGCATCGTGGCCGGACGTTCGGAATGCGGCGAGGTGTGGCTCATGCTCCTGACAACAGCCTCCTTTCCCTCATGGGACTTTTCTTAGGCTGTAGGAAAGCGGCTGTCTCACAGCAGACACTGGGACCCCGCCCCCAGCCCGTGATGGCTGGTCTCAATGCCTTATGGGTCTCGACCTCTGGCAGCCTGGGAAAGGGAAGGCGGGCAGCTCTGGGGAGGGGCTAGAGGATGCTAGTACCCGCCTAGGAAAACCTCAGGGTCCCCTTATCCCAGCTCGTGCTATTCTTGGCCTCTGTCACTCTCGCCCGGCTCCCCCAGCCACTGAGGCCCCCAGGAAGGAAATGCCTCTACTGACTCCAATCCAGCAGCCACCAAAGTGCCCACTGCCTCCAACCGCCTCCTCCGTGTGGTGCTCCCAGCATCTGCTCTGAGACGATGCTTCAAGAGCCCCGACGCAAAACAAATTCTCCCAAACACTGAGCGCCCAGGATCCCCCTTTCAAAAGGTGTGCCACTGAGCCTCTCATCTCTACCATTATTTACTGGATATTTTTTCAAACCAACTCCTTTCCTCTAGCTCGGAGGAAAAAGCAAACTTTTTCTATGAAGGACCAGATAGTAAACATTTGAGACCCTGTAGGCCATACACTTTTGGTCACAACTATGCAACTCCACCAGAGCAGCAAGGATGCTGCCATAGTCATATGTAAACAAACAGACATGTCTGTGTTCCAATAAAACTTTATGCACAAGAACAGACAGTGGGCCGGATTAGCCCCAGAGTCCCAGTCTGCCAGCCCCTGCTGGGATTAGCGTAAATAATCTTTCAGTCTCATTCCAAGCAACGGCGTCTGAAAAAACGGCGAGCTGAAGTACTGGCTATTTTTTCTTTCAAGTGTGCATTAAGATAAACACACACAACCATTAACATTTTAAACACGTGAAGTTTGGGAACTACCCCGAGTCATCCTGGGAAGCCCTTACTTTTGGAATGTGGCCTTTGTACGCACAGAGATCACAGGTCACCCAATCAGGAGTCTAGGATTTTGCCGACTGAGGAGGCCCGTGGTTGTTTCCCCCCAGCTCTTTTCCTGGCTACTAGGGGAGGCTCAAGATAGCCCAGCAGGGTGAGCACCCCAGAGAGGGTCTCCCCTCACTTGCTGCCACCACAGAGGGGAGCCTACACTCACACTGCCAGTGGCCAAGCGACAACTCATGGAGACGGTTACTGCCAGCCATGCGGGGTGCTGGCCACCAAGCAAGTGGCTGCTCAGCATGCAGGGAGCCAGACCCCAAGGACAGCCACCCCCACCTTGCCTCTTACTTGGCTCTTGCCGCGGCGCCGATAGCTCCGTCTCACCAGACTCTTATAGTTCTCATTCTTCTTGGTCAGGTAGTAATAGAGGACGCACTCAGCCACCGTCTGTGGGACAGAGAAAGAGGACACTGAGCAGGGTACAGCTCAGGCATTCAGGGCAGGAGCCAGGAGCTCACATCCCGGGCTCATATCCTGCCTCCTCCACGTACCGGCTGGGTGACCTCGGGCAGATGACCTAACCTCTGTGTCTCAGTTTTCTCATCTGTAAAATGGGAATGCTAATTGTACATACTTCACAGAGTTATCACAAAGATCAGATCAGTTAACACGCAGGTAAAGTACTTGGGACGAGGCCTGGCCCAGAGTAAACATGATGGAAGTCTTTCCTGTTATCACAATCACTGCTGTTGCTATGGTTAATGACAGCGCTGATGTCGCTATATGTCACCCCCAGCCCTTATGGGAAACAAGGACTGCAGCCCACAGCTGGGCAAACTCAAAGCCTTCCCCAAACACAGGTCTGGGTTCTCCTTTCCCTGACTGCAGCCTTCTCTTCCCTGATATTCGGGGTCCTGAACAGCCTCTTCCAAGCCTTGCGCGTAGGGACCACCCCACGCCCCATATGCCTCTTTCTGGGTTTCTTTCTTTCTCTGCCTCGGTCTTTTCCATGTAGATTGGGTCTGAAAGCCAGAGCAATCAGCCCTCTATGAACCCCGGCCAAATGGGACCAGTAAAGGGGCAGCCTCAGAAAGTGATGCCACGATGCCCCCACCTGCGGGCATGGAGCCCAGTTCGCCAATGCCCGCAGCCGTTCTCCTTACAACGTAAAATGTTTCTGCGATGCTCTGGCCGGTGTCAAGCCAGGACCCCACCTCCAAGGGGCATTCTGTGAGGCCTCTGAGCTGGGCCTCAAACTTCACTGCCCTCAACAGAAAGCCCCCAGCTGGCAGCCTCCTGCCAAGTACAACCGCCAGGGGGGCTCCTAGGCAGCCCCAGGCTAAACCCGGCCCACAAACAGGACCCACACAGCAATTGAGAAAGACGTTTTATAATCAGATGCCAGTAATTGCAATTCAGGGGATGTGGGTGCCCGACTTCTCCTTTAACAATTCAGGAGAGCTCCTTCCTGTGCTCAGCAATGGCAGCCAGGCTCTGGACAGCAGCTGCCCCCGCGGGCGGGCACAGACTGGCTGGTCCACCTGGCTCCCAGCCAGACGTCAGCCTCACTCACTGTCAAGACCCGCCTGCCCCTGCCGGCCTCTCCGTCGGCAGCTCCTGCTCCAGACCCCTCTGGAAGCTCTGCTGAAGCCTCGTTCTGGGCTGCCTCTCAGCCAAAGAACACCGTGAAGTTTACTCCCCAGCACAAAGACTTCTAATCCCCTCGTCCCGAAGGAGGATTGCTCAATGGCCAGTTTCTGAAATGCCCTGCTTCCATCCCGGGGAGCCCTAACCTAGAGTCCGCCGTGCCGTCCGCTCCCTGAGGGAGACGCAGTCACTCAGAACATGGGCTATTTATAGGGCTTGTTTCTCCACACTGGTTTTTCAGGCATGGAGAGATTTTTCCCCACACTGCTCCGTCTCTCTCCTTCTACGGTTATCAGCTCACGAGGGGCAGGCGCTGGGAACAGCTGTCCTTTAAAATAAGTGCCTCATCCTCCTGGCCTCCCTCCTACAACCAGGAAGCCCAAGCAGGGTGTCCACCAAGCTGCGGTGGGCAGGCCCCCATCTCTGAGCAACGGGATTCAGGGAAATGCTGCTTAAGACACACGGATGGCAGCCTTTCTCCTCTGACCCCCAGGATGCTGGGGGAAGACCCAGGGGCCACGTCCAACACACAGCCTCATCCAGCCAACTTCTCCCACCTGCAGCCTCTCCAGGCACAGTCCAACCAGCCTTGTGGGTGCAAAACAACGGCTTTACCATTCTCTGGGGACACTGTGTCTACCAGCCAACTGGAGCTGCTCCAGGCCTGGGCTTGACACAAAGTGGGCTTTAGGCCTCAGTTCCACACAAAGGTTTGTCCAAAGAAGATGGGGACTTGTAGGTCACACATCTGGCTTGGCATTAGGGGTGTCAGAAAGCAGTCAGTGACCCTCAGAAGGACCTAGAAAAACTGGTCCTCCAGTCCCTCTGAGGCACGCCACTCCTGCCTGTGAAGACCTCACTGGGATGCCAGGCATGGCAGTGCTTCCAGAATCCATCCCCAGTATGCAAGGACGCTCCACACGGCCTTTGAGGAGCTGGCAGGAGACCCGGTCGGGCACGGGGGCTCTGGGAAGCCTGGCCGTGCAGTTCTCCCCGGGGTTCCCAGGGTTCCCAGGTGCTCAGCAACCTGAGGCTCCTCCTCCAAGGGCCCAAGCGGCCAGGGCGGGGCCTGCACTGATCTATCTCCCAGATGGAAGGAAGAGAGGGAGGGAAGGAGGGAGGAGGGGAGCATGGCCCCCGGAGGAAGGGGCCAAACAGGCTAGGGCCTCGTAGGCAGGGAGGGAGGGCCTCCACCCTGAGTCCACGCAGCTGCCCACGGAGGTGGAGACCGAAGGGGTATGGGGCGGGCAGCGACTCACCTTCCTCTCCAGGAATGATGCGATCAGGCCAAAGTTCTTGGGATGCTGCATGAACCTGTGGGACGAGAAGGGTGGGCGTGAGACCTGGCCGAGGAGGGCTTCCCTGCAGGGCGGCCGATCGGCTCCCAGGCGCCTGCCATCCCCACTGGCCCGGCCTGGCGGGCACCGCCCCACTCGGAGCAATTAAGCCCAGGGGGGTGTGGGAAGGGCTGCTGCGGCAGACGGGAGGGGTGGGGACCCAGGGGTAAGAGAGGGCGTTCCTTGGAGTGAGTCACTGGCTTTAGCGCCTTTGAAAATATATTTGTTTGTCCTGCTGGAGGCGGCTTCCAGGAAAAATGAGGACATGACATGCAGCTCTTTGGTGGGGTTCCCCCCCCTTTAAAATCCGCTTTTGTTTCTCTCTCCAGCTGGATCTGGGAAGCATGGCCTCACCCGGCCCACACAGGGTCTGCTTGGGAACATGGCAGGGACCCGCCAGCGGGGTCACGGCTCACCAGGCTGCTGGGCCTCCCCAGGAGAGGAGAGCTGGGAGCAGAGGCTCCGAGTGCCCATGGGGCAGCGGGAGGGGGTTGGCCAACCAAGGAGGCAGCAAGTATGGACTTAAGTCAGAGGCTGGTGGCGGGGCGCTGGCACTGTCCCAACTGGCTTCCTGCGTAGCCAGGAGAATTACTGGGAAACCACTGGGCCAGGCTGAAATGCGAGGGCCAAAGGAGCGGGAGCATGGTGGGGGCAGGGATGTGGGTCAAGGCCTGCTCCACCCCAGGGGTGCTGGGTGGAGTCCATGGCCCCAGGCCCAGGCGTCCCGGCGACGTGCCACAGCCGCACGGCCTTCGCGGGGAAAGCAGTGGCCGCCAGCGAGGCTGGACTGTGGGCTCCCACGGAGGGAGGCTGAGTGAGCACCGGTGCCCGACCTGCCTGGCCCTCCAGATGGCTGGGCAGGAGGCTAGCAGGCCCCGCGCCTGCTTCCCAGCCAGACACCCGAGGATCCTGAACAGTCTGTCTCTCCTCCCAGTGGAAGCAGCGCGGTGAGGAATGGCAGGCTTCCCTGGCCTGGGATCCCACCTCGGGCGGCTGGCAAGGCCGGAGCCATCCTAAAGCCCTTCTCTTCCAGGTAGGGAGAGTCCTTCCCACTCTGCTCCCTCTCCTTGTCCCAGTGACATTTCGTTCCTTGCAAACCCCTCCCACGGGGTTTCCCCAGGCACAGTGGGGGCTCCCGAGAGACCAGGAATCCAACTTGGGAATCTCCTAGGTCACCTGTTCCCCTCCCCCCGACCTCACTTGCACCCCCTGAAGACGTTTATTAGAAGTTTCCTATGCCCTGCACACCTCACAACAGCTGACTAAGGAAGGCCCTGTTGCTCTACCCATTTTACAGATAAGGAAATCGAGGTTCAGAGGGGGAATGGTCACATGGCCAGCACATGGTGGAGCCCCATGCTGTCAGCAGGTGATTTTCAAAGCCCCGAGTGCTATCAATTCCTCCGCACATGAGACCTCAAACCGAGCCCACAGTCCTGGAGGGATGCAGGCGGCCAAGCTGTGGCTCAACCAGGCCAGCAGACAGCAGCCCAGCCTGCGTCCCCCACCCTTCGGCTACTGAATTAACAGAGGGTGAAATTATCAGATCTGCAGAGCCACATGAGATCTTCCGAAAGGCTGGAGCCACAGAAAGCACCCCAGAACACCAGTTTTTGTATTTCAGAAAAAATACATACACTAAAACATCATGCCTACCAGAAGGAATTTGAGTATCGAACGCAACAGTAATTCAGTAATTCTTAACACCTGTGACTGTCCCACCATCACCTCCCTCGTTCAAAACTGTAAAAAGCACGCGACGGAGACTTCAGTTTGATGTAGAAAGATCATGCCTGCTATGGTGAGGCTGCAGGCACGAGCCACTAAGTAACCGAGTATTCCTGCTCAGGGACCAGGGCTGTTTCCTGCGGAGGACCACTGATCCTGCGCTGTGGGCACCCAAGGGCTCATTACCCCACCCCTCTATTTTTATGGACGTTTCAACATTTCCGTAATCAAAAGCTACTCTTAAAAAATGATTTCCACCAAAGACCCTCCTGGATAGCCACTGTGTCCTTGTCCTTTCCGAGTTCGGTATCTGCACGTGCTAGTCCGCCCGCCCCTGCTGGGAATCCAGAGTCACCCCATCCCTCAGGTCCTGCCTGGCACCTCTTTTGAGTCCACAACCGTGGACCAAAGCCCAGGGCACTGGGGAAGGAGTGTCATTGCTTTGGAGGAAGCTCTTGTCTGGAGGCAGGGTCTTCCCCAAGTCAGCTCAGTGGCCTGCTGGGTGAACGTCGGGCAGTGACAGAGTAAAGTCTCTTCCCTGCGTCCCCTCCTGGCCAAGCACTGAGACCTCCGTCCACACCTCAGTTTCCCACTCTCCTGCCTCCCAGAGGTCTGAGGTCCTGAGGAGGTGCTCTATGTCCTGGGCAGGGAACCCAGCGCTTTACGGGCAAGTGATTATAGCAGGCTTGTCCACCCCGCAGGCCACATGCGGCCCAGGATGGCTTTAAACGCGGCCCAATACACATTCGTACACTTTCTTAAAACGTTATGAGTTTTTTTGTGATTTTGTTTAGCTCATCAGCTATCATTAATGTTAGCGTGTTTTCTGTGTGGCACAAGACATTTCTTTTTCCAGTGTGGCCCGGGGAAGCCAAAAGATTAGACTCCCTGGAATTATAGCACGCTGTTCCCAAGGTGTGGGGTGGTTCAGCAGGGCCCACCATCTCCTCTGGGGACCCTGGGCCAGGAATGGAGGCCTCCTTCTGCCTGGATGTCACATCACAGATCCTCACTGTGGTGTCTGGCCCCCTCAGACACAGCTTTCGAGAGAACTCAACTCCCGTCTCTGCTCTGCACAGCCGTACTCCCTGGCCCCATTCGCAAACCCTTCCCCACACAGCCTCTCCATTCCGGCTGGGGGAGTCTGAACCCTGCCTCCGCAGTGTGCATGCTGTGTGGCCTTTGTGCACTGTCTGAACCTCTGTGAGCCTCCGTGTCATCACCTGTGTACTGGGGTGGGCCTGGCTGAGCTGTCATAAGGGACAGGAGGGGGAAATGCATGAAGCCGACAAGACACAGGCACAGTGATGGGATCATGAACCCACTCAGCCAGCAGCTACTGTCAAAGAGAAAACAAAATAGAAACCACCAAAAAGCCACTGGCCAGCCGCGGCCCTGCCGAAGGCTCAGGCCCAGCCTCTAAGTCCTTCCTGCCTTGTTCTTCCGACTCACAGCGCCCCGTCTTACGAACAGCTGCCCTTAAGCTTTGTACCAGGTTGAAGTGTGTCCTCGGAAAATTCATGGCCACCCAGAACCTCAGAACGTGGCCTTATTTGGAAACATGGTCTTTGCAGATGTAATTAAAGTAAGGCTGTATTGGGTTAGGCTAGACCCTAAATTCAGTGTGACTGGTGTCCTTATAAGAAGAGGAGAAGCGCAGAGACAAAGGTCATGTGGGGTCAGAGGCAGAGCGTGGAGGGATGCATCTAGAAGCCCTGGAAGGCCAAGGATGCTGGCAGCACCAGAAGCTGGGGAGAGGCCGGGACAGGCTCTCCCTTACGGACCCCAGAAAGAACCAAACCCACCGACACCAGGATTTGAACTTCCGGCCTCCAGAACCAGGAGAGAGTAAATCCCTGCGGCTTTAAGCACCCCCTGGCGTGTTCATTTGTGGCGGCTGCCCCAGAGACAGAGCAGGCCTCAACAGGATGGGTTTCCGGGACGGGGAGCGGGGCGGGAGGCCAGGCCAGGTGATGGAGGACTCACTTCTCCCGGAAGGTCTCCTTCTCCTGCTCGCTCCACATGTTCATGACCTGGCGGTCTTTGTACACCTTCATGGGGTCGGCCATGAGCCCGTTCATGTTGATGAACTTGATGCGCTGCTGGTCGGCGTCGTACAGCATGGGCGGGATCACGGCCAGCTGGCGCATCTGCTTCTCCAGGTTCTGCAGGGAAACGGAGGGCAGGGTCAGAGCACCCGGGGGCGAGGTGCTCCGGCCAGCGCAGGGGACCCAGGGAAGGCACAGAGGGGACCGATGTTCTGCGCCCGGGTAGGGAAAATGCAAAACCGACGAGAAGGAGAATGATGAGTTTAAAAATAAGAGCTCATGCTGGGGGAAGGGAGAATGTAAAGGCCTCCCCGACAGGTTTATGGTGGGCAGGACTGTAGATTCAATGCAGAGAGCAGCAGCTGCCTTCTCTGCAGTGGGAGGGGAACCATGAATCTTCCCTTTGGAAACGCAAGCGCCATAAAGCACTGCGGGAAGGATGCTCAGCCCAGCTGGGCCCAGGGAGCCCGGGAGACAGGACGGCCTTCCAGGTTCGGCAGTCAAGAGTGGGCCCTGGGGTCCAGCTGGCCCCACGGCATGCAGGCAGCCCAGGGGCGCAGAGAGGGTCGGCCGCCTCGCTGGTGGAGAGAAGCCTTTCCTTCCCCCACACCCCACGCCCCCTCCCAGCATCCCGCTCCTTCAAAGGGCCCACCTGGGATCTGGCCTACCCAGCCCTGCATGCGGCAGCAGTCAGGCGGCCGCTCCTCTAATGCACTGGGATGACTATTAAGAGGCTCTGAGCCGCCACTCAGCTGGGCTCACTTCCCCAAATCTCGCAGCCAGCCAATTACTGGCGATTAATTACCCATCTCCGGAGGCAAGCGAGGGCTCCGCGAAGCCAAGGTCAGCCAGTTCAAACGATCCAGCTGCCTGGCGGCCCACATCCAACCTCTTCACTCGAGGTGCAGGACTCTCAGCCAGGGGCCGGGTGCGAGGCACAGCTCTGACCCCGGGGTGGGACAGGGTTCCCCCAAGAGGCCGGTGTCTGTCTCCCAGAACTTTGGAGCTGTACCCCACACCCCGATACAGAACGCTGACCTTCCTCAGATGTCTCAGGGATGTAATAACAGCAGACCCCCAGCAGAGTCCTCCCTGGCAGGACCTCTGCTCCGCCCTCCCACAGCTGCCTTCCTGTCCTTCCCATGCCGGCCATGTGCTCTGACCGCAGGAAGCTCCCAGAAGGATGGGAAGTGCCTGTCCTCCGGCCCAGACCCTTCCCTCGCACACTCCCGGGGAACCTCAGGTCACCCCAAGCTGTCTGGGGAAGTTTCTGTCCCGAATTCCACTTCCACCCTTCACCCTGGACACAGCATCCTTGATGTCCCTGAGGATTCTGGTGACTGCATTCCCATGTGGCCAGTGCGTGTGTGTGTGTACATGCAACAATCAGCCCAGGTGCCACATCCTTGGCCATCAGGTAAAGAATGCAGAGGAGAGGGCCACCGGCCTCCTCCTTCCAGTGCAGACTAAACCCACGTCCAGCCTCTCTGCGGGACGTCCACAAGTGCAGAGCATCGGTGAGACGGGGGCTAAAACGGCCCAGCTCCGGTGCCCAGCCTTCGAGGGCCAGGCCCTGTGACTGTGCAACGGGATGGCTTTCTGAGCTCTGTTTTCTGTCAACTGGATGTTGTTGTAAACAAAAACGTACCACAAGAAGTTTTAAAATTAAAAATTATGTTTTAATGGCCAGATTCATCTTTGGATTGCCTGTTTCAGAATCATGTGGGTGGCTGGGTAAAAATTCGGATTCCTGGGCTCTGCCCCAGACCAGCTGAATTAGAATCTCTGGTGAGAAACTGCAACTTAAACCAGCCGCCCCCTCCCTGGGGCCCCTTCCATCTGTCTAATCTGAGCATCAGCATCTCAGGGCAGCACGTTCTGTTGTCCAACAGAGCGCTCTGCAGCCAGGGAGGTGTTCGCTGTCTGCCCCGCCCAGGAGGGGAGCCGCCAACCACAAGCGGCTGTCGAGCTCTTGAGATGTGTCAGATGCAACCGAGGAACTGAATTGCTAATTTTATCCCATTTTAATTAATTTTGATTTCAATAGCCATGCGTGGCTCTGCTGCGCTGAGCTGAAGGGCTATAATCTCCCATCTGGACAAAAGCTCTCCCCAGACAAAAGTCCCCAGAAGGAAGAAACGTGCCGTGGCTGCTTCATGTCTGCCGTGGTGTTGGGAGCAAGGGGTAGTGTCATCATGGATACCTGACCCACAGGACCCAGGAGGGACAGGCTGATGCCAACTTCCTCCCCAGGAGAAAAGGTTGCCCCTCTGCTTCCTGGCCATCTGTGGGCCCCCAGGACGGCAACCAGGGTCACCTCAGCTGACCCCAGGGTGGTACCCCAAAGAGGCCTGAGGGGAAACCAGCCCTGCTCCAGCCAGGAGGGCTGAGGTTCCTGTGAGAAGGTCGTGGCTGTGTGGACAGACGGCGTGCTGGGAACTTACCGGCCTGCACCATGCTCCCCTCACCCCGCCAGGCTCTGGGCCCCGGAAGGCTGACCCTGGAACCCACAGGTACTCCTGCCCCTTGGGTTTCTGGTTGGACTCAGCCAATGGGAAGTTCCAAAAGGAGGCAGGAGATGGTAAGAGTGAGAGGCAGGGTCCTCGTCCCCCAACCCCCTCCGTGCTGTGGCATCTGGATCGGGGAGCGCTGGGGCCCTCCCTGCAGGGGGTCCTGCCATACCCCATCTCGGACACATTAACACCCCTCTCTCCGCTCACCCCTGCAGGCCTGGGACGGGCCGTGGCTTCCTGAGGCTTCTACTCCTGGGTACCTCAGTACCCACCTTGATTCTGCGGTGGCAAGCCCCTTGATATAAACCACCCGGGAGGTGGTTTCTGGCTAGGGCCTCTGCACCCTCACGGGGGATGCCAGGGAAAAGGAGCTGAGACCGGAGTCAGGGCCTGGACTCACCTCCTGCTCTGAGAGGCCGTCGATGATCTCCGACACCTCGTGCTCGCTGCGGGCGGCTGACATGGACAGCCCACTGCCCCGCTGGCCCACCCTGCTGGGGACCAAGGGGACACACTCAGGACCAGCCGTTTGGTGGTCGGGGACACTAGCAGGCCCCTGTGGCGCAGCCCTGAGCCCACGCCCTCCCCAGAGAAGAAGTGTGGGCAGCAGGCAGCAGAGGGGCTGGCCCCACACCAGGAGTCCTGGGGAGGCGTGGAGCCCCCACCCCAACCCAGCATGGCCAAACCCTGTGACACGGGCAGCTCACTCGCTTCCTCTCTCCTAAAATACCCTGAAAAGCCCAGCCACAAAGATCTGGGTTCAAAGCCCCGCTCTGCCTCTTTGGCCCTGGGGCAAAGTGTTTCTCTCTGTGCCTCAGTTTCCTCCCCTGTCACATGAGGATTCAAAAGTGGCACCCGGCTGTCTAGAGCTGTTGGGAGGAACTTAATGAGACACGGCTTGTGAGTTCGGTTAAGGGTGAAAGCTGTTGTTATTATCACCAATGAATCGCCTGGCCGGGCAACCAAAAAAAAAATGGCCATAGAACCACAGCTGCTTGTCACCAGGCACCTCTCACACAGGGTCCACCAAGCCCTCACAGCCACTGGGGGAGGCTGGCAGCCTGGTCTCTTAGCCACATCTCTCCCCTTTGTCCCACACCGGGGATCTCAAACTCAACTGCCTTCAGGGGTCATGCAGGCCACAGAAATAGGAGTGCTTGCCCCCAAAACGTATTTAAGCTCCAAGTAAGTGTTAGGCCAAAGAGGCTCCACGGGATACATGCCAGGGTCTGGTAGGGCCCCGGCTACTGGCCTGAGAAGCTGCTGCACTGTTCTGTTCCTTCCTGGCCGGGTCACCTCTGCTGAGGATGCCTGGAGCTGACCCTGGGCCCTGACATGGGGGGCACTGGGCTCGGGCCCCGCTCACCTCTGCATGCGTTCCTGCAGCTCGCGCTGCTTGCGAATCTCGGGGAACTGCTTCTCGTAGTACTCGCGCACCTTGCTCTCCTTGGCCCGCCGCCGGGGGTTGTTCTCGATGCGCTCCACCTTCTTCTCCCAGGCCTCCATGAGCTGGTCATAGCGCTGGCAGAACTTCTGCTCCTGGGAGAGCGCGGGGGAGCACTGCAGAAGATGCTCCTGAACCTGGCACCCGCCGCCCCGCCCCTGCCCACTCACATGCAGGCAGACACACAGGCGCACGCACACACACACACTTCACACAGGCACACACACATGCAGTCACACAGACACACACACGTAGTCAGATACACACAGCCACACAGACATGTACATAGAGGCACACACACACAGTCAGATGCACACAGGCACACACACACAGAGGCACACACAAGTCACACAGGTGCACACGGACGCACACCCAAGTCACACAGGTGTACACACAAGTCACACAGGCACACACAAATGCAGTCACACAGACACACCTATACAGTCAGATACAGTCACACAGACATGCACATACAGGCAGGCACACACACATACAGTCAGATATGCACAGGCACACACAAGTCACACAGACACACATGCAGTCACACAGACACACAGTCACATACACACATGCAGTCAGACACACACATAGTCACATGGACACAGTCACACAAGTAGACAGACACACTCACACAGACACAGTCACACAGACAGATACACAGGCAGACAGACACACAGATTCACAGTCACATAGGCAGACAGAGAGTCGTATAGGTAGATATACCGAGACAGACACACACACATATATACACAGGCACATAAGTCACACAGCCAGCCAGCCAGACACACAGATGGTCACACAGGCAGACACACAGTCAGTCACGCAGGCAGGCAGACACACACATGGTCATGCAGGCAGACATATGACAGACACACACACAGTCCATCACACAGGCAGGCAGACACACACACATGGTCATCCAGGCAGACATATGACAGACACACGCACAGTCACAGGCAGACAAACTGGTGCACACACAGGGTCACACAGGCAGACATGACGGACACACAGAGTCACACACGTAGACACACAACAGACACATACATGTCACACAGGCAAATGACAGAAAGACACACACATTGTTGCATCGATATCCAGCAGACGGGGGCCCCTGAAGAAAACCCGCAGACCTCCCCTGGAGGACATGGTCACCTCCCTTCCTGGTGAACCGGCCACCCAGTCCTGGCCTCCTCTACAGAGGCCTGGTCCCAAACGGATGCCACCCGCCATATGTGGCTCAACTGAAATCACAAATCGAGTAAAATGTAAGAGTCGGTTTCTAGTTCTCCCCAGCCACACTCCCAGTGTCCAGCAGCCACATGTGGCTGGGGCTCCGGCCGCACCAGACAGCCCGGATGGAGCCCACTGCCACACCAAAGGAAGCTGCGCTGTACCGTACGGCGTGGGGGCCCGTCAGCCCCGGGGAGGGGCAGCCTCCAGAGAAAACCACATTGCAAGCAGTTCCTCATTCCCCAGCCTCACCCCAAGGACCAGCTGTGAGGACCTCAGCAGCTCCCAGAGAGGGGGCTCTGCCCTCCCTCCAGGACAAGGAAGTCCCTCTCCACATCTAACCACAGCGCTGCCTGCTGCATGTCCTTTGAGAAGAGATCCCCAATCAGCCTGGAGCATAGCTGCCTGGCTTCCACATCTCCAAGGTGACTTGAGCAAGCGGCGGGGGGCCCACCCACACAACCCCAGTTATCCACCTCCAGCAGCTGGGGATGGACAGATGGTGAGGTCTGGGAGCCTCCGCAAACACCCACTTGGCGCTTCGGCACAATCAGAAAGCCCCTCTCCGGTCCTGGAGCCCAGACACCCCCGCCCCACCCCGCCCCATAGTTCAGCTTCTGACCAAGGGCAAGCTGTGCCCTCCATCCTCCACAGCCCCGTGACCACGACGGTCCCCACAGGGTGGTCAGGCTGGTGCTGAGTGGCCCAGAACCTGACCCCATGCATGCAGGCTGTGCCAGGAACCCGCTGGAGATCGAGAGGCGGTTCTGGTGACAGACAAACACGTTCTGGGCAGTGGCTGCGGGCAGCCCCAGTGAGGGATGGGGACCGCGGGGACGGCAACATCCAGCCCATGCCACCTCGGCCCCTGTCCGAGAGGCCCCAGGCTCACGGGTGAGAAAAGCTCGCCTCAAGCCAGCGGAGGAAAGTCACGCGGTGACTGGTGCAGACCAGCGGGCAGAAACCAACAGGCCACTGGCCAGCGGGGCTTCAGCCTGTCCACGTTGACAGCAGGGTGCCGGCAAGATGGCCTGGCTCTAGCTGGGTCCCTCGTGGAGTGCGCGGGTGGCAAAGGCCCCTAGCAGTAGTGTCCCTGAGGGGACATCCAGCCACCTCCATGGCCCCAAGCACCAGGCTCTGCCTTCTGCCCAGGACAAGGAAGTCCCCCTCCAGGTCTGACCACAGTGCCGCCTGCTGTAGCCTGTGCCTCTGTCCACGGTGCTGGGTGTGCACTCGGCCTGCCTTGAACAGTGCAGGGCGGGCAGCTCCGGCCTGGCCTGGGTGGCAGGGAAGATGCTCATTGGCGTTTTTCTACAAGGGCGGACCCACTGGCCAGAGGAGGAAGCAGACCCCTTCCTCCCTTTCCTCCCTCTCTCCCCGCCTCTCTCTGTCTTACACACACACACACACACACACACACAGACACACAGACACACACACAGAGACACAGACACACAGACACACACAGACACACACACAGACACACACACATACACACACACATACACACACATACACACAGACACACACACACAGACACACAGACACACACACACACAGACACACACACACACAGACACAGACACACAGACACAGACACACACACACAGACACACACACAGACACACACACACACACACACACACACACACACACGGAAAGACTGGAGCCCCCGCCCCACCGGCTACTCTGTGGGGTGCTGGGAGCGCAAATCCGCCAAGGAGAAGGAGCAGGCCAGTCATGCCTCTGGGACCACAGACCGAGCCAGCCTCTCAGCCAACTGGGCCTCCACAGGGGCCAGCTCAGTTTCCCAGGAGATGTGGCAGGCCTGGGGGGCCGTGCTGGTGCTGAGCATCCTGTGACAGGGACAAGGCCCTGCTCTCTGGGAAGAGGTGGGTGCCAGGAACCTGCTAAGGTGTGGGGGTCCCTGGGTCTGAGGGGGGTCTGGCTCCCCATTGGGGGTGAGGCAGGCACATCGGAGTTCTTGGCCACGCCCCCCCTTCCCAGGCCTTACTGAAATCAGTGAAGTCAGGGACTTCGGCTTCTTATACCACAAGAAAGAGACCATCCCAATCGCCACCGCAGCTTCAGGGGGTGTTGAATTTGTTTCTGTCTGTCCCAAGATGGGCCGCGAAGCCACCCTGGACCCTTCTTGGAAGTCCCTGGTTTCTGTCTGACTCTTCTCTAGCTTTAAATTAAGCCGATTTCTCCCTCCACCCCCTCCACAGACCCCCCAAGGAGCCACTGGCGATCTTTAAAGAACTCAAGCCCGCCCCAATTCCACCTCCAGCCTGAGCTCCTTCCAGCAGCTGCAGCAATCCTTTTAAATGGAAATCAGATCCTCTGCTGCCCTCCCTAGAAGAGCCTGCACCCCAAGGGGGGAACCACGGTGGGTTGGGGGGGCGCTGTCAAGGAGGTGGCAAGATAGCGCTGAACTGGCAGTCGTTTTAGGTGGCAATGAGAGGATTTCCTTCCTCACAGGAGACAAAGGGGGAGTATTTATTAGGGCTGAAGCTCCGCGCCTCCGTGCCTATTTTCCAAGAGTGCAACAACAAACACGTTTATATTTGTATTATACACACAGAGCAAATATAAGGCAATGGTAACCGTGGCTGATTCTAAGTGGTGGGTATATAGACGTTCCTTGTACTCTTCTGTCAAATTTCTTAGAATAAGGACTTTGGATTCTTTACTACAAATACACGTATTAAGACTCGGTGTCCCACTGCATTCGGAATAAAACCTGAATGTTCCATCCTAGCTTGAGGGCAGAGGTTTCCAGGTGATCTGGCTCCTGCCGCTGGCCTGCCAGGTTCTGCCCCAAGCTGGTTCCTGCCTCAGGGCCTCTCTGCACCTGCTATGCCCTCTGCCTGACACCCTGACTCTCAGATCTGCACAAAGCCAGTCCTTTCTGGTCACTCCCACCTCAGCACTGAGGTCCCCAGCCCATCTCGAGAGCCTGCCCCTCTGCCCAGCTCTTCTCCCCGCATTACTGGGCTGTTCCCTGGCCTGTGTCTCCTGGGCAGCCGGCAGCCCTGCGTGGATATCTCTTAACTTGATAAACAGATTGGATGCTCGTTTCAAGAGTCTCTTGCACCAGCCCAAGTGCCCGTGGGTACCATCCAGTCAAGGAGGGGGGTCTGAGGAAGCTGGGCAAGGCACTGCTGGGCAGCCCACCCCTCCTCATCTATGAGCAGGCCTTGGGTCCCGAGGGCTGCCCACAGCTTCCCAGGCACCAGCGTCTGGCTGGAAGTGTCTCCTCCATCTAGTGCCCAGACAAGTTCGGGGCCAGGGCAGGCAGGGCCAAGGGAAGACTCTCCTCCCATACAGCACAGCCCCTCCTTCCGGAGCCAGGTGCCAGGACCTCCTGCCCCGGCTAAGCCCCTCACCTGGCCCCACGTGCCCACACACCTGCCCAGGACGCCATGCCTGCCTGGGGTCCCCCTCCCCAGGCACTGCTCAGTTCTGCCGTGTAGCCACTCACCACACCACCATACCCCACACACCCTCCTGGGCTCTCTTGGAACTGCCCCTTGGGGGTTCAGAGCATGGGCTCAGGAACCAGGTAGTCTGGATTCAAATCTCAGCTCCACCACTTCCCAGCTGTGTGACCTACGGCAAGTTACTTAACCTCTCTGTGCCTCGATTTCTTCATCTGAAACATGTGGCTGACCAAGCTCCCACCTCACAGGACTAAATGCCCTAATGTATGGAGAGCACTCAGAAGAGTGCCCGGAACACAACAGGCACCGGAAGGGCAGGGTGTGCGGGCATCCTCCTCGTCCTTACGCACGATCTGTCCCTGCAGCCTGCAGGTCTGAGGACAGGGCCTGTGTCACACTGACTGCGAGCCTCGCACACAGTAGGTACTCCGTGACTGCTGGCGCCCAGACCCCGAAGGCATTGGATCAACTAACACCCTCGGTGTCCCACGCACTGTTCTGTCCCAGCCCATTTCCGTTCAAGCAGCATTTAGTCATCACCTACTGTGTACCATAGACCTACAGGCACCAGGCATGACAGAGCCACTGCTGTGCCCTGGAGGGCCTCTCTGGAGGCTGGTGCCCAGCAGATCTCACCCCAGAAAGGACACAGGGAGTTGCCTCATAGGCCCCACCCCAACACAGCGGAGGGAGGGCGGAGGTGGGGCAGGGGGCTGCAGGTACAAGGGGAGCCCCTCCACCCTCCAGCAAGGCTAGTTCCCAGCCCTTGTCGCTTCTCCTATCCAAGAATCCCAAGGCAGTAGTCCCCATCCAGGTCGCCTCTTCCCCAGGTGGGGACCTTCTCAGGGTCTCCCCAGCCTTATCCCATTCCCCGTGTCCTAGCAGCCCCGTGGCTTGGGTGGACTCAACGACATCATCCTCAACTCTACAGAAGGTCCCATGAGCCAAAACCAGGCGGCCTCACTCCATCTCCCCGGCATCAGCCACTGGTTCACAGGACCCCGGTCCTCTCCTGGCCTAATCAGAGCATCTGTGAGACCGTCAGAGAAAGGATAGCTCTCTCTGGCTCCCAGCTGCTATGGGAATTCAGGTTCAGTTTGTCAATGTTCTAACACACAGAGTTGAAAAAACTGCAAAGAAATGAAGGGGTCAGGTGTGGTGGCTCACGCCTGTAATCCTAGCACTTTGGGAGGCTGAGGCGGGTGCATCACCTGAGGTCAGGAGTTCAAGACCAGCCTGGCCAACACAGTGAAACCCTCTCTACTAAAAATACAAAAATGAGCTGGGCATGGTGGTGGGCACCTGTAATCCCAGCTACTTGGGAGGCTGAGGCAAGAGAATTGCTTGAACCCAAGAGGCAGAGGCTAGAGTAAGTAAGTAGAGATCCTGATACTGCACTCCAACCTGGGTGACAGAGTGAAACTCAATCTCAAAAACAAATAAATGAAATGAAATGAAATGAAATGAAATGAAGTGAAGTGAAATGAAATGAAATGAAAACAAGACTTGAGTTGAAAGACTATTCCTGCCATCCACCCCCAACAGACGTTTCCAGCTACACCCATTCCTTTCCTGTTGAAGCCCATCTGAGTCCACGCTTCTTTCCCTGACAACTGGGAGAATAGTCGACCTTGATCTCCTCTGGGGAATGGGTGATGTCCACAGCCGCCCTAAACCACCACCACGTGCCTCTGGCACACCCAGCCTCCCTGCCGTGGGCTGAGATGCACAGCCTACAGTGAGAAGCAGGAATCAGCACCCTTCTCTGTTTGAATGAGGCCACTGGCCACAAACGCAGGCTCAGGGAAAGGGGGCTCAATGCTTGTCCACTGTGTCAGTTTCTCTGAGCCTGGACCTGGGCCCGGTGCGCCAGGAAAGGCTCATTTGTAAAGGTGCGCCCTGCGGCCCGTGCTGCCCGGCACACAGCCCACCCTGATCCTCCACCTCTCTCCAAAACCTCTCTTTCTGCCTGAAAAGCCCAGGACAGGTCCCATGACCAGGGTTTAGCAACTAATTTTCCAGGCCAACATTTTGCTTTCTTCCCTTCCAGGCTGGAAGAGGGGCCATAGGGCCTCCCACCCCTACCCACCCTGAGGCCTTCTGGAAGCAGCTATTGTCTTTCCTCCTTTCCTGGCCGGCCTTGGCTTTTCCACCGCAGCCTGGACGCTCAGGGAGGAGACAGCTGTGGAACCGAGAGGGCCCCGCAGGTGCGGCCCCCTGTGCGCTCGATTCTCCCCGGATCTCAAGGAAACCTGATGGGGGCCACGGTGTGGACTTACCCATTGTTTCCGAGCGTGATTCCTCCTCTTGAAGTACAAGATTAGCTTCTTCCGCATCGCCTGGTTTCTGTGCAGGAGGGAAGCGGCAGACAGGTCAGCCTGGCCGGATTCAGGCGCTGCACCCCGCGCCATCCTGTTTGCTGAGAATAAGCCCTGAATTTGCCCCGTTACTGGTTCTCAGGGAGATAAGACCCCAGAGTACTGTGTCCCCAGAGAGACCTGTAAGCTGCCAATGTGCGTCCTCACTCCCCCGCACGCGAGGCAGCCCCCGCCAACATTTAGGTTGAGCCCGGTGTGCAGACAAGAGGGTTCCCAGAGCCGAGGGGCCTGTGGCTTCCCGCCCCTGCCCACATGCACCCCAGCAGCCACACCTGCCCATGGAAAGATGGCTACAGAGAAACAGCCACAGCCTCCAACTAGGAATACAGGCCACGGAGCCTGAGACCCCGAGACCTGCTGCCGCCTACAGACCGGGTGTCAGGGTGTGGCCTGCACGGCCCCAGGGTTGACTCCAACCAGGTGCAGTGCACAGCCCTCCAGCACACCCAGTCCTGCCGTGGTGGGAGGGACACAAGCAGGGTGGGGCAGCTGCTGGGGCCACCAGGCATGGACTTCAGGTTTCAAAACCCCCAGGGGGGTCTCAGACTTCAGGCCAGGGGCCATGGGGGCTCAACCAAGCAGGTTACACACCCCACTGCAGGTTCCAAGGGAAGCAGGCATGTCCTGGGAGACGGGAGGTTC
>NW_012103587.1:1236597-1324580 GCF_000951045.1 Mandrillus leucophaeus
GAGACCCAGAGAGAGGGAGACAGACAGGGAGACAGATGTGAGAAAGAGACAGAGATTGGGAGAAGGGGAGAAACAGAGGCAGAGAGAGACAGAGAGATGAGATCCAAGATAGGACAGAGACCTGGAGATGGACAGGAAATGAGACTGGAGTGAGAGAAATGAGACGGAGAGGATCAGAGAGAGAGAGAGGAGTCAGAGAGAGATAAGATCCAAAGGAAAGGGACAGAGACTCAGAGGAAGATGAAACTAGGAGAGGGAAAGAGAGAGAGAGAGAGAAGCGGGGAGAGGAAGAGAGACAACACCCAAAGAAAGCGGACAGAGACCCCGAGACAGGCAAAGGGAGGGAGCCCTGGAGAGTAGAGGCCGGAGGTTCTGGAGCCCATGCCATGAGGGCTGGGAAGCACCCCCACCCGCCACTGCATCAAGACCTCAGCACCTTCCTCTTCTCTTCCCAGGCCCCTCCCCACAGTCTCTGACACACAAAGCAGGTGTTGCAGCCTCCCAGGGCCTGGGGCCACAGCCACCTCAGAAGCCTGCTGTACACCTTAACTTGCTGTCTGTCCCCAATCTGGGGCATGCAGTGGCACCCACTTTTCCGGGGAGGGGATCCCCAACTTCTTCATATTCTCAGCAGTGGCCAACCCCGCTCGAAAGCTCCAAAGCTGCTGACTGGGAGCCACGCTCTGCCCAGCCCCCAGGACCCTAGCCCCATTGGAAACCGGAAAAGGAGAGAACCCCAGGCTCTGATGGACGAGTGAAGCCTCGTGGGGCTCAAGGGCCTGGAATCCACCTCAGTCCCTGGGTCATTCTGGTGGTGCCTTGGCCAGGGCCTCCCCACCTTCCATCAGCCTGGCCCCCACCCTGGTCAGGGTGGGCCCCAGGGGTCCTCAGTCCCACAGGCTAGGACCAGCACCCTTTATCTCATAACAGGGTGTCTCTGAGCACACCTCAGAAGCCCTCAGTTTCCTCATCTGAAATCTATGGCATCACAGCCTCGTTTTCTGTTATTCAACAAGTGCTTACTGAGCATCTACTATGTGCCAGGCACTGTTCCAGGTGCTGGGGACACACCAGGGAGCAAGACACAGCTGTGGGCTCTCACAGAGGTGACAGGGACAATAAGCAAGATGACCAAGATAATCCTAGATTTGGGAACTTAAGTAGAGTGGTGGGCTAGTGAGTGCTTGCGGGGCAGGGTGTGAGGGGCTATTTTAGATTCCCTGGTGCGGAAAGGTCTCCCAGAGAGGATGGCCTTGAGCTGGGATCTACGTCATCAGAAGGACCCGGCTCTGGGAAGATCCAGAAGGAAGGGAACTCCGGCTGGAGGGCACCGCAGGAGACAGGAACAAACTCTGTGTAGTGGAAGCACAGACAGAGGAAGGTCCTGTGGCTAGACAGTGCTGGGGAGGGACAGAGAGGACGGAGGAGAGGCTGTGAGCAAGACTGGCAGGGCCGGTCCTGCAGGGTCCTGTGAGTTTCGACATGGCAAAGGGTTTGGTCTTTTATGCAAAAGACAGCTGTGAAGGAGTAGAAGCAGTGAGGGCCCAGGGCCACTGAGCACAGCAGCATCCAGATCTTGGCGAAGACCATCCTCCAATCCCAGAAACTGTGCTGCCCGGGACATGGCTGAGTCCAGCGCTCGGCCAGGAAGTATGCAAGAAGAGCCCACAGTGACTTTAGTCAAGAATTGCCAAAGACAAAAGAAAACAAAAGTTAAAAGGACACAGAACCCAGCCTGAAGGTTTCCGGCTGCCAGAGCTGGAACAATGTGAGTGACAACAGAAATAGCCCTGGGACCAGATTAGCGTCCCAGGAATAAAACAAATCCCCACGGGTCTGTGTGATTATAAACAAATGACTCAATACATCAATGCATGGAGGAGAAGGGACAGATCTTTCTCCTAGAGTTCCAATGAATAAATGTCCAAGAAATGAGGGAAATAGAAAATCGTCATTAGAATGCAGTAATAACCCAACTGCCGCTGGCAAGATCCAGGGATGAATGCTAAATTGGTTAGCAAAATTTTAAGGAGCAACAGGAAATTTGCACAGTCTCAAAGAATCTCCCCTCAAGTATGAATGAATCATGGTGGTGGTTCCACAAATCTTTATAGTCCCACCTCCAGGAGGCGGAGCTTAACTCCCCTCCCCTGGAAAGTGGGTGGGACTTGGTGACTCCCTAGCAAAGAACAGAGCAAAGAAGGGATAACTCTAAGGCGACAGGGGAGACCTAGGGCAGAGCCCCCATCACGTCGGCATCACGCAGCCCCTGACCTTTCCTGGTCTTCCCCAAACCCCCCATCCCAGTCTTACCAGGAGGAAACACCTGCCAAAGAAAGCCCTGAGCAGTGCTCTTCACAAGTGTTGGGGTTGTGAAAAACAAGGCAAGGCTGAGAAGCTGTCACGGGCTGGAGACTAAGGAGACACGTGCACAAATGTCACGTGAGAACCTGAATCAGATCCTGGACCAGAAAACAGACGTTGGCGGGGAGACGGGTGGAAATGCAAAGACAGCTGGTAGTTTAGTGGAGGGTCATGTGCCGCTATTTCTTTCCTAGTATTTTGTTTCGTTTTATTTTGATTTTTGTTTTTAGACACAGGGTCTTGCTCTGTCTCCCAGGCGGGAGTGCAGTGGCTTGATCATGGCTCACTGCATCCTTGGACTCCTGGGCTCACGCAATCCTCCTGCCTCAGCCTCCTGAGTAGCTGGCACTACAGGTACGTGCCACCATACTTGGCTAATTTATTTTTTGGTCGAGACGAGGTCTTGCTTTGTTGCCCAGCTGGTCTCCAACTCCTAGCCTCAAGTGATCCTCCCACCTTGGCCTCCCAAAGTGCTGGGATGACAGGCGTGGGCCACCATGGCGGGCCCCAGTTGTGGTGTTTCTCTGCTGTTCTATAAGCTGTCCACCTGAGGGGTGCCAGGTGAAGCGTGCATGGGAACTCTCGAGAGTGTATTTGCAACTCTTCTGTTGTACAACGTACAATCTAGTTACTTCAAAACAAATAGTCCCGCCTTCCCAAAAAAGAAGAGAGACAGAATCCACTTTGAAACACCGTGGTGAAGACCATACAATATTGACTTTGGGGTTTGCAGGCGGTACACTGCCTAGTACAGGTGAGAATGTCACCCCCAACCACTCCCCCAAAAAACCCTGATATGTGTAAGTCCTAAGCCCCAGCACCTCAAAACAATGACCTCATTTGGAAACAGGGTCTTTAGAGCGAGAAGCAGGTTAGAATGAGGTCACTGGGGTGGGCCCTAATCCAATGACTTATGAAAAGGGGAAATTTGGACACAGAGACAGACACGCACGGAGGGGAGATGACGCGAACAGACACGGGAAGAACGCCACGCGAATATAAAAGACGGGAGTGACGCATCTCCTAGCCAAGGAACGCCAAGGAGGCCAGCGGCAGCCAGGAGCTGGAACCAGCAAGGAAGGAGCCTCCCCTGGAGCCTTCCAGAGAGCGTGGCCCTGTAGCACCTTGATTTCCAAGTGCTGGCCTCCAGTACTGTGACAGAAACGTTCCTGCCATTTTCAGCAGCCTCGTTCATGGCCAAGTATTAAGGCAGCGCTGAGAAGCCAGTCTGGCATGTGATCGTCCACAAACCGTGGGGCCGTCACTGCAGCTGGAAAATGACTCGGTGAGCATGAGGCCTCGGAGTGGCGGTGATGTGCACGCAGCTGTCTGTTCACCACCGATGGGCAGCAACTGAGGGTGTGAATCCTCCCTGGTTACGGACACTGCCTGCCACCCAGAGACATCCACGTACCACGCAAGAGGACACATGTCAAGTCCGCAAACACATGTCAAGTCTGCAGGTCACAAATCGCACAGTGCACAGGCCAGAGACAGCCTCCGAGGGTGTCGTGTTGGGCCGTGGTGCTTTATTTTTATTTTTATATTTTTTATTTTTTTGAGATGGAGTCTCTCACTCTGTCACCTAGGCTGGAGTGCAGTGGCACAATCTCGGCTCACTGCAACCTCCGCCTCCCTGGTTCAAGTGATTCTCCTGCCTCAGCCTCCCGAGTAGCTGGGACTACAGGCGCGTGCCACCACGCCAGGCTAATTTTTGCATTTTTAGTAGAGACGGGGTTTCACTATGTTGGCCAGGCTGGTCTCGAACTCCTGACCTCGTGATCTGCCTGCCTCAGCCTCCCAAAGGGCTGGGATTACAGGCATGAGCCACCGCGTCTGGCCAGTGCTTTCTAAAATCCTAAATTCATTGCCAGCACTGAAAACCAGAGGCTGTTACACAAAAAGCCAAACCTAAAGCTTCTCTTGAAAACATCAGGCCATCGGGCCACACCCCTTCATGGCCACAGGCTGGGAAACTGAGGCTTGGCTGCCCTTTTCAAAGGTCACCAAGCTCCCCGTTCCTCAGCCCTACCACTCCCTATTGCCTCACACCAGCCCTCCTCACTCAGACGTTCCTTCCCGCTCCTGGAGGCAGCCACCCGGGTTTCCAGTCCCCTAGAATCCCGGTGTATGATGCCCACGTGTTCAACACTCCTCTGGCAAACTTTTTTAAAGTGTTTATTTTGTTCCAAGCAGTGTTTAGGCAATGAAGATGCAAATACCGTACTGCAGACAAATCTTTTCTGCTGAGCTTCTGTCCGGGAAACGTAAAGACCACAGTCTCTAGGAGGGCTCTGGAGGCACGGGCCAAGCAGCATGTGATGAGTTTGCTGGTACAGGCATTCATGGGGTGCAAAGAAGTCAGGGTTTAAAAACACACACCCTATAAGGAAACCTAGTCCTGTCATCTGCCAGGGCACTGGGAAGGAGAAGCAGGACGTAGGAGGGTGGGATAAGGAGGCAGGAATTATGAGAGTGTTCCATGGCAGTCCGGTCGGACCCTGGCTGGGACTGGTCCTGGGGCTTATGGGGTACTGGAAAAGGAAAGCTTGGGGTAATCATGGGAGGCTTCCTGGAGGAAGGGAGGTTTGAGCTGAGGCCTGGAAGAAGCAGAGGAATGGGGTGGGAAGAAGAAAATGAGCAGAGCCCTGGGTTCTAGGGAGGGAGGCAGCGATAGTGAATCTGGAGGGGGCAGAAGGGGTGCTCAGGGAGAGCCTGACCCCAGCTGCAGAGGAGAGGAAGAGGGAGAGGAAGAGGGAGAAGAAGAGGGAGAGGAAGAGGGAGGCAGCCATGCAGGGCCCGGATACCTTGGGAAGAGACTGTGAGTTGGGGTGATGGTCTGGACCTCCTAATCACTGAGTGCCAACCAAAAGCTGTGACAGTGCCAAGCAATGTGACGTGACTTGCCTAAGGTCACCCAGCTAGGGAGGGGCAGGGTCTGGAGTAGAGACCCAGGAGAGGAAGCTGGAAGGATGTGCAGTTAGGACTGGTCTAGGAATTTGTCTGTGTGACCCTGGGGGAGTCATCTGATGTCTCTGAGCGAGACCACAGAGACCTGCTAAGAGTCACCTGGGTCCTGACTGGTCCCCCTTTCCGCCTGCACAGCCCCAGGTCTGACAGTTCCCATCAGCCGACCCCCAAATGAGGCAGCAGGAGGGAAGAAATCAGCCTGCGAAAAAAGAAAAACGAGCGACGGAAGAAAGCAGCAGGCTTCCAGGCCTGAGGGGACCGGCGAACCAGGGCAACCCCCGGGCAAGCAGAGGCAGAGCACGCCTGGGCGCTGGCTGCCGCCCACCCCCGGGCCCCACGCCCTTTCACCACATCCCACGAGGGCTCCACGGATGCCTGGGAATTCCTGCAGGGTCCTGCCCAGGGTGGGGCCCATCCCTCAGTGGAGACCCCATCTCTTGCTCCTCCGGGGCTGCCCCGGCCCCGCGCCGGTGGTCTGAGCTCTCCCTCCTGCAGCAGGGGACACCAACAGCGCCCGAAGCAGGTGGCGGTGGGAGGGCAGCGGAGGCGGCTACGGGTGACTCCAACGCGTCCAAAATCGTCTGTGCAGCAGGAAGTCAAGCGTGAAATTAACTTTCACTCTGCAGCCCCAGCATGCAGACACAGAGAAATTAAAGTGACGGGGCAAGGTCTCAGGGGAGGGAACGACCTCCCACCTTGAAGCAATGACAGCAGCAGCGGCGAGGAGGCCGTAAGCATGGGGGAGGCTGCTCCGGGGGAAGCTGGGCACCCCACCTGACCCCGGCTGGATCATCTCATTGTCCCATGGCGGCAGTCACTTATCACAGTGTATTTATTCTTAACAGCCTCCCCTACTAGAATGTCAGGCCTCATTCACTGCTATGTCCTGGAGGCCCAGAACAGTGCCTGGCGTGTAGCAGATGCTCAGTAAATATTGGTTGAATGAATGAATGAATGAATGAATGAATGAATGAATGAATGAGTCTGGGTCTCTGTAGATAAAAGAAAGAAGAACCAAAAACCCAGTATGTGCTCTACACGCTGAGCACTGACCTCAGTGAGCACGTATGAAACTGAGCCCTAGGGCAAGTGACTTCCCACAGGGACACACAGCCAGTCAGCCAGCCAGGACGCGCTGCGGTCCCGCTTGAGGCCCCTGTGTTCAGCCATGTGGTGAGACGGGGCCTGCACAGGGCCTCCCTTCCCATGTCCGCACTGGACACGAGACAGTTGCTGCAGTCTAGCAGGAGCAGAGTCACAAAACATCAGAGCTTGCAAGGAGTGCAGGGTGCAGAGGCTGCTGAGGGCAGCTTCCTGGGCACTGCAGATTTCCTGAACATTATGCTCTCTCAGCTTGCATACCTTTCAGTGACAGGGTGCTCACTACCTACCTCAGCAGCTCCTGCAGGGGCCTTCCCATGGTACTCTCACCCCTACCCCCAGGTCCTTTCTCCGTGCGGCCACCAAAGCAAATTTTTAAAACAAAAATCTGATCACATTGCTTCCTGGGATAAACTTCATCACTGAATTCCCTTCCAACAGATAATAAAGCCGGAACTCCTTACCAGCCCTCCGTGACCTGGCCTGTGCCCTCCTCTCCCTCGCCTCCCTCCTCGGGCCATGGCAGCCTTCTCTGTGACCCCTGCCAGCTCAAGGAGGCCTTTGCACCTCCTATTCTACCCGTCTGGGACACTCCCCGGAGGTCCACACAGCCGGCTGCTGCTCAGCCTCCAAGGGTCCCCTCAACTGTCACTGCCTGCCCTGACCTCCCTGGCTAATATCACCCCCTCATTTTCTCTCCCATCACCCCACTTACCAGAGTAATAGAATTTTTAAAAAATGAATGGACTGCACAATGAAAGTTAATCATAACCGCATTGAAATCTAAAATGTAGAAGGGATGATAATTTTAGTAGAAAATATCCAAGAAACTAAAATTCTAAAGACAAATCAGTTCCAATAATTTACACACAAAGGTTGTTCTCACAGAACTCGACTACTTACAGTGTAGGAAACCTTAATTATTCATCTCTTTGTTTTATATTATATTATATATATATTTTTTTGAGACAGAGTCTTGTTCTGTTGCCCAGGCTAGAATGCAGAGGCATGATCTTGGCTCACTGCAACCTCCATCTTCCAGGTTCAAGCAATTCTCCTGCCTCAGCCTCCCAAGTAGCTGGGACTACAGGCACACGCCACCACAGCTGGCTAATTTTTGTATTTTTGGTAGAGATGGGGTTTCACCATGTTAGCCAGGGTGGTCTCGAACTCCTGACCTCAAGTTATCTGCCCGCCTCGGCCTTCCAAAGTGCGGGGATTACAGGCATGAGCCACCACACCCAGCACATCTATTTGTTTTAATTCTAAACATGTTTGTTTGTGATTTAGATTTGCAACAAATTCAGTGAGGTGGCTACCTAGTTAGTCAAAATGTACTTTAATAGACCACAGCCATTCTCTGACAAAGATTATGGGATGTCAAATACAGCACTGGCTTTAATATGCTTGCAGTTTATTCTACTTAGACAAAGATGAAGCAACATCTATTTGCTGGTGTTATCTATATGAGTATCTCGCTCCTCTTCTGTTTAGATTCTACAGCTGTCTTTATTACCTGAAATCATCCATATTATTCAGCTTAAAATATCGCTCACTTTAAGTGAAAAAACCTATGTAAAATAGTCAGTATAACAATATGGCTATCAAAAAATATTATGTTAAGAAGAAAAAATCATAACTAGGTATATGAAGGCATAAAGAGCTTAAGATAGTTATGTGAGCATAGTACAGTTATGTGAGCATAGTACTTTAGATTTGCTGGTATTTTCTTTTTCTTTTCTTTTTTTTTTTTTTAAGAAACAGGGTTTTGCTCTGTTGCCCAGGCTGGAGTACGGTGGTGCAATCACGGCTCACTGCAGCCTTGAACTCCTGGGCTCAGGCGATTCTCCCACCTCAGCCTCCTGAGTATCTGGGACCACAGGCACGTGCCACCACACCCAGCTAATTTCTTTTCAATTTTGCTATATTTGGCCAGGCTGGTCTCGAACTCCTGGCCCCAGGCAATCCTCCCACCTCAGCCTCCCAAAGCGCTGGGATTATAGGCATGAGCCACTGCACCCAGCTGGATTAGCTGACATTCTCTTGTTTTGTTTACTTAACTCATTCTGGTTCTGTCTCCACTGCCAGACAAATCTTGATAAGGGGTGAGGCCTTTGTTTTATCCAAGGCTGAGTGGCCAAGGCCTAGAACAGGACCTGACACACAGCAGGCTCTCAGTAAGATGGGATGAATGAATGAGGGAATGCCCCAAACAGCCCGGACTCAGCTGAGAACACCCCACCCTCATCCCCTAACCCACCTGTGATGAGGTCCCAAGAACATCCCCCTTGCTTCCAGCACCCCTCCATCTGTGGCTTCCCACCCCAGACAGGGGCCCCAGAACAAGGGAAGTCCCAGGAAGCTGCAGAAGGGGCAGGCATAGCCCGGGCAATGAACGAGCCCGCCAGGCGGATGAGGAGCCCAGGCTGCATCTGACATGGGCATTCCATACCAGCCCAGGACCCCTGGCGCAGGACACATGCCCCTTCCTGACACTCTGCAGCCCTTGTTGGCCACTAGCTGCGGATGACCCCCCACCAGCCACGCTGGTGAAGTATCTTTGTCAGGTGCTCCTGAATCCCAGAAGGCCAAGGGCCTCAACTAGCAAGGAGAGATTTTCTAGGCTGCTGCAACAATGATGCTGCAAGAGGGCGGCCAAGTTGATCACCTGAGGTTGGACCAGTCCTGCAACTCTGGAAACTACAACAGCAACGATCTCCCTGTCAACTAGTCCAGCACCAGCAGATGCGTGAAAACACTAGGAGGTTTGCATGCTTTCAGGAACGGGGAGCTCACCACCGCATATACACTCTGTAGTTCCATCCCAGGAACGCTTGAACAATCGGACCAGGCTGAACTACCCACTGAATCAGCTAAATGCCTCCCTTTGCAGCCACACTCAAATGCGTGTACCCTCTAACCATGACAAACCTCGAACATTCAGCAGCTATGATCCTGAAGAGTCTCGCCTCCAACCTGCCAGCACATGTTCCTCAAGGGGCAAGATCTGCAGCCCCTTTTACCTTTTGGGTTCCTGGGCACGCACATGAGATAACATGCCCTCCTCAGCCCAGCAATCTATGCTCCTGTTAATGCATCCCAAGAAAAACCCAGCCTCCTTCCAGCTGCCACACCTTCAACGCCTTGTACCTCGCTTGAAGATACAATGCTACCAGCCTCCAGCACTGCCCCACCCAGCGGCATGTGGCACTTAATTGACATTTTCTTCTCTCCCAGCCTCGGTCTGGGAAAAGGCCCCCATCATTAGAATACATCACATTGGCCACCTCCAAAGCCTCGGGGCCTGGATGAGTGCTCTGATCTGCCCCATAGTGGGCTGTGCCAGAGGGGCCTCGCTGTGCAGACGCCAGGTGACTCCCAAACATGCTTATGCCAGAGCCCAAAACACCAGGCCCCGCCTGCACTGAGGCCACTCCCCATCTCCCTGAGCCGGCTGCCCTCTGCCCCCAACAGCTCCCTCCTGCTCGAACAGGATGCACATGTACACAGACTGGGACCTCTGACCTCCGTCTCTCCAGACCCACCTGTACACCAGCAGCTCCCTCGCCCACCCTCCCAAATCCAGGCCTGTCTCCCAAAACCTCAGGGGGACACTCTCTCTGCTCCCCGTCCCCACCCCAGGTGCCACCTAGGACTGTCTCCTGTCCCCTCCAGGAGCACCTGGCCCTGGCCGGGAGCCCCTGATGGGAACAGAGAGCCCACGTCCCACATCCCATGCAGGCCGCTGAGAGCCTGTTTGCCCACCCCGCCCCCGTGGTCTGCACGGCTACCCACAAGCACTCACATTTTGATGTTCTCATGATACTGCCGGGTGTCGGAGGGCTGGTTGTACAATGGCTGCAAAGGGAGAGAGAGAAGCGCGTCAGAGCCCGACTGGCCACTGGCCACTGCAGAGCCCACCGGCAGGAGCCCCAGGCCTGGCACAGAGGAGCTGTCCTCTGGGTGAGGGCTCAGCCATGGGCAGGCATGAAACGGAACACAGGGACCCAGCACGCAGCCCCAGCCAGGAACAGGCTGAAACTGGTTCCTCCGGGACAGCTGTGGGTACGGTGACCGCCCCCACCAAGGTCGTCATAGCTGCTCTGCGGGGCATTCAGCAGTGCTGGCCTAAAAGGGGCCACAGCCCAGAGCACACCAGGACAAACCCACACACACCCCAGAGGTTGGCCCTGGCCACCAAACATGGAAAGCCGCTTGGTTTCCCAGCTCACCATGGAAATGTGAGTCCCAGCGCTGCAAGATACCACTCCACCCCCACTGACGAGCAAAGACAAAAACGTTGAATAATGCCAAGTGTTGGTGAGGTCTGCGGTGACAGGAAGCCTGGCACATAGCTGGTGGGAGCATGGTGTATGGGCACACGTCCCCCAGAGAGAGAGACAGTAGCCACTGCCTGGTGACGAACACTGACGTCCCCGCCTCCGACCCCCGTGCTCCTGCAGATGCCTACTGTGCTCTGCCAGGAGACGGACGCTAGGATGTTGCTACAGCACTGCTCACAGCGGCCCATGAGAAGCAAGCTAGCCGTCCGCCACCAGAAGAGCAGCTAAGGAGATCAGGGATCAGCTACACCACAAATCCCACCCAGCAGTGAGAAAGGGACGCAGGGCCCACAGGTAGCAAGCACAGAGCTTCAAAGAGCGCACGAGGAGACGCAGAAAGCACTGCAGCGTCTGTGATGGGGGCAGGGACCCAGACAGCTGCCACATGTCCCCTCCCAAATGGAAGAACCTTGCTTAGCAACCAAGGGCACAGCCTGGGTTCAAGTCCAGGTTCTGATGCTTTCTAGCTGAGTCTCCATCTGTGCCTCCGTTTCTCCTCATCTATAAAATGGGGTTAAACTCATAGGGTTTTGCGAAGATCAAACGAGACAGTGCATGCTAAGCTCTGAGGCTGGCACCTGCAGGCTGAAGTGCCCAGAGGTGCCAGTCGCATTGTCGCCATCAGGGAGCAGTGACTGTGTTAATGGCACCCACCTTTCACGCCTCCCTGTAACCACCCATGACCTTGCTGTGGCCAGTGGAACCAGTGCACCCTCAGCAAAAGCAGAGGCTTGACGATGAGAGTTCACATTTCTGCTGTTTCTGTCAAGAGAACGAGCCTAGCCTGGCCTGCAGGAAGCGGGCAGAGAGGCAAAGAGCAGAGTGGTGCCACCCAGCCTGGGCTGAGCTACAGCACTGGCCCACCGACTCCCTTGCTGGCCACGGAGGTACAAGAGCTGAGTCCGCACCAGCAGAAATGCTCAGGTGCCTTCCAGACTGGTAAGAAACAGTAAACAGTTGCTGCTTCAAGCCTCTAAATGTGGGCTGCTTTGTTCCCCAGCAGAAGCCATGTAACCGCACTGCATAACCGATACACTCACCCCCACTGTACAGACAGGAAAACTGAGTCCTTAAGAGCTTACAACATTTGCCCACAGCTGGTAAGAGATGAGCCTGAATGACAGCCCATCTCTCAGCTCCAGCACTGGAGGAAGGAGTATGCTCTCCTCTCTGCCTGAGCCTCTGTGTGTGTGTGTGTCTTTCTGTCTGCCTCCCTCTCTTCCTATCCCTCTCCCTCACCTACACACACAGCAGGAGCCTCCCAGGTGGCCATGGGTGACTATGGTGGGAAGATCAGGTACAGAGTATGAGTGATCAGGTGGAACGGGGTAAGGATGGAGACGTGGAGTCCTGCAGCCTCGGGGCAGGGCTGCAGCAACAAAAGGGACACACAAGTCTCTTCCCTGGGGATAGAGCTGAACACACCTCCTGATGACGCCAGCACAGGGGGCCACCCAGATCCCCGCCCACCCATCCCCAGAGAAGGGCCTCTGCAGCTCTGCAGAGCCTCACAGACGGTCTTGGCTGGTGACAATGTCGCCTTTCTCCCTGTAGCCCCAGATCCCCTGCTAGGGAATTCACCACTGGACTCGGGCAATTCCAGGGTCCTGCTCAGCTACTCTCCTGGGGACAGAGATGTCATCCTGCAGCTGACATGAGCCATTTCTCCCCATGCCAGGTCAGGCTCCCCTCCCAAGGTTCTCAGCCCTGAACAGAGGGCAGTTTCCCCACCCCCACCCTGGAGGTTTGAACAAGACGAAGAAGTGAGCAGAGGAACAAGAGAGTCCATGGTCAGACTCACTGCAGAACCTTCCAGTGGAAAGAAGGGGTACGGTGCAGCATCCCTGCAGAGGGTGCGAGTCCTTGTCTCAGGAATGGCAAGGGGCCCTATCAAGATGCCCACGCTGTAACCCAGGGCAACACGTTGGTTCCTTTATGTTCCCCACATGCCAATCAAATGCAGGCCAGGTGCAAGGGGACATCACTTAAAGGTTCGGGTTTTGGAAACAGGCCCCAGTTTAAATGGTGGCCCCTCCCTCACTAGCTGTGAGCTTGGACAAGTGCCCTCAACACTCCGGCCTCAGTTTCCTCATCTGGAACATGAGTGTAGAACAAAGAGGACCTACTTCACGGAAATTTTGGATAGCCCAGAAAATTTCAGACTTGGTGAAATTTAGTGTTTGTCTTGTTTTGGTTTTAAAGATAGCAAACAGCCGAAGGGGGCCAGAAGGGGACTGGAAGCCCACCGCACACGACCCTGGGAGGGAGTGGTGGGCAGAGGGGACAGTGCTTCTGCGGCACAGGGCGGGAGCGGAAACACAGGACAGGCTCCCGGGGGCAGCAGGAGCCCGGTCAGCCTCCAACCCACCGAAGCCACAGGGGAGGGAGGCCACTTCCACTTGGTGGCCGCCTCCTCTGCCCCGTAGATAGGGACACAGCCCCTGCTTCTCAAGGCGGCCATCGGTGAGCGGCCCGCAAGGCGAAGGCCCCGAAGGACTGAGGATACTGCGTGCTGCCGCCTCTAAACAGGGGCTGCCCCCTGGGAGGCACTCACCAGTCACTCCCCGAGGCCACTGAACCCCAGGAGCCCAGGGGAGGCTCTGGGCCCAGAGCTGCTCGAATGCTGTGTGTCGCCATGGCAACAGGCTGAGGACAGCCATCTTGGAAAGCCCAGAAGGGGGTTGGGGGAGGGAGGGACAGTGACATGTCCTGGCAGATGCATTGCTGAGGGGACACAGGGCCCGAGGGGACTCCCCAGCACCCCCCTCACCCTCTGCAGAGGGGGCTGCACAAAGGCCTGGCGGCTCCCCAGCCCAGGCTAGGCGGGGTCCCCACGTGGGGCCATGAGACACCTCCACAGCCACAGGCTGGGGGCATGGCTGGCCCCTGTCCCTCACCCCCAGGCCTTATCCTCCCGGGAGAAATGACCCCTGGGGGGACACATGCCAGTGAGGACATCAAGGCCCAGATGAGTGTGGAGCCTGGGGTGGCACCCAGGAGGCCCCAGGGTCTAGCTCTCTCTTGCTCAGCCTCCGTCTCCTCTAAAATGAGAGGCGCAGCCACTCAGAGGGCAGAAAGAGGGCAAAGGGGAGCAGGTGCCAGACGCAGGGCTTAGGCAAAGATGAGGCACAGTGGTGACTAAGAAAGCCAGCAGGGGCCAGGGAGGAGGCGGCCCCCCTCGGGCTTTGAGCCAGCCAGCAGGGCCACCAGGAAGAGCCACAGTCCCAGGCGGCCTGAGCTGGCAATAAATGAAGCGTCAGCCCCAGCCCTCAACCCGCTGGTGACACCAGCTTCTTAAAATAACGCCTTGGAACAGGAAGGAAGCAATGACTCAAAGCGGCAGAGAGGCAGAGAGGTCGGGGCTGCCGGGCGCGCCCTCCACCACCGCGCCTGCTCCCAGCCTGGCCCAGGCCCCACAGCTGGGCGGGAGGGGCCGTGCCCCACCATCTCAGAGCCCTAGACCCCTAGTTAGCACCTCTGCTGCTATTTTCATCCTTTCCAATGCAAATTCCTCCAGGGGGGCCACAGGGATCCGTCCCTGCCGAGGGGAGGGGCGTTGGAACTGCAGCTTCTGATGGAAGACACCCTGGGAACTAGACTCTGTGACCACAGCCCCTGGGTCCTCAGGCCGTCCCTGGTCCGGGCTTCTGACACCTAGGTGGTAGACAGGCCCCTGCAGAGGGTGTACCACGGAGCTGCCTCTGCTTGGAGGATGCCTGTGGCCACTCAGGCCTGGCAGATCTGTGCAGAACTGGCCAGCCGCTCCCCCCGGGGCTCAGCACACCTCCCCACCTCATCTCTTGCTGTGTGGCCCGGCGCAAGGCACTCCCCTCGCTGAGCCTCATCCAGAAAATGGGATGGCAACAGCTCTGCGAGGCGCCCTCCCTTTCTCCACTGACTGGCACCAAGCCAGGGGCCTTCAAGAGTCTAGACACTAGACCTTGGCCTCCTGTGCCATCAGCCCTTTGGAAGCCTCTGCTCTGAGATCCCCAAGCGGGAGACAACCCCATCCCCTTGTCTCCAAAGAACCAGAGAAGACTCACTGTGGGGCCCCTGGTTCCAAAGCTTCTGACACCAGCAGCTGCCCACCCCCATCCGCCCACAGACTCCCACGGACAGGGGCTTCCTCGCCTGTGTTCCTCAGGCCCTAAGACATGGCGGCCTCCAGGCCCTTTCCCCTAGGAAGCCCCCAGGGACCAATCAGGAAAGGGGAGCGGGAGGACCTGGAAGTCTGGAAATGGTTGGGAACTTCATCCAACCCTGCCATCCCCATTTGGCAAAAAAGGAGAAACCGAGGCAAGAGGCAGCTTACTGGTGGGGATGTAAAATGGTGCGGCCACTTTGGAAAACAGTTGGGCAGTTCCTCAAGGGGCTAAACATAGGGTTAACAGAGGATCTAGCAATTCCACGCCTAGGTACACACCCAGGAGAAATGAAGACGTACGTTCACATGGAAACGGCACACTAATGTTCACAGCAACTTTATTCACAATACCCCAAATATGCAAACAATCTCATGTCCACCAACTGATGAGTGGGTAAACAACACGTGACCTGCCCCTACAGTGAAAACATGATTCAGCCACAAAAAGGAATGAAGGACCAACCCACGCTCAACACGGATGAACCTCGAAAACATGATGCTGAGGGAGAGAAACCAGACACAAAGGACCACATATTGCAAGATTCCATTTATAGGAAATGTCCAGAATAGGCAAATCCATAGAGACAGAAGGGTTTCTTTTTGAGATGATGGAATGTTCTAAAATTGACCGTGGTGACAGTTGCACACATCTGTGAATACACTAAAACCCACTGAATTGTATGCTTTAAATGGGTGAATGGCACGCGTGCGAACTGTACTTCAATAAAGCTGTTTACAAAACAGAAAAACAAGCAAGCAGCAGCTGCTGGAAACTTCCCCGGAAATCACTTCCACGGTGAGAAGCAGGACCCCAGGCCAGAGCTCGTCACCAGGTCGCCCAGGCCCAAGGATGCACCTGGAGGGGGCAGAGCCCGGAGGGGATGGGGGAGCCCGGCGAGGTTTCTGAGTCCAGCCAGGTGGGTGGCTGGGCCCTGCTTCTGAGCTGGAGGAGCCCTTGCCATCTCCTCCCTGCTTCTGCCTTCTGAGCGGGCCTGGGAGCCTGGGGCTTGCAGTTCCTGAGTGGCCTCAACAGACAGACCCCAGGCTTCGGGGAGCTCTCACTGTGCAAAACCGAGCAGCCTGCAGAAACTTCACGCGGAGGAGCTCATCACCAAATTGTTCACAACTACTGAGCGCTTCGTAGGGGCCAGGAGCGGCACTAGGTGAGCCTTTAACGGGCGTCACTGCCTTTAACCCTGGGAAGACCCTGGAAGGAGGCCCCAGAGTGTCTGCCTGTCCGCGATGAGAGAGCACCGTGGTGCTGGGAGGTCAGCCCCTTTCCTAAGGCCACCTGGCGAACACGCAGTGGAGCTGAGTTTAGATGGAAGCTCGGAAGGTGTCAGATTTGTTTCGTTTATGAGGCAGGGTCTCACTCGACTGCCCAGGCTAGAGTGCAGTGGTGTGATCATAGCTCACTGTAGCCTTGAACTCCTGGGCTCAAGCCATCCTCCTGCCTCAGCCTCCCAAGTAGCTGGGACGACAGGCGTGCATCACCACACCTGGTGAATTTTTTAATTTTTTGCAGAGACAAGATCTTGCTATTTTGCCCAGGCTGATCTCAAATTCCTGGCTTCATGCAATCCTCCTGCCTTGGCCTCCCATAGTGCTGGGATTACAGGTGTGAGCCACCACACATGGCCGAAAGCGTAAGACTTTACCTGCACCCTGGGCGCACTCACACACACACCCTAGCCCACCATGCACACAGACTCTCCCTCATCTGGCACACATGTGGGTAGCAGTATGCCTTCAGTGCCCACCACGGCCATCCATGCTGACCAGCTCAATGCGCACACACGGCTGTGGGGCAGGCAGGGGCTGTGGCCCGTTCTCTGGGAGCTAGGGCTTCTGCATCCACCCATCCTCAGCCCAGGGACTCCAGGAGGCTTGGGGCTTGCTTTCCAGCTCTGCTGCTGACATGGCGTCTTTCCACAGCAAAAGGACACTAGTGACAGCCATCATCACCATCATCATCATCATCATCATCATCATAGCTAATGCCGAACACTTACTGTCTGCAAGGCAGGCGCCACACCTGATGTTGGACAAACATTAACACAGCTCCTCCTCACTGTAACCCAGTGGAATAGGTGCTGTTAGGATTCCCATTTTACAGATGAGGAAGCTGAAGCACGGAGAGTGTAACAAACCCGCTCAAGGTCACACCACCATGAAGCAGCGCACCTGGGAGTGGACCGAGATCGCGTGACCCAGAGAACCGGCTCTCCGCACTCAGCTGGAGCAAACGCGCTGGTCTACAGGTGTGTGACTCTCCTCACAGCCCGAGTGGCCGGGCTTCACGGTGTGCACAGGAGTGCGCAGGTGGCCCCACAGGCACTTGCTGCCAAGACTCCCCACCCCCACTCAGCCCAGCCAGGCCCGCCCACCCGCTATCTGCCATCCTCTCATCAGGAAGGTGGGTTTCCTGCCTCCTCCGCGGACGCCGCCTGGGCAGCGCTTGGCAATAGATGACTTCCTCCTCCACCGCATCCTCCCGCCTCCCTGCCCACCTCTCCAGCCACCCCCGCCCTCCCCGGAGCCCCCGACCCTGTACCCCAGCTCACCAGCTCCACCTGGGGTCCCAGGCCTTCCAGAATCCGATGTGCAGCTTCGGCCTTCTTCTGCAGGGTGATGGCGAAGAGGAGGAATTTTTTAAAAAAACAAAAAAACACAGATTATAAATAGAGGCTTCCCGGAGCAGCGGGCACCTGCCCAGCCCAGTCCAGCATGCTGATCCTCAGTACGGGGGAGGGAGGCCTGGGGCCCTCTCCAGGCCCTCCCCTGGCTGGAAAAAAACACAGAGGGGCCTCAATACCCCCACAGCGGCCCCAGCAAGCCCGCCAAGTTTCGATTTTAGCAAATGCGCCAGGTCCACTGAAGCCTGTTCCCCGGCAGGCGCGCAGGCCTCGCTCCCCCAGGGCCCGGCGATGTGGGCACCGCTCCCCGCCAGCCCAGCCGACACTGCCAGCCCTGAGATGCCTTCCCTCGCCCTGGAAGCTGGTTGGGTTGTCTACAATTACCTCAGAGCTAGTGCAGCCAGCGAGGGAAGGAGGAGGAGGAGGAGGAGGAGGAGGGAGGGTGAGATAGAGGCGCTCAGAGATACCCTTTCTAGGATTCTTGTGTTTCACAATCATGTGATTATTTCTGGGCTGCCCTGGGGCCTCCCCGCCTCCTCCCCACTCACAAGTGGCGACTTATTAGGAAAACAGGAACATGTGGTGCAGGGCTCGGTGGCCGCTCCGTCAATAGGCTGGACCTCCGGGCCCCCACCCCGGCCCTCGGCGTGAAGGCAGACGTTGTGCCTCGGCCAGGCCCGCCAGCCCCTAGCCTGGGACCACCAGGGTCCGCTCAGAGGAGGCCTGGAGGATGGCCCAGGCCAGCCAGGTACAGGGAGGTGGGGGGTGGAGGGGCTCCTGAAGGTAGCTTCCTGGGGCTTGTGACGGAGGGCAGGGGCAGAATTTGGGTGGGTTTGGGCGCCCCCTGCACAAGGCTAAACTGCGTGTGTGCTGGCAAATGGGTGTTCACGGGCTGGCACGTGGGCGAGCCCCTGCTGTGACTCAGCTGCACTGGGGCAGCCACCCAGTATTTGGCAATGACTAGGCGGACAGGCCCCAGAAGTCACCATCACCATACTGAAACTGTCCCCAGTGACCCCAAACCCAGATTGGCCAAAAGTAGGTGACCCCGAGTCCCGGGAAATGTGGCTGCCAACAAAAACTTGACGCAGCCTTTGCCAAGATCTCCTCGCTGGGCGGAGGGGCCCAGGCTCCCCAGCTGCAGCAAAGAGGGGAGGGCACGGCGGGTCAGCATCACTCCCACTCCCCAGCCCTCGGAGAAAGACCTATGTAGGTGGGCTCAAGCAGGAACCTAGAGCTGCCTCTGCCTACAGCCCAGGGCCTGGACCACCAAGAGCAGAGCTATGCTCTCGGCCACCTTCACGCTGAGCCGAAACCCCGAGACCTGCAGCCTCAAGGTGCGGCTGGGGGCTGGAACAGCAGGGGAGAACTATTACAGCAGTGATCAGTTCCCCAAGCACCTGCATGAGCCGACCGTCGGGCACACGCTGTGTTTTTAACATTTCAATCACGCATAAGCACCACGGGAGGCACACGCAGGAGTAGCCCCATTTCACAGATGGTGAAACTGAGGCACAGAAACAAAACACAGGGAAGAAGCCCTTCTTACGACCTCCGGGATCCACGGACAGAGGAAGTCAAGGGCCAGGTCCCACGCAGGGCCACCCCTCGGCTTGGGACTAGTATTTCCGGTGGATGGGGGGAGACATCACCCTGAGAGTCACTGTCCCAGCCACACCCTCGAAGCAGGAAAGAGTCTGCCCTGGGGTACTGAGGATGGGAGAACCCCTGAGCCAGGCCCAGGGAAGGACTGGGTATAGGGTGGCACGGGGGCAGGGCAGCTTCCAAACGCTGGGACCGGTGGAGAGACAGGGAATGAATGAGACCTGGCGCCTGCCTGGAATAAACCCAAACAACAGCTGTTGGTTAAGAGCAGTGACAGCAGATTAGTATGCTCAGGCGGAGAAAGGTATGTATGAAAGTGTCTTGACTCAGCCTCCCCTCCCCAGAGAGGCCTTCCCTGAACCCCCACAGCAGGGTGGCCCACCTCCCTCGACCACTGTGTTTTCCCCACCTGGCTGTCTTCACAGCACATGCGGTCAGGGGTAAGGGTCTGCAGCCCACTGTTTATCCTACTGGCCATGTCCCCCTGATGAGGACTCTATGAGGAGCAAGGCACCTGCTCTGTTCTCTGCTGCACCCACAGTGCCTGGAACAGCGTCTGGCTCAGGGTGGATGCTCAGGAATGGTCTAAATACCTGGAAATGGGGTCGGCTGGCTCCCTTGCTCAGGCTGGCTCCCTCACTCAGGCTGTCTCTGGGGCAAAGCATTCTTGTACCCACAGGCTCTCTGGTCCCAGCCCAGAACCCTGTCCTCTTTCCACGTTGCTGCAGCTGGCCCAGTGCCTCCCCGCCTCTCCACCAGGACCAGAAGAGGCCAGCGCCAGCCACCGAGCTGCTGTCGTCCAGCAGGGCTCAGCACAGGATTGAGGGCAGCAGGCACTTTCTCCAGGGCCATGGGGGAAGCAGTCCACATCCCGGACACGCCTGGCCTTTCCAAGGACACAGAGGCCTCTCTGCCTCCTCCACAGAGGTGGCCGAGACGGCAGGCCCTGTCTCCCTGCTCTCCAAGCCACAACCAGGATTGCCAAGCCTCCCAGTAACCTGTTTCTGGGTGCAAGGGCTGCCCCATTTTACAGATGGGGAAACTGAGGCTCAGAGAGGACACTTGGATAGGAGGTCACCAATCCACACAGTTCTAGGCAAAATCCCAAACCCTTCCCACCTGAACCTCTCCCACCTAGAACATTCCCCAACCCCAATATTCCCATGGCTCATATCTGTACCTCTCCTTGGCCCCCTTGGGGGCCACCTCCTGACACTGGCTCCCTGGCTGCCCTTGGTCCTGGCAAACAGCAGCTGCTCCAACAGGAGCTCCTGTCCGCATCTTCCCCATGCAGCTTGCAGGGGACACCAGGACACACTTGGTAGAGCTGAACCAACTCCACCCAAGGGTGGCAAAACTCAGGGACCGCTCCGGCCCAGAGGAGGGCTTCATGCTAGGCTGACACCTGCCAGTGGGAAGCTGGAATTCAGGGGACTCAGCCCCACCCTGGGGGAGAAGGGAAACAGGCCTTTCTCAATCCCACTGAAACCCGACTGCCCCCACGCATGTCCTCCCATGTTCCTGGCCTTGCGGGGGCCGAGTTCTCTGCTCTGATGGTGGCAGGTGGGGCTGATGCTGCAGGGGAGGTGGCCAAGCCTGAGAGAAGCCACTGCCCAAGCTCACCTGGCTCAGAGAGGAGGAGAACCTAGGGACTCAAGCCAGTGAGGGGCCCTGTTCGCCGTGGTGTCCACCCACTGTAGGGGCTTTCACCAGGCAACTGGGGATCACTCAAGCAATGGCACCCCTGCAGGGACTCTGGGTCTGTGTGGCCAGACCTCCCATGCCCAAAATGCCTAGGAGCGGCGCTGGGGCACACAAGTCCTTAGTCACCTATGCAGACAGGTGCACGGGAGCACCAGACCCACGTGACCAAGTGCACATGCCGAGATCTAGGAATGCGCAAAGACATACACACACGTCCACACACGTCAAGGCGGACACACATACTCACACACGTGCACCCAAGTGAACACATGATGTAACCACACCCGCCCCACACACGCCATCTCACGCACATCCATCTGTACACACATGCACACAGCCTAATGCGTACCCGTGTGAACACATGCGTATGCATACAGGTGCACGGATACACGAATACCTACATACACGCCTCACACGTGCCAATTCGTGGATGCATGTGTTCACACATGTGCACACAGCACCCATAGTTACGCACACATACACAACACGCACCCACGTGTGTATGCATGGATGTGTAAGTGCACAGATAACCACAGACCCCACATGCTGACTCATATACGCTTACACATATGTGCACATAGTCATCCAGAGGTCCACATACATGCACATATGCATGCATACACATACACAGGTGTGCTGTATCAATGCACAAATCACCACATGCTCGTCCCACACAAGCCGACTCTCACTCTAAGTATTCACATACAAGTATGCACAGTCATCCAAAGGCACACATGTATGCTCACCCATGTGTATCCAACACACACAGCACACATGCATCCATCCGTATATGCACATGTGTACCCACAGGCACACAAACCACACACGCATCCATATGCGGCTCTCCTCTAGGGCAGAGAAATAGCCCAGACACTGACCACTCCCTCGCCTCTCCCCTGCCTGGAAGCCCCATCCTAGCCCCTTCTCTGCCACACTGGCCTCCTCATCTGCAGACTGCAGGCAGCACCTACTCACCCAAGAAGCCCCGAGCCCCTAGTCCTGCACTCAAGCTCCTCCGCTGGCTGCAGCAGTGCCTCAGGGCAGCGGCCTACCCTGAGTTTCAGCTTCCTCATCTTCAAACAGAGCCCCATGCCCATGAGCCCTGCGCAGAGCCCTCCCAGGGTGTGTGACGAGCAGGAACAGTGGCAGGTCAAAGGACACATGCAGCAGCCCCGCAGGGCTGAAACGGACAATCTGAAAGAACCCCTGGACCCTAGGGGCAGTTTTGATGACCAGGTGGCTGGGCATGGAGCCCAGAGGTGGGGGCCTGGCACAGGATGCTGGGGCCACAGGATGGGGTCTGAAGCACTGCTCTGAAAATCTTGAATCGGGGGTCTGATGCTGGGCCCGACAGACAAGCACGAGGAGTGCCAACCCCCCCAAAAGGCTCTCCTGAATGCTTCACGTTCACGGTGACTGTGGATGGTATTATTCGTCTTTGCCCTGCTCCGTCCCGATCACACGTGCACACACTGAGTCCTAATCACATCATAGAAACACCTTCCTTTTAAGATGCTTAAACTCGAAGACAAGGACCCGAGTTTTCTGCTGATTTCCGCATTACTCAGCAACTGGGGTTGCTGCTTCCATCAATCCTGCCTCCTCCTCACCTTGTGAGTAAGCCGTAGACATCTCCATTGGAAGCAGCCTTCTGCCTTTCCCCAGTCAACCTAGCTCAAGGCCCATCTCCCCTGTGAAGCCCACTCTGCCGGTTCTGTCCTGAATTCCTGCAGTACCAGCAACCTGCGCTGCACAAATGCCCCTTCTGCACCCACACGTTGCTAGTGCTGCCTGTGTGTGTGTCCTGTCCAGATCCCAAGTGTGTGCTTTGTCCCGGAACCAACAGGCTCCTACCTCATGCCCACCACCTTTGAAGATCAAAGGAGACGCCAGTCCCGTCTCTGGGACTTGGCCTGTGCCATGTCCCTCACCCGAATGCCCTCCTTCCAGCCCACCCGCTGCCTCCAAGAAGCCCTTCCCAGCGCTCACTTCCAGGTCATGCTTCTGCCCTCCTGGACCCAGGCCACCCCGTCTGCTCCTGCTCTCAGGCCGCAGCCACCCTGCCGGCTGCCCTGCCATCTGTGCACACCTGCCCGGCCCCGGCCCCCGCCCACGCAGGCAGCTCCCGCGAGGCAGGGAGGTGGGAAAAGCCTTGCTCAGCGGGTGCCTCACCAATGTGCTCTGAATGGATAATGAGCCAGACTCCAGCACTCAGAACTGCCAGGCGGGCCCTGCCCGGCGGGGAAGCTGCATTTTCCGGCTGGCTCGGCATTTAGAGACAGACCCTTGTCCTCCATCTCTCCAGGAACCAGCAGGGAAGGAAGGCAGATTAAAATTTAATCCTACTGATCCCCCAAGAGGCGGTAAGTCCAGGCTGCTCCTGCCAAAGGCGGCTGGGGGCCTCCCGCACACCAGGCTGCAGGCTTTGGAGGCTCAGAGGCTCAGCCCAGATGGAGGGTCCCCACCAGCCCCCACGGCCCCAAACCAGAGGCCTCTTCCACGGGCCAGAGCTGGCCACTCGCCTCCATCTCCCCTCCCCTTCTGCCACCTGAACATTTGCACAATTATTTAACGTGCATCTGCTGTGTGGTGAGCACCGTTTTAGGTGCTGGAGATACCACTGGAAATAAAAGTGGGCAGGAATAAAATCCCTGCCCTCACGGAGTTTCCATTCATAATAAACAGAATAAATAAGTAAACTAGAAATCACGTACCATGAGGACAAGGCTAAGGAGAATCAGGAGCCACAAAGGAGGAAAATGGGTGTAATCCTGAAAACCCTTTTTCGTGAGAAAAGGGTTTTCAGTATTAAGTAGAGGGTTGAAACAGGTCTTGCTGAGAAGGAGCCACTTGAGCAAAGATGGAAGTGACAGTATGAGCCCTGCAAGGAGAGGAGTACCAGGTAGAGGCCAAGGCACTGCAGCAATGTGCTCAGCCACTGACTTGGCCTCCACAGCTGCTGAAGAGAACCGTGCCTGCTCTCCACCAAGGATCAGAGACGGCAGGCAGAGGTGACACTCTCAGAAGCCCTGTCCATGTCCCCTCCACTTCGGGCTCCTGGAGCAACCTCAATCTTGGCTCCGAGTCCCAGGCTCAAAGCTCACTTGCTCTGCAGTCTCAGGGAGGTCTCCTTCCCTCTCTGAGCTTTGGTTTCTTGATGAGCAAAATGGAGAGAATAATAGTAGTTCTACTAAATGCAAATACTGTTCTATTAAATGTACAAGGTAAACAATCACAAGAAGAAATGAGAGCTACGATAATGACAATTAATAGCATCAGCTGGCATTTCTTTGGTGCCAGGCACTGTCTGTCCTAAGGGCACTAGGAAATCAGCCCCTTTAATCCCCACACCAACTATACTAGGTGATGCCATCGTTGTCATTGTTTTAAAGCTGTGAAGCGTGAGGCACAGGGAGGTTTAAGTAAAACATTCCAGGGTCACAGAGCCAGGAAGTGGGAGAAATGGGATTTGAACCCAAGATGACTGGCTGAAGGATGTGTGGCCCCTGGGCTCTCTTACGACTGTTACTAGCGGTACTTGAGGTGAGGGGCCACGGTGTGGGAGAGTGACCCAGGCACACAGTTCCCAGGCCCCAAACAGGCTTGTCTCATTCTGCATGACATTGCTGTTTCTAGAGGTGGAGGCGTAGCCAAACTGGTTGATCAAGTAGTTCCCTGTCTGAGGCTGCTACTGCAGGCACCCACCAGACTCCAGAGACCTCCCCACCCCCACCTCAACTCTGAGCACTGATTGGCCAAGGAAGATATTACGGAAGAGGCAGCTGGGAAGGGTGGCTGGGGCTACAGGCAGGAGGGGAACCAGAGAAGCCAAGGCCGGGAGAGGAGTTTCCGCATCTGTCACACTTCACAAGGACCAGTCCCTCTCTGGGCCTCAGTTTCCTCATCCAGAAAATAAGGGAGGGGATCAACATCCACAGATCCTGAGTACATTTAGAAAAAGTCGATTGTAAATCATCAAAGCCCAGCTAGTAGTGGCTTGCCTGGGACGATGGGGAGCTTACCACCTCACCAGACACAAGGTTCCACGTTCGGGGTGCACAGACCCTTACGGTCCAGCCCCTGGAGACACGGCTCTGGGTACCCCAAGCCCCTCCACCAAGACCAGACCCCCTATAGCTGCCCCCAGTGGGATCTCCATGGGCCTCCACAGCCTGCTACAGACTCTGTGTTTCAATCATCTCAAAGGCCCCTTCGAGGGCCCAGTGTCAGTGGAAGCTGGTGCTGAGAACTCAGGCCCTGCGGTCTGACAGCCCACAGGTTCAAATCCAGGTCCAATGCTTCCTAGCTGTGTGACTCTAGACAAGTCACTTAACCTCTCTGGGCCTCAGGAAAATGGAAACGACGTCGGCACGTGCCGTTCCAGGACTGACGGTAGGAGCTGCTCCATGAAAGCTCACTGCTGTGGTCATAACGTCATTATCTTTTGTCTTAAAGGGATTTCTTCTGCACAAGTGCCTGAAGTGGCAGCCCCTTACCCTGGGCCATCAGCTGGACCCTGGTGCTATCCTGGAGCCCAAAGCCTCCGTTTTGTGTTGCATCCCGCTGGCTAGCCACGGTTCACACCCATCTGCGCGTCTGAGCAGAACAGCCCAGAGGCCACACCAGGATGGCTTTCCACCAGTCACCTTCCCCCACCCACTCATAAACCCTGCATCTCTGGGGGAGAGGGTGGCGAGGTCCCCTCCCCATTTTGCAGATGGGAACACTGAGGCCCTATTCATGGTGCCCCCTGTGAAGCACCTCATGGCCAACACCAGGGAGCAGCAGGCAGGGGCGGGGACGCATACCCGGTTCTCGTCGTAGATGATCTGCACCAGGCTGCGGTGCTTCGACTCGATGGGCGGCGGTGACACGGGCTTCTCAGGCTCGGGCGGCTTGGCAGCCTCCTCCTCCAGCTGTTGCTGTGGGAAGAGGCAGAGCGTGAGGGGTGAGCACCCCGGCGGGCGGAAGGAGGGCTGCAGCTCCCAGGGCCTGGGGAGGCCCCCTTGCAGCCCGGGCCGCGGCCGCGCACAGGAAGTCAGGCTGCTACCCATTTCCTGTGAGTCACCCCAGGGACTCCGTACCCGGGAGAGGCCCCAGCTCCCGGGCCAGCTGCAACCTCCAAGCTCCGAAGCCAGGTTCAAATCCTGCCTTCGTGACTTGCCAGCTAGGGAAGCACAGCCGAGCAGCCTCACCCCGCTAGGCCTCAGTTTCCCCCTCTGTAAACAGGGCTGATTGCCGTGCCGCCATTCTGACCATGGTGAGAACTCAATGAGTTACACAGGCAGGTGCAGCCAGGCCTGCTATGAGCCAGCATTACTACCCGTTACGGTTCCTACAGGCAGCATCAGTGCTAGGGGAAGCTGCGCAGACTCCGCAGCTGCACTGGCTAGACCAGAGCCAGTCCTACTGGCTCCCACTCCTACTTACTGCTAGCCTTGAGAAGCTCCTGGACCTCTCTGAGCCTTCCCTTCCTCTTCTGGAAAATGGGGATAAAAGTTACTACCCTAGGAGGCCGGTGTGAGGGGCCGGTGTGAGGGTGAAATGAGCTGATGATATGTGCAAAGCACTTGGCACCTGACACACAGGCAGCACTCCACCCACAGAGCTCCTCATCACCCTCATCATCCTCATCCTCATCACCCTCATCATCCTCATCTTTATCATCCCATCATCCTCATCCTCATCATCCTCATCCTCATCACCCCCATCGTCATCATCCTCATCCTCATCACCCTCATCATCCTCATCCCCCCATCATCCTCATCCTCATCACCCTCATCATCCTCATCTTTATAACCCCACCATCCTCATTCTCATCACCCTCATCATCCTCATCCCCCTCATCCTCATCCTCATCCCCCCATCATCCTCATCCTCATCATCTTCATCATCCTCATCACCCCCATCGTCATCATCCTCATCCTCATCACCCCCATCATCCTCATCCCCCCATCATCCTCATCCTCATCACCCCCATCATCCTCATCCTCATCACTCCATCATCTTCATCCTCATCACCCCCATCATCCTAATCCTCATCACCCCCATCATCCTAATCCTCATCACCCCATCATCGTCATCCTCATCACCCCCATCATCGTCATCATCATCCTCATCCTCATCACCCTCATCATCGTCATCATCACCCCATCATCCTCATCCTCATCACCCCCATCATCCTCATCATCCTCATCATCCTCATGCTCATAACCCTCATCATCCTCATTCTCATCACCCTCATCATCCTCATCCTCATCACCCCCATCATCATCATCCTCATCATCCTCTTCCTCATCACCTCATCATCCTCATCATCCTCATCATCCTCATGCTCATAACCCTCATCATCCTCATTCTCATCACCCTCATCATCCTCATCCTCATCACCCCCATCATCATCATCCTCATCATCCTCTTCCTCATCACCTCATCATCCTCACCACTCTCATCATCCTCATCCTCATCACCCCCATCACCCTTATCCTCATCACCCCCATCATCCTCATCACTCTCATCATCCTCATCCTCATCACCCCCATTACCCTCATCCTCATCACCCCCATCATCCTCATCCTCATCACCCCCATCATCCTCATCCTCATCTGTCCATGTACCAAACACCCTCCTCCTAACACCATTGGAAAGAGCATCCCATCATGCTGCCATCTGCTTCATAGCAAGAGGGAGGCTGAAGACCAGAGGGTTTAGGGCACTGGCCCAAGGTCAGATGGGAAGCCAATGCCCCATTCTGCAGTGTGACAGGGCATCACAAGTGAGATCAGAACATGGTTCTGCTCCACTTATGATGCTCACACAGCCTGCACATGACCACAGAGCAGCTCAGTATGAACCCAAAAAGGTGCCCAAGAAGAAGTGAACACAAAAAGAGCCAGAAAATCCAGGGTGCTGGCTTCTGCAGGCGATGGTGCTGGCAGCTTGAGCAGAACTGCCTCAGTCCCACAGCAACCCCTGGTGGTCGCTTCAAGAAGGACATCGAAATACTCCCCCAAAGCATTGAACAAACAAAACCAAGAAGGGGAAGAAGTCCACAGTCGGGAAAGGGTGGGTGGGAGGGAGGCTCCCCCCAGCCAGGGAAGGTGGCCCTTCCTCAGGTACTAGCGAAAATACTACCTGGGACACCTACAGAGATCCAGCTAAGAGGGTGACTCAGCTCTGTTGGGCCTGGATTCAAGCCTGAGCCCCACACTCACCAGCTCTGCAGCCTCAGCCAGGGCACTTCACCTCCCTGACCTCAGTGTCTACTTCAGCAGAACCTGCGAGTACATGCCTACCTCATAAGGTTGTCTGGAAGATCAAGGAGATAATGCTGAAAAAACTGCTGCACAGCAGTGACACGCTAAAAAGGGCTGTCTAATGCAAGTCAAAACCACAACGAGATACCGCTGTACAACCACTAGGATGGCTGGAATCAAAAACATTTTTTTATTTTTTTATTTTTTATTTTTGAGACGGAGTCTCACTCTGTCACCCAGGCTGGAGTGCAGTGGTGCGATCTCGGCTTACTGCAAGCTCCGCCTCCCAGGTTCACACCATTCTCCTGCCTCAGCCTCCTGAGTAGCTGGGACTACGGGCGCCCACCACCACGCCTGGCTAATTTTTTTGTATTTTTAGTAGAGACGAGGTTTCACTATGTTAGCCAGGATGGTCTTTAACTCCTGACCTCGTGATCCGCCTGCCTGGCCTCCCAAAGTACTGGGATTACAGGCGTGAGCCACCGCATCCGACCAAAAACATTTTTAAAGGAAGATAAAAAAGGGTTGGTGTGGCTAGGGACAGTGGCTCACACCTGAAATCTCAGCACTTTGAGAGGCCAAGGTGGGCAGATCACTCAAGACCAGCAGTTGGAGACCAGCTTGGGCAACATAGTGAAACCCCATCTCTATAAAAAGATACAAAAATTAGCCGGGTGTGGTGGTGCACGCCTGTACTTCCAGCTACTCAGGAGGCTGAGGTAGAAGGACTGCTTGAGCCCAGGAGGTAGAGGCTCCAGTGAGCAAAGATGGCACCACTGGACTCCAGCCTGGGCAACAGAGTGAGATTCCATCTCAAAATTTTAAAAAAAGGTGGGGGGAGGGTTGATGAGGATGTGGAAAACCTGGAACCTTCATGCATTGCTGGTAAGAATGTAAAATGGGGCAGTTGATGTGGAAAACAGCCTGGAAAGTCATCAGCAAATTAAACCTAGAATTACTGTGCAAACCTGCAATTCCGCTCCTAGGTATATACCCATGAGAACTGAAAACAGGTGTCCCAACACAACTTGAACAGCAGCACTATTCACAACAGCCACAGCCCAAATGGCCACAGATGATGAAATAAACAAAAGGTGCCATCTCCACACAATGGAGTATGATTCAGCCATAAAAAGGAATGAAGGAATGAGACAAGAGACAACATGATAAACCCAAAACCATGACGCTAGGTAGAAGAAGCCAGACGCAAAAGGACGCATACTGTGTGATGCCATATATCGGAACTGTCTAGAACAGGTCAGTCCACAGAGACAGAGAGTAGGGGAACAGGGAGTGGTTGCTTTAGCTCTTATGAGGCTTCCCTGTGGGTTGTTGAAATGGCTGGGAACCAGATACAGGTGACAGCTGCACAACACTGCAAATGTAAGAAATGCCACTGAATTGTGCACTTTAAAATGATTATGCTTGAGAATTTCACTTTTAAAAAATGCCAACGTGGAATTTAGAGGGAAACAAACAAAGAAACAAATAAAAACCTAACCACTGAGAGCTGCCTCGAGCCACCTGGCTTCCAGCCGCAGTCACCAATATGTGCCAGTGCCTGCAGCTTCAGCCCCACCCCAGGGCCAGGCCTCCCCCTAAAGGTGTGGTACCAGGCTGGCCCTGGCAATGCCTGCCCATCCCCACCAGGGCCCGGCCCCTCTCGGGATGGTTATGCCACCATCATGAGACCTACCTACTGCCTGCTGAAGCCTGGGACAGTTGGCAGAGTCTCCAGGACCGGGCCTCACTGTTGGACTATCCTCAAATCCTGGTTCCCCCAACCATGTGACAGCCATGGTGATGGCCCCTTGAAATCAACGCTCTCTCCCTGAAGCGTCCTTCAAAACCCAGCTACCAGGGCACCTCTTCCTGGAAGCCTTCTCTCACCAGCCTTCACCCCCTGCCTACAGTGGCTGGAATGAGCCCTTGATCCTCCTTGGAGCCCCTACTTCCTTGTCTGGAGGGCACTAGATGTGAGCCTGTTTCCCCCATTAGTCTAGACGCTCCCTGGGGCCCAGACAGTGACACAATGACTGAATCAACCATTTTTAATGAGCACCTACCATGTACCCCATGCTGCTCAGAACACTGCAGTTAACAGGGAGACAAGGAGAGGACCACTGTATAACAACGCTGGGTCTACATTAATTCAAATAATGACGCCACCAGCGGGGTGATGAGACAGATCAGCGCTCAGCAGCATTTCTTTTTGTTAAGATAGGTTCTCATTCTGTTGCCCAGGCAAGAGTGCAGTGGCAATCATGGCTCATGTAGCCTAAACTTCCCGGGCTCAGGCACTCCTGCCTCAGCCTCCTACGTAGCTGTGACCACAGGCATGTGCCACCACACCTGGCTAATGTTTTAAATTATTTATAGAGACAGGGTCTTGCTATGTTGCCCATGCTGGTCTCAAACTCCCAGGCTCAAGTGATCCTCCAGCCTCAGCCTCCCAAAGTGCTGGGATTACAGGCATCGGCCACCATGCCTGGCCCAAAGCTTTCCTTTAAAGGCCTAAATAGCAAATATTTTTGACTTTGCAGGCCACACAGGTCTCTGTTGTGATGACTTAACTCTGCCACTGTGGCAGAAAAGCAGTCATACAGACACACATGTGTATAGAGATACACAGACAAGTGGCCATGGCTGTGCCAATAAAACTTTATTTACAAAAAGCAGCAGCTAGAATTAGCTGGATTGGCTGAACCCGGGATAGAGGAGGGTTGGGGGTGCATGTTCTTGTACAAGGTGGAGGGTGGCCTCTTGGTGTCAGGGACATCTGAGCAGAGACCTGAATGATACCAGGGAGCAAACCATGAAGAGCTGGGAAAAGGCAGATTATCAAGGAATTGTATATTAACTCATATTTAAAACAAAATTATAAAATGAATGTTATAAATATTTACATCAGCTTTTTCTCTGCATGTCTTTGTGTGGTTTCAACAGTGATGATGAGGATTTATTTTTAATCTCGGGATCTTGCTCCCTCCTCTACAAGTTGTCCATTTTACAGGCAAGGAAACCAAGCCTCCAAGAGATGAAGGTTCCAGGGCCACATAGCTAGTAAAGAGCAGTTAGGAGGCCAGTCCGTTCAGATTCCAGAGCCAAGGGCTGTTTCCCCACATTACAGATAAGGAAAGTGAAGCACAGAGAAGGGACTGCCCACCTCACATTGCCTGGTACTGGAAGAAACAGGATCTGAACCTGGACAGACTGGCTAAACATCCTGAACTTTCACCCACCATTCTTGTGCTGTCTAATGCGGCAGCTTGTGTGGCTATTCAAAGGCACATTTCATATGCATATTAAACAAAAATTAAAAATCAGTTCCTCAGTTGCAGTAGGCACATTTCAAATGCTCAGTAGTGGAACGTGGCTATCCTGCAGATACACAGTGTTTCCATCATGGCAGAAAGTTCTGCGGATGGTGCTCCTGTCCAATGAATGTAAAGGGCATAAAAACCAGTGAGCACCCAGGAACTTGGGAAGGGCTTGGCACATGTCTGTGACACTGCAGTCACTGCTGCTAGAATGGAGACTCAGAGCCAATACTCCCCATCCCCCTGCCCGTTCACACCTGCTTCTTCTTCAGTTTAGAGATCTGCTGCTCCACCATGGTGATCTCTCGGTCCACGCGGTCCATGTTCTGGATCAGCTCCTCCTTGGACAGCCTCGGAGGCACCAGCTCCAGCTCAGGGTCGGTGTGCGGGGGGCTGGGGGGAGACACTGGTTCCAGCTTGCCCGTCAGGCTACGGTCCTGTGGCAGAAAAAAAACAGGCATAGGGTCAGCACGGGGGACACCCCCAGTCTGTACAACCCTGTGATGGTTAACACTGTCAACCTGATTGGATTGAAGGAGGCAAAGTATTGACCCTGGGTGTGTCTGTAAGGGTATTGCCAAAGGAGATGAACATTTAAGTCGGTGGGCTGGGGAAGGCAGACCCACCCTTAATCTGTGTAGGCACCATCCAATCAGTTGCCAGCGAGTATAAAACAGACAGAAAAATGTGAAAAGGCAAGACAGGCCTAGCCTCCCAGCCTACATCTTTCTCCCACGCTGGATGCTTCCTGCCCTCGAATATCACACTCCAAGTTCTTCAGCTTTGGGACTCAGACTGGCTTCCTTGCTCCTCAGCTTACAGATGGCCTATTGTGGAATTGTGTGAGTTAATACTCCTTAATAAACTCCCCTTTATGTAATATATGTATATTACATATTTTCTATTAGTTCTGTCGCTCTAGAGAACCCTAATGTAGTTGCCAACTTTTTGCCTGCTGCCATCCATGTAAAATGTGACTTGCTCCTCCTTGCCCTCTGCCATGATTGTGAGCCCTCCATGGCCACATGGAACTGTGAGTCCAATTAAACCTCTTTATTTTTTAAATTGCCCAGTCTTGGGTATGTCTTTATCAGCAGCATGAAAACAGACTAATGCATAACCCCTCGCCAATACACCCCTAGTTTCCATCCCTGAGTCCAGGCCCAGAGTACTGGACATCTGTCAGGACAGTCCTCACCTGTTCAAGGATCCCATCCCCATCCCAGCCATCACCCATTCTCCAAAATTCAGAGTCCCTTACAGCCTTCAAGGTGCAGTTCAAATGCTCTTGCTACATGAATGGTTTCTCAGCCTCTCCTCAAGTTGTGAAGTCTTCCAGCTCCCTGTTCCCATAACACACCTCCCTTCTTCCACTTACCCCATCTGTGTGTTCCCCACCAGCTCAAGGAACCAAGACCCACAGCCTCCATCCTCCCAGGGCCTGGCCTCTGCAGACCTCTGTAAACATTCTCTCATGAAGTTCAGTCCAAACACGCAAGTTCCAGAACCATGCAGCCAACACACACGTGGCTTTGCAGAAAACACATATTCCCGAACACACAGAAAAGCCACCAGAACGGGCTACAGAGAAGCTAAAAGGAGTTATCTCGGCAGCAGGGCAGAAGAGGGTATTTTTACTTTCTTCTTCTTATTTGCCCGTATTTTTTCTGATTTTCTTTCACCGAGAGTTACTCTTCATGTAATACAGTCGTTTTTGAAAATGTGCTTAACGACAAAGGAAGCCTGGATTCAGTTATCCATGGATGCCTTCATCCCACCAGCTAAAGTCTGGTGCACCCAGGCTGTGCTAGGAACGCTCTCAGGATAAGGAGGTTAGAAAAAACAACCCAGGCCTCCCCTGTGCAGCCCTGGGTTCACATCCCAGCCCCCTCTGCCACTCTCCAGTTCCGTGACCTCCAGCAGATCATTCAACTGCTTCCTGTCTCAGTTCTTCATCTGTTCAATGGGGAGAACAGTTCGCACCTCCACCTCCCCGGTCCTTGTGAGTCTTGAATGAGTTAATGGCTTTGAGCCTGTCATACTATAAGCCTCAATAAATGTTGGCTGGGATGGTCCTCCCCTAGCTGGGCTCCAGAACCCAGCCCCCGCCCTGTGCCATCCTTGGGGCCAAGCCGGCAGCTGCTGGCAGACAAGGCCCAGAGCAGAGCCAGGCCACCGCCTCCCCACCCCCACGGCAGCTGTACCCAGAGGACACAGGGTGCATTATTCCCCAGACAACTGCAGCCGGGGGGCCCCGAGTGCCCCCCCCAACCTCGGGACTCACAGAGGCTGCATCATCTTCTGTCCACTCCTGCCATCCTCAGGGCCTCTGTCCTCCCCTCAACCCACAGAGTCCCAGCAAGACCCATAGGGGCCAAGAGTCTTGGAGTCATATTAGGTTTGCCTCCAGCCTCTGTTACCATCTGAGATGTGGGGGCAAGCACAGCAGCAGCCTGGACAACCCAGTGCTCCCTCCACACACACAGACTCCTCGAGGGAAATAGAGAAAAGGGCCTTCATCCCTCAATCGCCCCAATGCGGTCCTCCATGCTCCTCAGGCCACCTCCCCAAGGGATACCCTAGAAATCACACCTGGGGCCGCTCACGGCTCAGCCCATCCCAGTCCTCTGCACACGCCATGAAGTAGACCCCACAACAGTCCTCCGAGGGGATTGCTGTTCCATCTCCATTACCAGAGGAGGAAACAGAGCCTGGAGGCCACTGGGACTGGATGCCAGAGGCCGGAACTTTCCTATAAAGGGCCAGATGGTAAAAATAGCTCAAGCTTTCAGGGCCACAAGGTCTCTGTCTCACCTACTCACCCCTGCCATTGTATTGCAAAAGCAGCCACAGGCGATGGGGAACAAGTGGGCGTGGCTATGTGCCAATAAAACTTTATTTACAAAAACATGCTGAGGGCCAGATTTGGAGCTTGCTGGAGTTTGCTGGCCTCCTGCTCTAAGCAATTCACAAGTCTTAATCCACGTAACTGTCATAACCACCGTGGGAAGTGGGATTACAGTTTGACGACGTGCCCAAGGCCACTCAGTGTCCTCCCTTGGAAGCTGCTTGAAAGGGGAGGCTACAGGGGCTTCCATGTCAGAAATGGCCACACATCTGTTCACCCCACAGAACCATGGGGCTGAGCATAAGCGCCAAAGCAGCATCCCTTCCAGGGTCCCAGAGTGCAGGACCTCCAGAAATTCAAGGCAAAAATGTGTGTGGAAGAAAAACTCCCTAGAAAAAGCCTCAGGAGTGTGTATGCATGTACCAGTGGGTGCGGGGCCCTCACTGCTCCCCAACAGGAGGGCAGGCAGGGGGCCATGGGCACCTGACCCCACCCACAGCAAACCGTGCACAGCTCATGCGTCTGGCACTCCCGAGCCTTTGCACAGGCTGGCTCCGCTGCCCAGAGTGCCCAACACCCCTTCTGTGCCAACTGACATCAGACCCGCGTCCCCACACCACTGCCCAGCCCCTCACTGCAGTCCACCTTGGGTGTTTGGCTGGTCTCTCCCTGCAGCCCAAGTCATGTCTTGAGGTTCTTAAGACAAAAGGTAGCAGCAAACATGGCACCCAGAACCCGGTCACACTACTGGTGGCAAGAAACATCTCTGCTATCCTATCTCTGCTCTTCTACCTGGACCAAGAAGAGACATAACAGAGCAAGAAGAAGGATGTGGAAGGAAGGGCTCTGGGGGCCAGGCCACCCTAAAACTGTGAGAGCAAACTGCTCATCCAACCTGGGAATAATTCTCCAAAGCAACATTAACAAAAAGAAGGTTTCCATCCCCAGGGCTAACAGGCAGCACCAGGAGTAGAAACAGCAACTGGCAACCATTAGCAGTTGCTAGAAACTTACTTCCTTTAAACTCTCCATGGATAAAAGCTGTTGTCTTTAATGGGTTCTTCTTTAAGTTCGGGTTTAGCTTTTATTCGCAGCAAAATTGCACAAGTAAGTCCATCACCTGATGAACAGATAAATAAAACATGGCATATCCATACAATGCAATGTGAAGGGCCGGACATGGAGGTAGAGACAGGAGGATCACTTGTGCCCGGGAGTTCAAGACCAGCCTGGGCAACATAGCAAGACTCCATCTTTATTTTAAAAAAAAAAAAAAAAGGAATGAAACACTGACCCAGGCTACACTGTGGATGAACCCCAAGAATATGATGCTGAGTGAAAGTGGTCAGACATAAAAGGCTGCAGAGTGTATGATTCCACTTACATGAAATGTCCAGAACAGGCAAATTCATAGAGATGGACAGTGATTTGTGGTTGCCCGGAAAAAGGAGGAGGGGAAAGTGGGGGGTGATATGGTTTGGCCATGTCCCCACCCAAATCTCATCTTAAATTGTAGTTCCCGTAATTCCCACATGTTGTGGGAGGGACCAAGTGGAGCAATCATGGGGCAGTTTCTCCCATCCTGTTCTCGTGATAGTGAGTGAGTTCTCATGAGAGCTGATGGTTTATAAGGGGCTTTCCCCACTTTTGCTCCGCACTTCTTGCTGTGGCCATGTGAAGAAGGACGTGTTTGCTTCCCCTTCCACCGTGACTGTAAGCTTCCTGAGGCCTCTCCAGCCAGGCTGAACTGTGAGTCAATTACACCTCTTTCTATTCTAAGTTATCCAGTCTTGGGTATGGCCTAATTAGCAGTGTAAGAACAGACTAACACAGGGAGTGGCAGTGTAAGAACAGACTAATACAGGGAGTGACTGATTAATGAGTATGGGGGTCTCCTTCTGGGGTGAAGAGAATGTTCTAGAACTAGACAGGTGACAGCTGCACAACACAACACTGTAAATGTCCTACAAGCCAATGAGCTCTTCACTTTAATGTGGTTACTTTTTTGTGAACCGCCCCTCAATTGAAAAAGAAGAGGCAAACCCAGATTGCCAAGAGCGCTTCCCCCGGTGCTGGGTTTCCCAGGATGGGGGCTGAGGAAGCCTGGCGGTCAGGCCTGCAGGTGCACTCCCGATGACTGTCCACCTTTCCCACCCACCCAAACCCGCGGGGAGCAAAACAAACTAACACAGCCCGCACAAGTTGCCAGGGAGCAGTGGGTACCTTCTACTCATAAGATGCCCCTGCTGTAAAACTTCAAGCTAGTGTGAAAGAGAAAAGTGTATAGCATAAGTGAAGACACAGAGGCAGAAAAGGCCCCCGGCTCCCCTGTGCCAGCTCCAGAAAAAAGCAGGGCCCAGCTTCACGCACTCCTAGTACACCCCCTACTCCAGCCACAGTGACAGGTTCTGGGACAGGCATGGGCCCACTCATGGTGAGGAGAAAAAGCAGTTTGGGGCTAGAAATGTGGAGAGAAGGAGGGAGAGTTCTCTCTTTTTGCTGGCCTTGAACCTGGGAGAAGGAAGGCCTGGAGTCGCCAGCTTCCTTCCTGCTAACACACCAAGACCCTGTGAAAGATGGCAGGGTCCTGAGGACATCATGTCACCTAGATCGAGCTGTACCTGAAGCTAACCAATGCTGGACTTCAGTTATGTGAGCCAAAATTCATGTTTGAATTTGATAGGGGCCGTCTGTCCCCCTTAGGGATTTTCAGAGATAGTGCTATTTGTGACAGTTCTAAAGTCCCCAAAACAAAGTTCGATGAATTCCCAAGGAAGTCTCTGATGCCACAGAACTCCAGAAGCCGAAGAGCACAGAAGCGTCAGAAAACAGGAACACGATGGGGCAGACGCGGCACACACAGAAAACATCCCATCAAATCCCTGCCTCAGGCGCCCGGCTGAATTCCACACAGCAGATGCAGAAAACCTCTGAGCACGTTCTCCCAGGCATCTTCCCTTGCTCAGACTTTCCAAATCTCTTCACAGCCTGGAGCAATCACTGCGGCTAGGCTGGCCAGGCCCCAGCACCAAGTCCGTCACACCTCCACCTTGTGGTCCAAGCAGAGAGGAGAGAGAGACAGACACAGAGACGAAGACAGACAGACAGCTCGAGAAACAAAAATGGACATATAGGCAGAGAGAAACAGAGACAGAAAGACAGAGACATGGTGACAGAGAGACACAAAGAGAAAGAGAGATAGAGGGACACAAAGAGAAAGCGATGGAGAGGCAGAGACACAGCGACAGACACAGAGACTAAGAGATCCCAGGGGGCACACCGCAGGCAGAGGGATTCCTGACAAGAAGAGGGAAAGCCACGCAGGCAGAAAGAACCACAGAGCAACGGTAAGGGACGGAGAGACCCTCTGGAACCCATAGGCCAGAGGGCACGGGCGTGCTGGAGAGGGGGGCAGGCAGCAGACTCACCCCTCGGGCCTGCTGTCTGCAGAGACAGAACTCACACCTGGGGGACAACAGCCCATGCAGGGGTTGGTCGCCCTCCAAGGCTGGGCCCTGAGCTGCCTGCACACAAACACATGCACACACACGTACACACGCACACACATGCACACACACGCACGCACACACACGTGCACATACACACATACGTGCATACACAGGCGCACACACACGCACACACACAAACATGCACACACAAACACATGCACACACAAACACACACGCTCACCCACACACGCACACACACACAAACGCACGCACACATGCGTGCACACGCATGCACATACAAACGCGCACCCACACACACGCACATGCACACACACACACACGCACACATACACACATGCAAACACATGCACACACACATACACAGGCACACAGGTGCACACACACACGCACGCACACACAAACACCCACACACATGCGTGCACACACACGTACACATGCACACACACAAACACACACAAACACGTGCACCCACACACACGTGCACACACACACACACGCACATGCACGCACACACACACACACGCATGCAAACACACGCACATGTACATACCCAGGCACACAGGTTGCACACACACATGCACACACACACAAACACCCGCACACACACACGTACACGTGCACACACACATGCGCACACACACACACACCCTCGCCTGCTATCCATCCAGGCTCGACTTCAGGGGAGTTGTTCAAATGGAAACATCTCTCCCAGGCAGCCGAGCTACAATTCTCTCCTGCCTCCTGTAGCAACAACAACAACAACAAAAAGAGGGGAAAGCAGATTCCAGTGCTAATGGGGGTGCCAGGTAGAGGGAGGAGGGCACCCCACCAGGGAGACCAGAGGGGACCCAGAGCAGCGGGACAACCTGGAGGCAGGCGTGGGGTGCATTCCCAGCTGCCTGGGCCTGAATCCCGTTCCCCTGCGTCCAGCTCGCTCAGCCTGGGGCCGTCTACAAAAGGGAGGTCATAGACCCAGCCTCCTCGGGCTGGGAAGACAGCAGGATATGACACTGGCTGGGCATGGCTTGGCACCTGGCAGGCAGTCGGCGCTCACTTAATGGCACCCGCCGTCACTGTCAGCATTCTTACCACCGTGTGAATGCCTCCTGCGCGCCAACCTTCTGATAAAGGAGGTGCCTCACCCTATGAGTCCACCATTCAATCCCATCCGGCCGCATCAGGCAGAGAAGGGGACCCTGCAGGGCTGAGTGGCCACTTCCCTCCCCGGGGCTGGCTCCCCGTCCCCACCGCCCACCCCTACTCCTGCTGCAGGAAGAGGGTCGCCTTTGCCCTGAGGCTGCTAAGGAGCTTACGGTGCCCCAGGGCTGTGCAGGGAGGGGCCTGTGCAGGCTGGGCACTAGGCTGCAACCAGGATGAGGACGCCACCTGGCCACAGTCCCCACCCCGGCCTGGGCAGTCAGACACAGCTGGGCGGCTGAGTGACCCTGGGGGACAGAAGCCTCCGGGGACACTGCCTGCGATTCCCCCACCAGCCCTGCCGTCGGCATCCCCTGTGGAAGCTGGAGAGAGAACAAGCCTCCAGCCTGGTACGTCCTGAGCTTTACTGAAACCACAGCAAACTCCCACAGCAGCAAACCACAGGTGCTTAATCTGTGCACATCCTCACCACCGCCACCGTCTAGGTTCCACTTTCTGTTTCAAAGAGGAGTGAAAACAAAGGGCTGTCTAGGGCACTGGAGGCGTGGCAGGCCTCAGGCTGGACACACATGTGGGAGGTGTCGCTCTCCAGCCAAGAAATGGCCACAGGCCAAGAACCCTGAGGCACCCTTGTCCGGCTGAGTTGTGAGTTCCTGCCAGGGCTGACTAGGCTCACAGCGCCCTGGACTCCAGGCGAGTGGGAGAAGCAGGGGGAGCAGATGGGGGTAGGGGGTGGGGAAGCAAGGGGATGGTGGGGGGAGGGGTGAGTGGATGGCGGAGGGGCAAGGCCACTGGTGGGAGACGATGGCAGGCAGAACTGATGGGTGAGGGGTGGCTGGGAGGTGAGGGGGAGGGACAGGTAATGAAGGCAAGGACAGATGGCCACAGGCAGACAGGCTGGGTGGCACTGGGTGGCGGCTGGGAGTGCTCTGTGGTAGGGAGGGAGCCCCAGGGGATGAGCAGGGAGAGATGGCAGGAGCCCAGGAAGCAGGGGGTGAAGCGGAGTGAGCAGGATGGGGGGCTGTTTGGGTGGAAAGAAAGGGAGGGAGGAAGAAGGAGGGAGGGAGGTGTAGAAGGAGAGAAGGAAGGGGAGGAGGGGCAGGAAGGATGTGCTGGAAGGGTTGGGCCTCGGGGCAGGGATGCTGGCTGGGGTCCCCAATGGGGTAGTACCCGAGAGAGAGGAACTGGCATCCACACCAGTCCCAAGCCCAGACCCAAGTGCAGGGGTCCCGAGCCCCAGGCCACAGAGATCCCCTTCAAGGTCGGCAGGGACCCCGTGGCTGAATCTCACACCCCGGGAGGATGTGGTGGGGCTGCAGCCTCTGCCATGAGCGGCCTCAGGAGTCCCCACAGGACTGGCCACAGGTCTCCCCTGCCATGCAGGCCCTGGAGGGCAGCCAGGACTGGAAGGAACAAGGAAAGAGGAATGTGCCTGGGGGACGGCGCTCCTGCCGAGGGCACAGCCCGTGCAAAGGTCCCCAGGTGGGAACGTGCCTGTCGTGTTAGAGGAATTCCAGGGTGGCTTGGGAGGCTGTACGTGAGTGGTTGAGAGGACTGGTGCAGGGAGATGAGGTCTGGGAGGTGATGGTGCTGGATCATGCTGGATCTGCAGCCCATGGCAAGGATTTTGGCTTTTTCCTGCTTGAGACAGGAGCCACGGATGGTTTGGAGCACAGGAGGGACACACAGGGGGACGCAGGCGTCTGCCTTTACAAGAGCCCTCTGGCTGCTGCTTGGAGGATAAACTGAAGGAGGTAGAGGGAAGCAGGAGCAGGGACACCCAGCAGGACGCTACTGCAAAGTTCCCAGAGAGCAACGGTGAGCTCAGGCTGGGGGTGGTCTCAGGCATGGGCAGAAGGCTGGAATTGGGATATTTTAGAGCATAGAATGGACTGGAAGTACGCAGGAGAGCAGGGAGGTGGCCAGGGTGGAGTCCCTGAGTGCCAACAAGGACACAGCTGCATCCACCGGGGGAGATTCCTGAGCGGGCTCTCAGGCGCATGTGGTCTGTTGGCTAGGAGTTCATTTTCCTTCCTTCACTTTCCCACGACAACTTGGTGAGGCAGGGGTTGCCCCAGTGACAGGGAGGCCAAGCCAACCAAAAACCACACAGACACCCCAGCTCCTCCCTCCCCTGGCCCCAGAGGAAGCCCTGTGGGTACCTGGCAGGTGTGCAGGTGTCGCAGCCACAGCCACTCAGAGCAGGAGGGGAAGCCCTGCCATCCCAGACCCAGGATGGCCCCCCCAACCACCTACCAGCCCAAGCCCACCCCAGGGATATCCCAGGGTCCACGCGGGTATCCCCTCTCCCCAAGAGAAGGCCGAGTCTGGCCCAAGTGGCCTGGCCCTGCAGTCAGACTACCACCCATGCCGGCTCATGGGTGCCAAGTAGTCCCCACGCATGGGGCCCATAGCCGAGCCCTCTACCCAGATGACCAGGTGACACCCTGCACACAAGGTCCCAGATCAGTGAGGAAGAAATGGGGCTCAGAGAGGTGCAAAGTTTACACAGCTGTGGAGGTGGGGGTGGTGGAAATCACACCTGGGTCACCTGAGAGCAGATGGACAGAGGGCCCTGGGATAGGTGAGCGCCCAGGTGAGGCCTGGGGCCACCTGCAATGCCAGGCTGCCTCCCCATGGAGATGCAGATGAGCCTAAAGTTGTCTAGCTCCTCCTGCCCAAACTGCATCCACCGTCCCTCAGGCCTGGGTGGCTGCAGACTCAACCCAAGCCAGCCCGGTGCCACATGGTGCCCCAAGGAGTGGCTGGACCGGGCAGTGGAAGGAGCCTTTGTCGCTCTAGGTGTCCAGGCCATGTCCTAACCAAGCTCCGCCCCTTTAGTGCTGAGCCAACTCTGTCCCAGGTCACTTCGGGGGACTCTGGAGTCTCACCTCCCTGCCCCTTAAGAATCCAGGAGCCCCAGGCGCCTGGCAGAGCCCCGAGCTGTCCGCCTCACAGGCCTGGGTTCGGGGCCCACGGGGCTGCCTGCTGTGCAGGGCTCAAGACAGGGGTCACTAAGCCCTCTGTTCCAAGCACTCACAGAACCAAACAACCCGCCCTCGAGGAAGCTCTCAGAATGTGCTGAAAGCTGACCACCGACCACAGGACCGTCCTCACCCCCACCAGATGGCAGCTCTCTGCTCCACGGCACCCCAGGCCCTCCCCTCCCAGCTTTCCCCTCCCTCATGCCAGCTGCCCCATGACCACAAGCCTGGTCCTGCCCCAGAGCTTTTGCACTTGCTGCTCCGCCCACCTGGAACACCTCCCCCACTGCTTCCCACACTTTGGCACCTCCAGAGAGACCCAGCGCCTGCCCTCCTCCTGCCGCCCAGCTCCGTGCACTCGGTGCTTGGCCCACCTCCAAGCCTTTGCCCGAGCTGCCCCCTCCCTGCACACCTACCCGCCACCTCCCACCCAACCCAACCAGCAGCAGAACCTCAAGGGGCAGACAAGTGCCCAGCTGGGGGCCCAGGTTTACCTTGGTGAGGTCTTCAGATCCCGCAGGCTGGCCAGCGGCCAGCAGGGGTGACGGTCGCAGCAGGGGGTCGGGCAGCAGCTCTAGCCGAGGGCGCTTGCTTTCAATGAACTCCATCTCTGACTTCCCCAGCTCGGGCAGGTACGAATGGGACTCTGGCCGCAGGTGGAGCTCCTGGGACCTGCGGGAGTTAAAGCATCGGCGTCACACAGGAGATTGCGGCTGAGAACTCCCGAGGCCCCGACTGCCCTCTGCGCCACGCACCTACTGCGTGCCATGCCCTGTATGATCCTGCGAGAAAGGTGCTCACAGGAGCCCACCTCCCACGGTCCCACCGCGGGGCAGGACTCCAATGCAGCACTGCCTTCCTTCAGGTCCACATTCACCAAAGACGTTTACAGGGAGGGAGTGCGCTACAGTGGCACTGGAACGCCCCAGAGTGACTGCCCCCCCTTGCCACTCGGGGCGGTCCGTGGACCAGCTCACCGTCCCCACCTGGGGCTGGTTACAAATGCAGAATCTCCAGTACTACCTGAGGCCTACCAAGTCAGACTCCGCATTTTAACAAGATTGCCGGGTGGTTCACAGACACAGTTCATTCAGGAAACACTGTGAGCCTAACGCAGATAACAGCACCCGTGATGCCATTTCCCTCTCACCCACGCAGGGCAGACATCGCTGGCCAATCGCAGAACTCTTGCTGCTGAACCTGGCCTAACCACCTTCTCAACTCAGCCCAGCAGCCCGGTGCAGACCGGAGCCGCCCAGCATCCCCAGCGACGGGCTCTCCTGAATGCTCCTCCACAGTGTGCCTAGAGAGGGCATGGCCTTGCCTAATTAAGCACACCCCACAGAGCTGGGACTCCTGGCCTCCACCTCTCAGGCTCCAGCCATCACCCACCAGAAACGGGCTGAATGTGGCCCTTGCTGAAATGCTTTTCCCAGAGGCTGAGCAGGGAATCCACAGCCGTTCCCCTCCTGCACAAGCCCTGTCTGGCCTGGCCCTCGCTGTCCTCCGACTTCACTCCTGCCCCAGGGCCTTTGCACCTGCTGGACTCTGCCTGGAGCATTGAGACCTCAGGCCCTTCACGTGAGCTCCCCTCCCCTTCACATCTTGGTGCAGATGGCGCCTCCTGGCCCGGGCCAGACCACACCACACCCGCCTGTCCACTCTCTCTCCACTGCCCTCCCCACATGCTCGGTGGCCACAGGTGTTTTCTGGCCACCTCCCTCACCCTAGAATGAACGCAGGGTGGTCTTGTTCATGGCTGTCCCCAGGTACTGGCGCACAGTAGGCACTCAATCAGTGCTGTAGATTGACTAAACTCTGCCCACTGCAGCATAGGCTGGGGCCATGTTGCTGGCCCCACCCAGTGGGGCGAGGTAACCACCCCTCTAGGCTCACCTCCCTTAAGTCCTTGTCCCTCCAAAGCTGGGCCCCAAGACATCCCCCTCTTCAAGGCCCAGAACCTAGGGCTTCACCATTACACGGTGCTTGGCAGGAAGCACATGGTGTTTTCATTTAAACGTGACAGCAGCACTGCAGTGGCTCGAATAATGTCCTCCCAAAATCCATGGCCACTGGAACCTCAAAATAAGACCTTCTTTGGACCTAGAGTCATTGCAGATGGAATTAAGCTAACAGGAGGCCATCCTGAATTAGGATGACTGGGGTCCTTGTAACACGACAAGAGAACACAGAGACAGACAAGGAAATGGCCACGTGAGGCAGAGGCAGAGGCAGAGGCAGAGATTGGAGTGACGCAGCCACAGACGAGGAATGCCTGTAGCCCCCAGAAGCTGGAGGAGACAGAAAAGCGTCCTCCCCTCAAGGCTTCCGAGGGGGCGCGGCCCTGCGGACGCCCTGACTTCAGATCACGGGTATGCACTTATGTGGCTTGAAGCTACCCAGTTTGTGGCACGCTGTGATGGCAGCCCCAGGAAACCAATCCAGACACAGAAGGCACACTGCCTCCGCCTCCCCTCCTCCTCCACACACCTGCGCCCACTTGAGTTCACCAGCCCCGCCTGCTCTGGGGCCCTGGGACACCTCCATGGTACCATGAAGGGCGGGGGCCTGGTGCCTCGACTTCTAGTCCTGGCTGAGTAAACAAGGGCCCATCCTCAACCTCGCAGCCTCAGCTTCTCCATCTGAGAAACAGGCACAATTCCCCACACTTCCGCCGTCTCTAGCAGAAGCTCCTGGAGATGGTGGGAGAAAGAACATGGCCTAACGATCCCAAATAAATGTATGGAGAGCTGGCTCCGGCCCAGTCCTGGCCCTCCCCTTGCTGTAGTCCCCCCAGCTCCCCGCCCCACCTCCCTCCCACGCCCCCACCTCACCTGTTCATTCCCCTCCCACCTGGATCAAGGAAAGTAAGGCTGGCCCGGCACAGGCACACACCAGGGGGCGTCCTCTGCCAGCTGGAGAAGAAGGAGGAATGGGAGGGGAGGGCAGGGGCCCCAGGGGCACCAGGTGTGGACTCGAATCTTCCCACAGCAGCCCAGCCCGGCTGCAGCCCAGCTTGGAGGTCCCCACTGCTGCCCAAACCCACAGAGCCCACTGAAGTTCCATGCTGGAAGTCTGAGGGCCATGTGGCTCTTCCCTGCTCGTCCTCATCCTCACCCCGAGTCACGGCCACACCTGGTCAAGGGTGAACACACGGCCCGACACCCCCTCATTTCACAGGACCCTGGGTGCTCCTGCTCCACCACGGGCCTCTGCTTCTCCATCTGAGAAGGGGCTCCAGAGAAGGGACAAGGAGGCAGCAACTCTCCTCACCGTTCATTCCCGGGCTGGAACTCGGACAGCAGGGAGGGCCTCCGCCGCTGCGGCTGGATGATGGAGCCAGGCGACAGGTGGGAGGCATAGTCGCGGGAGTGGTGCTGGTACTCCAGGAGCCCGACGTCCTGCATGAGGGGACAGAGGAGCAGTGAGCGCAGGCGGGCACGGGCATGGTGGGGCACAGCAGGCAAGGCCGTGGACTCCCTGCTTAGGCTCGCTCCTGCCCTAGGCAGATAAGCCCAAGTCCTGCAGGGAACTTCAGGGACCGTCTGGCCAGAGGCTACCCCTGGGGCCGAACGCCAAGGAGTAGAAGGAACACAGATGGTTGAACGGCCCTGGGCTGCGTCCTTCCCACGCAGCCTCCCACAGTCTCACGATCACGCCCACCTTCCAGGTGAGACCGTCAAGTCTAGGAGGGCTGATGGGGCTGTCTGAGGCCACAGGCTAGTACAGGCCTGGAACCATCCTGACCACGGTGTCTGTCTGCCAGCCATGTTGGCGCTGATTGCAGGAGGAGAGAGTAGAGGAAGCTGTCTTCACTTTTCTACCCTCCCACCCCATCCTACCCCTGCCAGGCAATGGGTCCCTCTGGCCTGAGGAGCTGCAGCTTGGAAATGCAGGCCTGGGAAGACAGGACTGAAGGTGCATATGGGGCAGCATTATTTGTAAAAACAGAAACTCATTTGCAGCAACAACTGGGAAAAGGCCCAACCTAGATGCCCAGCTCTTGGCAGGGTGGGTAAGTGATGCCCACGTGAGGGAACGAGGCTCGGGCCTCACTCGCCAGAGAAGGATGGATGGTGGCGAGTGACGGCGACAAACAGCCGATGGCCAGCGAGGCCCAAAGACCAGGTTTCAGAACGAAGCGCCCCCTGACCCGAAGCCTGCCCTGTAAAAGAGAAACTCCCGCAGGTAAGGCTCGTATCACAGCCAGAAGGGTAAGCCTCAGGCAAACCCTCCTCCTTTAATAACACACCGCCGTCCATTTGACAAAGACTCTCCTTGCCCACACCAGAGTCAAGCTCCTCTAACCCATCCTCTCTCCACAGGGCCTCGACCTTGGCCTTGGCCTTGCGGGGCTCTGCCCAGCTGCAGGAATCCTGGTAAGTCAGTCTAGAGGAACCCCCCACCCTCAAGCGCTCCTCTTAGTAATTTTCCATCCACTGACCCCTCCCTCCGCCCTGCGGCTAGGCTATGAGGCCCCAGCTGTCTTGGCCGTACTTGGAGCTGAGCCCGGTCTCTCTCCCTTATTGTGACAGTCTGGACACTGACAGCACAATTGTCCTGTATAGTCTTCCTGCTTAACAAGTGTCCAAATACTTTTTTCTTTAACACATTATCCATTATCATAGGGGAGAAAACTCAATATCAACAAATTAAATGTATACCGATTGCCAAGTACACCCAGATTTGAGAAACATTAAACTGTGTTTAAAAAAAAAAAGACAGTAACAAGTCTCTCAAACTAAACAAGGCAGGCTTCACTTATGCACCAATCCCAATAGATTAGTTCTGCCTGCCTGGAACACTCAGTTATGCTGTTTGCGGTAATCAGTTAGTGATGTCTGACACAGGTGAGGCTTCAGAGAGTGGGATTGCAGGTGACTTCATTTCTTCTTGGCACCTTTCTTTAATTTTCCCGATTTTCCATAAAAATCTAGTCATTCTTTTGTTGTCTGGCTTTTTCAACAAGGCAGTTATTTTTGCAAAGAGAATCAGACACAATGCCAGGTAGATGTGTTGATAACGTATCTGTTGCAGACCCAACAAAATCAGCACGTAAGAGCCCAGGAGCCCAGAGGCCAGGAAGGATGAGCAAGTGGAATCCATGGGGACCCTGGCAGCCTCAGAAGCTGGAAAAGTTGGGGAAAGGACCTCCCTGGACAGTCCAACGCAGACACCAAAAGCTGCAAGGCCTCCAACAGAAGGTATGTCTTCGGCCCTGTTATTCGAACCCTCTGGGCCTCAGTTTCTCCTCTTTGAAATGGGTGCCCAGCCCAGATTAAAGGAGGCCGGCACCTCCTACACTCTTCTTCACCTCTCTGAGGGACTCCCCCAAGGCTGAGAGCAGCCTCCAGAAGGCAGAAAAGGCACGAGCCTCCTCCTGCATCCCGCAGTGTCTAGCACAAGACTCCGGGTGCTCTCAGTGGGAGGAGAAGGGAGAAGACGGGGCTGGAGGGAGGGAGTGGAGGAGGCCACTGGGCTGACGATGACGCAGCTGCCAAGCCAAGACCTTGCCACACACAGAGGTGTGAGAAGAAAGCAGCAGGCCTCGCAGTCTGCCAGGAGGATCCTCTCCGCCCAGCTCTCCCGCACCAAGGCCAAGTGGGCAGAGAGGCAGGGCAGATGGTCCAGTCCCTCGGAAGAGGGCCTCGGCCAGATAGTGCTCACAGCAGCCAACCATGGTGGAGGAGGCCCAAAGCGGGGGCTGGGGAGGCCTCTGCATGAACCCTTTGGCCTTAGTTTCCCAATTTAGTAGATCCTCCCAGGAGCATCTTGGGGGCCGTTTCTGCCCGAGATCTGTGGGCATTTTGTTACTGGACCCTAAACCCTGGGAGACACTCAGTCCACACTGGCCCCCACCATGAGGCTTGAAGCAGGTCACCAGGGTTGAGCCCAGGGACTCCCCCGACAAGAGTGCCTGGAGGTTCTAGGGGAAGGCAAGAATCGGGGAGGCCCCACCAGAGAAACTGACCCGAGGTGGGGCCCCAGGGGTCCCATGAGCTGGAATACACCCAGGCTGGAAACCACCTCGCCATGTCTCCGAGCAGGAGAGCTCCCTGCGTGACAACATTAATCATAAAAACAACAATAATACCCCACAGTAATAAATTGCCTGTGTGCACCTGCAGCTAAATGCTTGAAATATATTAATTTCATCCCTACAGCAGCCCTGTGAGGTGGATATTACAAGAAGCCCCACACAAAGATAAGAATACAGAGGCACAGAGAGGGTAAGTGGCTTGTCCACGCCACACAGCAAGAAGGGGGTACGTTCTGAGATGCAAGGCAAAGGCTGAGCTGGCTTTCTGAGGAGGGACAAGAGGGAACGGTCCCCAGGCTCTTAACCTGTCCCGGTAGGACAGCAGCAAATCTGACTTGGAGAGAGGGAGACTGACCCAGCTGCTCAGAAAGGGAGACAGGAAAATCCGTTCAGGTGATGCCCCCTGGCCTCGGAGGGCTTCTCCCTGACCATGGCACCTCTGAAGCTGGAAATCAGGGCCCCCAATAAATTACACCCTTAAAACTCCTGGGGAAGGTGAGAGGCCACCAGAAAGAGCTGTTCACCCAGGAGGGAATCCCAGCTGGTGCCTTCTTGGCTGGGTCCCAAGGGTGGGGAGGAGTGGCTGGGGACAAAGAGGAGAAAGGGGCTAGATTCGCGGGAAATGTTTGAGCATGGGCTGGGAAAAGTTCCTTTGCGGGAAAGGAGTGCCCCTCTCTGGCTCCTGGATAGGGCTCCTTACTCCAGAAGATGTCAAGGGAATGCCTGGGACTGCACACTGAAAGCAAAGGAAGAACTCAGCCCGTTCCTAGACCCTGAGTTCATGGGAAAGCAAAGGAAGAACTCAGCCCATTCCTAGACCCTGGCTGCATTCATGGGTCTCTCCCGGAATGATGGCGGCTGCAGTCAAGAGAGCTCCCAACTCAGGACCTTTGCACATGCTGTTCCTGCTACCCGGAACATTCCTCAGCCAGATTCCCACATGCCTGGCCCTCTCCCATCCTCCAGGTTCAGCTCCAAAAGCAGCTTCTCAGTGAGGCTCTTCCCCAACCCTCTACTTAAATGTGGGCTCCCCCAACCTCAGCCCTTCCCCTCGTCTCCTTCCCAACTTGCCATTCTCCACGAGGAGGTCAGCTCCCTGAGACAGGGATGCTTACCTGTTCTGTTCACAGCTGCACTGCAAGGGCTTGGAAGAGGATGGGCCCAAGACACCCGATAAGTATTTGCTGGATGGATGGATGGATGGATGGATGGATGGATGGATCTCCCAGCATGGGAGCTCTCAATGAATGAATGAACTAATGAATGAATGAATGAATGAATGAATGAATGAATGCATGAATCTCCCCCAGCATGGGAGCTCCCACCAACCTCTCTTTTGAGGGCCAAATCATCCCTCCACAGCCTCTTAAAAGTCATCACCAAGCAGCAGGAACTGAGCTGCAAGAGGGGCCATGAAGCTAATGGAGGACCCCCCCAGGGCACTCAGGACACTGCAAAGCTTTCCGCAGTCTAGCCTCTCCCAGTGACCCCCACGTGCCCACCTGTCCCAGCCTGGCCCAGGCAGTCTCCAGGGTCTGGGAGCCTTGGCCCAGGGCAGTACTACTCCACCAAAGGTCTGCAACATTGCCGACCGCAACAAGGTGGGCACAGAACATGACAGCATGCAGACCCTGGGGTCGGCGCAACCCTGGCATCCGAGGGCACAACCAACTCTGACCCTGCCGGACCGGGCCTGCATCTGTGCAATGGGACCCCGTATCGATTTGTGACAAACTGGAAACGAAACAGACCAGTCCTTCCTATAGGAGTCTGATAAGCGCTAATCTAGGCCAAGAGTCAGCACACTAGGGCGTAAGGCCAAGGCAGACCTGGCCAGCGGTGTCCAGTGTCACAGGCGCAGGCCACGCCCACTCCCTTACGCCCTGGCTGAGCTGCTTTCACACCGTACTGGCCGAGAAGGGCAGCTGCATGGCCTGCAAAGCCTGAAATATTTACAGAGAAGGTGTGCTCACCCCTGCCCTAGGGGCAAAGCCCAGAGTGTACCCTTGGGGCAAGACAGAAAAGGCTACTAAAGGCGATGTTGTAAGAATAGCATCGTCATCATTACATTACTGATTATATCAAATGTCTGCTTACTCTGTCTAGACCCTGTGCGAAGGGCTCTGTACCTATCAACTAACTGGATTTTCACAATCTTAAAACCATCCTTGCTCAACTGATGGGGAAACTGAGGCACGGGACGGTAAGGCCACTTGCCCCCGGTTTCACAGCTAGGACATCACTAGGGCAGGACGTGGCTCCAGAACCGGTGCTATGAACCAGTCTTCAATACTGCGGCATAGAGAGGTTAAGTAACTTGCCCAAGGCCACACAGCAGAAAAGGGTCACGGTGGCATTCAGACTCTGTGTCCCTGCTTTTAACTGCATTCGTTTAGCCCAAGGTCTGGAGGAGCTCAGGAGCGTTCAGGGTCCCAGAGGACCTGAAGAAGGTAGAGTGGAATTGGGCCACAGAAAGCCTGAAAGGAGGCCAGGAGAGGAGGATGCGTTGATCTCCGGGAAAACAAAAGCTGTGAGCGTTTTGTTACTGGACCCTCAACCCTGGAGACCCTAGCTTCCCGAGGACCCTCAGGGAGAGACATAGGGTCCTGCTAACTGTCACGGAGAGAAGCTGAGAAGCTGGAGCCCTGAGGATGGAGAGGACGGGGCACGGAGGGATGCGGCAGGTGGGAAGCGGGAGGGCAGGGATGATGCATATAGAAGCCTGGAGCATGGCTGAGGCTGAGTCAGGGAACCTGGGGGCTTTCCATGGTCTCAGGGTCCAGGCCTCTGTCTGCAAGCCCCCTCTAAGTGAAGCCTCCCATTTGCGCTGGGAATCACTCACCAGCAGCCCGCAGATGACGCCAGGGCAGAGCACGGGCAGAGGCAGCGGCTTACACGGCCCGCACCATTCCACCGCCGGCTCGGCATCCGGGGTCCTGTGGTTCCCCAGGGGGAAGAGGCCCTGCTTGGGTCTCCTGCCACCCTTCCAGGAGGAAAGAGATGACTAACCCGCGCTTGCTGCACACAGGCACTGCCACCGATGCGCAGACCCACCAGGACACCGGTACTGCAGGTGGGGAAACTGAGGCCGTTCCACATGGCTGTGAGCGGGCCAATGCCACTCAGCAAGCTGGACACGGAGAGGGATTCGAAGCCACACTGAGGTCTCACAGGCTCCAGGGAAGACCTGCCATCAAAGCAGCCCCGTGCCCAAAGCGCCAGGAAGAGGATGCTCCGGACAGGAGGGGCTGTCCCAGGAGGCAGGCCTGTCGGGAGTATGTGTGGGGGTGACCTGAATCTGGGAGGGTCACTGAGGCATCTCGTGGATCCCAGCACAATGGCCTCAGCTACTATACAAGGAACCAGGACAGCCAGGTTCCCGCCACTGACCGTCCCCTTCCCCGGGGGTCTGTCTTTCTGTGGCTTGATGAGGAGCCCGGGAAGAGGGTGGTATCTTTTGAAGTGGGTCTCGCCCGTTAAAAGGACAGGAAGGGTTTGGGGGCTGAGGGGCTGCCAGGGGGGAGCCTCCAGATCACAGCCCCTAGCTCACCTCCAACCCGCAGCAAGAAAGTGGCTCCACGCTGCAATATGCCCAGGGTAGCAGGGCCCTTCTGAGAGTGCCCAGAACCCTTCCTCCTGCCCTTCAAGAGACAAGCAGGGTTCCCTGGATGGGCAGCCCTACCATGAGGCAGGAGGGTCCGATGAGGGGCGGCTCCCCCAGGGAGGAGCACACACAGGTGCACCCTGCTGCCCCCACACAAGCACAGGAATGTTCTCACCTGTGGCTGCCAGGCTGGGCCCCGCTCACTCCCTGGCCTCTTGCCTGGAGCGGGTGGTGAGCGCTTGGCCCTGTTCACCCATACCCTGCGTCACTGACAGCCCAGCAGGAGAAGAATGGGAGGTGTCTAGGCTCAGCCAGTGACCCCGAGGGCCCTCTTGGGGCAAAGGGCAGGAGAAGTGGGAGGGCAGAGGCTACAGCAGCCTGAGGACTCCCCAAGGCTAGGAGCGGGGTGGGGGCTGAGTGGGAACCTCCACAGGACAGGACAAGAAACCAGAAGCCAGTGGCCCTGCCAGTGCCCCTCCCCTCGGGGCAGGCAGGTTCCCCTCTGGGCAGCAGCAGGAACAGCAACAAGACCAAGGAATGGCAGCGGCAAACGGACAGAGCGGGCTGGCCCTGAGCCAGGCGCCATCTTAAGAACATTCAACATATCCCCTTTACCCCTCATGAGAATCTAGGAGACGGGTACTCTGAGTACCCCCGCTTTATGGGTGACAAAACTGAGGTTCAGAAAGGTTACGCAACTCGTCCGGTTTCCTACCCTGTGAAATGTTTTCCCATTGACAAAACACAGAGCATGATAGTCGTACCACTCTGGGGTGATCGGGGGAAGGCACACAACCATATACACTCGGGGCTTTGAACATTTGACCTGTAGTAGGTGCTCAGCTAACAAGAGCTCTTCTTTTTGTTGGTGGTGGTGACAGATAAAGACCATGATGACAAAATATGAAATCGTTTCCTACCGGGAGTCTATTCCTTAGCCCTGGGCACACAGTAGGTGCTCAATAAATAAAGGCATGGGGGAGTGGGGGGACACAGAGGCTTGGCGCCCCGATGCTGTGGCAGCCTCCCCACTTAGGGCAATTGCAATCGCACCTGAGGCCTGTGATTGAACCTCTTGGGCCTCGGTCTCCTCATCTGCAAAGTGGGATGACAGCGCGAGCTGCTCTTTCACGGGGCCGCTGGGGAGAATGCAATGACTCTACACAGGGAAATGCCGTCCTAAGAGGGATCCACAATGCACCCACTGACGACAGCTGGCTCTGCAAAGCGTCCCAGGGGCCCAAACCTACAGGAGGCCACTGTGTCAGGGACTCCCCCAGGCAGGGCCAGTGAGCTCATATGCAAAACCTTCTCGCTTACTGATGGAAAAGTCCTCCCACACAGCTTCCTTTCTGGTTCTCACAAGAGGGGACCACACCAGACAGGCAGGACAGACACATGCACACACACGCACACATGTACCCCCACGGTGGCCGGCAGAGTCAGCTTCCATTCCAGCTGTGACCTCCAGGCCTCACATCCATCACTCAGCAGCCAGGAGGTCACAAGGGGGAGGTCCACAACTCTGAAAGCCGCTTGGCAAACACCCAGAGACATGGTATATAGCAGGTACCTCGTAAATGCCAACCAAGGCCCATTGTCCTAGCCACACCATGCAGTGAGAGAAGAGGCAGGAAATGGGGCCCCCGCTGGGAGGTGAGGCGGGGTGGGGTGCAGCTTAGAAGACCCGACCAGGGCACACACGTGGGCAGGCACCGAGGCCCACCTGCTTCCAGGACAGGCCATCTGCCCCGGCCACGGGGCGGGCTCCCCAAAGACACAGCCAGCACCCTGGACCCTCGTGTCAGGGAGGCAGAAACGCAACCTGTGCGGGGCCTCCTCATCTCAGAGCCTCGAGCCTCACCAAGGCGAATACACACGGGACGGGAGGACAGCAAGGAAGGGGAGCTGTGACCTATTAGGCCCCCTTGCCCCCCCAGAAGTCACCCCAATCCTACCCAATCCTACCCAATCCTGCGGCAGCAGGGGAGCAGAGGTGAGGCTGGGCTGCAGGACAGTGAACACAGCAGGAGCTCCACATTCACGTGCCAATCCCACTGCCAGTCAAGAGAGGGCAGAGCCCCAGCTCAGCCTGGCCCCAGCCTCCATCTTCCCAGCTTTAAAATGGGAGCAAAGAGATTTTACCAGATGTTCTAGAAAAGGCTTCAGACACCAGGAGTCTCTGTGGAGGCCTCCCCTCTGCCCTGGGAGGCTCAGAGCCATGCGAGCCTGGCTCCCAGGAGAAAGGAAGGGGTGAAGACTCAGTGGAATGGAAAAAGGGTCTCAAAGGTAGCCCCAGGCACACATACGTGCACCCCCTTACCGTGTGCGTCCGGGCGATCTGCACTGGGTAGGAAAGGCTGTGGGGCGGGTAGCGGGGTTCAGTGGCCCTCCACGTCTGTGCCACAGGCTGTGTGGATCCCGACATGGTGGTGGGGGTCGGGGTGGCTCCCAGGCCCCGATAAGCTTTCTCTTAATCGCCACCAAGGATTAAAAGCCAGTCCTCGTCATCAGCTCACGGGCCACCCCGTCACTGGCACCTGTGAGAAAACAAGAAAGGAAAAACACGATCAGCCACGGGGCAGGCGGCTCCTCCGCACGTGCGTTCCCAAGTCGTTCCTGTGGTCCCATGAGGACATGCAGGCACCCAAGGGCCTGCCTGGATCCTCCTTCATCCACTGCCACACTCACCTGCTCTCCGGCAGCACCAGAAGACAGGCGTGGCGTTCAAGGTCCCTCCGAGCCATGCAAGCCACGCAAGGGACCAGAGGCCTCCTCCCCACCCAGGCCCTCACCACCACTCAGATGGCTCCCAGCCCCCCTCAGCCCACCCAACCTCACTCCACGGCCCCCCAGGTTTCTGAGTCACGGGGCAGAGTTCCCAGACAGCACCTGTCCCAGGAGGGGCAGCCAACAGGGACAGCACACACCGCTGAACCCGGCAGCAGGGGCCAGGGCCAGCTCGGGCGGGCCACAGGCCACAGCATGATCCGGGCAAGGCTGTGACCCTGTGCAGGAGGCTGATACCATGACATGGGGCAAGACTGATATGAGGTTAGCCAGACGCAAGCTGGGAGGTGGGATTAGGACACAGAGGGCTACGCCAGGAAGAGCCAAGGGCAGAATGACAGTCAGTCAGGTCCTGCAGCCTAGGGATAGGTACCCCAAACGGCTCCTGGGGCAGATACTGGCGCCTTCCATGGGAGAGGATCTGCTCATGGCCATGCCAGAGGAGTAACACGAGGCAGGCTGGCAGCTTCACAGATGGAAAAACAGCCCCACAGAGAAGACACGGCCCAGCCAGGGACCCACGGCGGCCCCTACTCCGAAGCTGCCTTTGCTAGGAAACCCCTAAGCCCCCCCGCCCCCAACAAGGCTTCTCCCCTTCCTCTGCCAGCCACAGCTCCACGCCACCTGCTGGGCTTACAACAGGGTCCCATCCCAGACCGAGGCCCCCTCCACACTCTCTCTGAACCAGCCCCTCAGAAAAGGTGTGTCCATTGGGTCCTGCCTCATGCAAATCCCTCTCTAGCACCCCCACAACTGCACACCCCCTGCCCCAGAGCTGAGGGAAATGCACCCTGGCACAGGGACCCAGCGCCTGGATGTGGGCCTCCACGGCGGAGGACTGAGGCTGCATTATACAAGGTTAGGGGTCAGGAGGGGAAACAGTATACCCAGCCCTGCAATTTCATCAGAACACCCCCTCCCCCGACCTGAAGAGGGTGACCGTCCTCCAAGCAGGCATGCCCTGGAGGCCTCATGTGGAGGGGCAATGGGAGGAAGGTTAAGGTCGGGGGCCCTGACTGCCTCCCAGGCCCCACCCCCTCTCTCATTAGTGTAGACTTGACCCTTCCTCCCTCCCCAGGCTCCAGGGATGGTCATGTGACCCGGTCGTGGCCAATCAGAGTCCTACACGCTCCTGGGCCAGCGACTGGCTCAGGGATGAGCCTGTGACTCAATAGGAGTCAATGAGAATCTGCCTTGAGACTTTTGATGCTGGAATCAGGAGAAAGCTGCTCTCTGCCGGGGATCTAAGCTGGGAATGAAAGCCTGGAGCTCTGGGGGCCACTATGCAGCAGGAGCCTGCCTGAGATCCACACCCACCCGCAGGAAGGCAGGGCAAAAGGGCAGGTTGTGTCCGATGGTGGCCGGAGGCAGGTCGAAGCCTGCTCACTTCCTTAGGGGAGCCAGGGTGCTCCTTCTGCGCGTTTTGTCTTTGGCAGCCCAAGCTGGGTTTCTGTCACGTGCCACCAAGAGTTTGGGCTCACACAGAGAAAGAAGGAGTCGCAGAGGAGGCGACCCTTCGACTGGCTGCTGTCCATCCTTCAAACACAGAAAAGCCAAGGAATTCCAGAGCCAAGACTGACACATCTACCACCACCTCAGTCCTGCCTGCGTGGGCTTTCCCAGCCCCGAGACAAGATGTACGGCGCAATTCCCGTGAACATGGGAACACGTCCCGCTCCACCATCGCTAAGCTGCGTGGCCTTGGGTAAGTCACTTGCCCTCTCTGAACCTCCAAACACGCAGTGTTCCCTAAACATCACATATTCATGTGCCACTTTTGCATAGGGACTTTGGTATAGAGATTACCCAGGCCGCAGCCATCTAGCCCCAGGCCTGTCACTTTCATTTAGTTAGGCATAATTTAAAGAGAAGCGTATTATCAGCATGGATATATGGAAACCAGTACTATGTGGAATAAATAGGAAGGCATCAGAATCACAAATGCAGTACTGAAGATGTCTGTGCATATTCCGACTGCCTAAGTTCTCCTGCGAGGACCCCAGGAAAGGCCAGGTGGCGGAGAGGAGGCACTCAGCAGCGCCCAGCACACAGTAAGTGCTCAGCAAACCAGAACTCCCAGTACTACTGTCACCAGGACTGTCAATGATACAGCTGCAGCCCAGTCACCAGTGACGCTATGATGGGGAGGCAAGGCACAGCTAGCCCTGCCCGGCCCCAAGAGCAATGAGACATCCTTTCTGCAGCCGGAAACAAGAGTCTGGCCCTGCGAGAGAGGACAGCTGTGGCCACCGAGACCCAGCCCTGTTCTAAAATTCTTTTTGCTAGAGCTCCGCTCAAAGTCTGCAGACCCTGCTCATCTCATGCAGCAAAGTAAACTCGATTCCCTTCTCTCTAGGTGTTAAACAGCTCCCGGTCTCCCGGAGGAGATGAGGCCATCACTTCTGCAGGGTGCTGTTCCCGAGGTCTGCCCCTCTTCCAAGGGCACCACGGGCCACTTCTAAATTGCGATTGGATTTTGAGTTGCACAAGGTGGCCGAGAGGTCTCATTTACTACAGCTTTTCTTTCCCCCTTTGCCCAGTGAGATGCTACCTGGGGGTGACAGGCCCCTGACACACACCACGGTGCACACGGGCACCAGAGACCAGGCAGGGTGACACCTTCCTAAAGCACCCCGCGGCTGGCTGGCTTTCTAGTACCTGGGATTTACATAGTGCCCGCCCCGGAGCATGGGGTTGGAACCTCGGCCCCTCACCTACCAAGGGATTCCCCCACCAGCACCCCCGCCCAGCGTCCTCACATGCCAGTGGGGCTGAACAGGGAATGACTCCAGTAACCTCGTGCCACCCTCACTCACCACGAGCTTAGGAAACCCAGTTTTCAACCCCTCCCGACCTGAGCCACGTTTCCTGCCAACTTGAAAAAAAACAAATGTTAGGGAAACGGTTTGGCGGTTCCTCAAAAATTTAAACATAGAATAACCATATGACCCACCAATTCCATTCCCAGGCATCCACCCAAAAGAACTGGAAACAGGGACTCAAACAAAACATGGTATGCACGTTCATGGCAACAGAATTCACAGTAGCCAAAAGGCAGACCCAGCAAAACTTCCAGTCCATCCGTACGATGGAGTATTACTCAGCCATGAAGAGGAACGAAGGACGACTGAGCGCTACACCATGCGTAACCAGAAAATGTTATGCTGAACCAAAGAGGCCAGACACAAAAGGCCATGTACTGCATGACTCCATGTATATGAAATGTCCAGAACAGGCACATCCACTGAGGCAGAAAGGAGACTGGTGGCTACCAGGAGGGCAGGGTGAGGCAGGAATGGGGCCTGTTAACGGGTACAGGATTTTATAGGGCAGTGATGCAAAAGTTTTGAAATTTGACAGAGGAGGCAGGTGCACAGCACTGCAAATAGGGAAAAAACTAAGCTTCGACTTTTCATCAGCAGGTTTGGAAGTGAATGCCAAAAAAAAACGATGACATCGTTTCCTCAAAGATGGGAGCAGGAGAGGATGAGGGAGCCTCTCCAGGGTCTCCAGGATCTGGTCCTGGCCAAAGGAGGTTCTGAGGATGGATCCGGGCGGAAGTGGGAATTCAGACACAAATGCCCCATGTCACCGCTGGGTCTGGCTGCGGTGGGGTCAGAAAGGGTGGGCGGCATTCATTTATTTACAGACACTCTGGGGTCTCTGCTGAGCCCCGGGCTAGCTCTGGGGACTTCATGTGAACCCGGCAGGATCCAGGCCCTGGAGGGTCTCAGGCCAGGGACTCTGCCCAGCCCTGGGGAGAGCCGGGGGATATGAGGAAGAAGAACTTCCAGAGGGTGAAGGAGAGGGGATGGAGAGCACTCCAGCAGGAGGCACCACTGAGCAAGAGCAGGGAGGTGAGCGCCAGCGGTGGAGGCTGAGCACAGGCCCAGGGGTGAGCACAGGCGCAGGGTGGGGGGTGAGCGCAGGCCCAGGGATGAGCCAGGGCCTGGGGGTGAGCACAGGTGCCATTTATGTTTGAGAAATTCATTGAGTGAATATGGGGGGAGGTGGGGACAGAGTCACTCAGGGCCCCATGGGCCCGGGTAAGGATGGATTTTGTTCTCAGGGCAGTGGGGAGCCACAGAAGGTGGTTGAGGGGGAGAGTAAAGGGTCAGAGTGTTTTACGAGCAGGCACTGCGGTGAGCAAGAGTGGATCAGGGAGACCTGGGAAGGCTCCAGCAAATGTCCAAGAGAGGGGACACTGGGGGATCAGGGCAACGGCGACAGAGAAGGGGAAATGGGCAGGTGAGTGAAAACTCAGGAGGGAGGCTGACTCTGCAGGTCGCGAATACAGCTTGCTGCAGGAGTCCTGCTCCACAGGCCCACTGTGAGGACCCTGTGCCTGTGGCATACTGAGAGGTGCCTGGGGAGCAGCAGGTGTTCAGCCATGCAGAGTCAGCAGGATCAGACCTCCGCGGAGAACAAGACGGTGCCTGGGTGAGGTTAAGGGACTTGCAGATATCAGGTGGCCGGGATACCCAACGGGGACACCAAGGGCCCAAGCAGGCCTCTGCACATCCAAGCCACCAAGCACAGCCCCAGGGCCCCTGCTGGCCCCTGAACCAGCTGGAGGAGGGCTGCAGATCCCACGCAGGCAGGCGGAGGGGCTCCCCATGCACAGCTGCAGGGGTCTGTCCCCGGGCCACGCCTGCCAGGAGGTAGCACACACAGAAGTGCCTCCTGCCCCCACTGCAGTGTGCCGGGCAGCACCAGGAGCCAAGTGGGCCACATTCCCTGTTCCCTGCCGCTGCGGGCTTTGGTAAGGTTTCCAAATCCACAGCAGAAAGCTTGGGCCGTGAGCTCTGAATGGCCATCAGCCTTGCTTCCTGCTGGACCCAGAGCCCCTTCCAGTGCCTGGCACACAGTAGGGTGCACACTGAGTGACTCTGCCCAGCGGAGGTGCATGCCAGCAACACAGTGATGCCAGAAACCACCACACCTGTGTCCTCTTCCCACCTGGCCGGGCAGGGGCACCTTTCCGGGAGGCCCTGGAAGCTTCCATAGGGCCTCCCGCCCCTGCATTCCTCTCCAGCTCCAGCAGGATGAGGCCGCACCGAGACACATTCCATAGATTTTCCGTGTCTTGGGCGGCCTGGTTCAGACCTGGGGAGGGTGGAATTACAGCCGCAGGGTGAGGGGGCAGGCGGGGGCTGGTGGAGGTGTGGGAGCTACGGGATGTGCCCTGAGCGCTCAGCCGCGGGCTGTGGGGAGGATGAAAGGCACGCGGGGCTCTCTGCGCCACACGTGCCTCACATTTTCTGGGAACTAATGGGCGCTGACATTGGAAGAACCTGTGGCAGGTGGGGGAGCCTCAGGATTAAAAACCAGCATGCCAGGCAGAGCGCCCACAGCACATGCACACACACACACGCGCGCGCGCGCACACACGCTCGACAGAACCCTCTGATACTCTGAGAAGCCCAACGCACAAAGCCCTCCTGGGGTGGGCGGAACCACGGCGGGAACACAGGCCGTTCCTCCACTGTCCCACCCTGGCCCCCGCGCCTCCACTGCCCCACCCTGGCCTGGCGAAGACAGGCAGGCCCCGGGGGCCCTGCAGCTCGGCCAGGTCGGCCTCGTCGGCCTCCCTCACCGCTCAGCAGGTATTTGCTCCACTCACTGCGGAATAAGCCCCTATTGTGTGGCAGCCATGGAGAGGCACGGCACCTGGCACACACCAGGCGTATTAGCTCCCTGGGCTGCACCGCCACAGGCTGCGTGGCTTCAAACAACAGAAATGAATTCTCTCACTGTTCTGGAGGCCTCAAGTGCAAATCCAGGTGTCACCAGGGCCCCACAGGGCCTCTGGAGGCTCTGGGGGAGGTCCTTCCTGCTTCCTTGCTCCTCCAGCTCTGGTGGTCCCCGGCAACCCCCGGTGTTCCCTGGCTTGTAGATGCGTCATGCCCATCTCTGCCTCTGTCTCCACGCGGCCTTTCTGCTGCATCTCCTGTCTCTGTGTCTCCCCTTCTTCTAAGGACACCAGTCATATTGGAGCTGGGGCCCTCCGTTATCCAGTTGTGACCTCATCTTAACTAATGAGATCTGCAAAGACCCTTTCCAAACAAGGCCGCACTCCTAGGTTCCAGGAGGACTATCCGTTAAGGGGGAACAGTACCTACTCCAGGAGGTGCTCCAGAAATCCTTGTTTTGTTCACTGCTGTATCCCCAGAGCCCAGCACACAGTAGGCATGTAATACATATTTACTAAACAAAACCACTGCAGCCAGCCCGGCCGGAGGAGAAGCCGGCCCGGGGGAACTCTGGGACAGCAGTTCTGGGATGTGCGCATGAGACGCTGCCGAGCGCCAGCTCCACGGGTCGGGCTGTGGACACCTTGCGTGTTTACTTTCTGGCATGCAGTAAACATTGGGGAACCGGCCAAGTATCTGATGGCCGCCTTCAGCAGGACTCCTGGCGCAGAACGGACGCTCGAGAATCCAGCTCTGGAGCGAGTCCTGAGATGCGGAAAGCCAGTGGGACGTGGCAAGGGTGCACCTCGCCCAGCCCGGTCCAGAGAGGACGCCACAGCCAAGGCAGAAGGGGGCGAAGAGAGAGCTCCTGCTGCCCGGCCTGGTGGCTTGCTCTGTCCACCACTATTTATTAAGCACCTACTGTGTGAAAGGTGCTGGGGATCCCAAATCCCCTGCCTTGTGAAGCTGCCATTCCAGCAGGCAAGACGGGAGTAAGAGAACGGCAGAAGGTGTTAGCACTATGGAGAAAAACAGAACCAAGAGGAGGCGGGCAGGGAATGGGGGTCCATTTTGAAAGTGGGCAGTCAGGGGTGCGTCACCAGAGGTGCCTTTTATGTAAAGGTGTGGGGGAGAGGAGGGAGTCCACACAGCAGGCACAGCAGGTGCAAAGGCCCGGAGGCAGGACCCAGTCTGCTGTGTGAGGACGGCAGGGAGGCCTGGATGGGGAGAGTGGGGTGAGCGAGGGCATGTGAGGTCACTCTTTCTAGCTATAGCCAGAAAGCTGGGGTGGTCACTCTGAGCGGGGTGGAAGGACACAGCTGTTGCACTTTAAGCAAGGCTGACGTGCGGTCTCCCACGGCAAGCCTGCCTCTGGCGTCTCTGTGTTCAAAGGACACTGTGGCAGCCCCTCTGTCGAGGAGCACTGGGCATAGGTAAAAGGGTCCCGTAACCCTGAGTGATTACAGTCACGATCGTCAGGGCCCTAGAGAAACAGGCCTCCGCCCATGCACAGCGGCAGGCCTGCAGGAATGAGGCCAGACTCCTTGGCCCTCACTTGGCAGAAAGGTCATTCCGCTCCCTTAGGAGGAGCCAGGTACCCAACCCCAGCCTGTCATTGGCTCTGCCGGAGGGGCTGAGGGTCAAATACTAAGAGTTCAACCCCAGGTGCCACCCACAAGGTTACAGTCTGCCCTCAAGCTGAGACCAGGCAAGCCAAACCCATCCCCAACTCTGGTTTCTGACCCATTCTCATCAATTAGAGAATTATTTCAGCATCTGTTATGTGCAAACACTGTACAAGCACAGCTACAGCAGTGACCAAGTCAGACAAAAGGCCTGCCAGCGAGGGCCCACGTCCAGTGACAGGTCTGTCCCAGCTGGTAGACTCCCCACCGAGGTGCTCAGCAGGGGGTGGCTGGATGGAGGGAGAGGATGGAAGAGGAATAGAGATAGGAGGATGGAGGAGAAAGGAGGAAAGGAGGGAGGAAAGGAGGATGGATGGATGAATGCATGCATGCATAGAGAAAGGAGGGAGGGAGGAAAGGAGGAAGGATGGATGGATGGATGGATGGATGGATGGATGGATGGATGGATGCATGGATGCATGGACAGATGGATGGATGGATGGATGGATGGACAGATGGATGGACGGATGGATGGACGAATAAACAGATGGATGAATAGATGGCTGGATAGATGGACGATGGATGGATGGACGGATGGATGGATGGACAGATGGAAGGACGGATGACTGGATGGATGGATGGATGGGACAGATGAATGGATGGATGGATGCATGGATGGATGGATGGATGGATGGATGGATGGATGGACGGATAGATGTATCAATGGATGCATGGATGGATGATGGATGGATGGATGGATGGATGATGGATGGATGATGGATGGATGATGGATGGATGGATGGATGGATGGATGCATGGATGGATGCATGGATGGATGATGGATGGATGGATGGATGGATGGATGGATGAATGGATGCATGGATGGATGATGGATGGATGGATGGATGGATGGATGGATGGATGGATGAATGGATGCATGGATGGATGGATGGATGGATGGATGATGGATGGATGGATGGACGGATAGATGGATGATGGATGGATGATGGATGGATGGATGGATGATGGATGGATGGATGGATGGATGAATGGATGCATGGATGGATGATGGATGGATGGATGGATGGATGGACGGATAGATGGATGATGGATGGATGATGGATGGATGGATGGATGATGGATGGATGGATGGATGAATGGATGCATGGATGGATGATGGATGGATGGATGGATGCATGGATGCATGGATGGATGCATGGATGGATGGATGCATGGATAGATGCATGGATGCATGGATGGATAGATGGATGCATGGATAGATGCATGGATGCATGGATGGATGCATGCATGTACAGACCGATCACCAGATGGAGATCAACTTAGCTGCTTCATTTTCCAGGGTTTTTCTGGTCTTACATTTCTAACCAAGCCCCAGGGCCAAGCATGCCTTCATCCTGCTAATATTCCCAGGCCCTCCCACGTGCCCAGCTCCGTGAGGGACACAGAAGGGCACTGCTGCCCTCAGGAACTCCCAAACCCACACAACTGCTCCCCAAGCCCCAGCCTGCTGAGTAAGAAAGACCCTAGGGAAAACTGCCTCCAGTCCCAAACCCAGACTCAGCATGGGAGGGTCTCAACTCCCCCGAGTTCCCCACCTGGCACCACTTCTTCCTTTTCAGCACAAACCAGCACATCTTCCCCTGAGTTGGGTTTGAGGAGACAGGCTGAGAGCACTCCAGTCTGGGAATCCTCCTCCCTGACCCTGGGTAGATGTACAGGCTAGAGATATGTGGGCCAGGCTACAGCCAGAAAGCTGGGTTGGCCGGAGCCTGGAATGTCTCGTCAGGTCCCAGACTTGCTCCCTCTGGGCAGTTTCCTGGGACTTGCTTCCTTACCCCAGGGTCAGCTCAGCTAAGCCCCAGAGACCAGCTCTTATAAAGAGGGAATTCACAGGAAATTTGGAATGTCTGGCTTCTAACGAGGGCTGCTCACACATTGCGGGTGGGAATGTCGGATGTGCAGTGCAGCCACTGTGGAAAACAGTCACTAGGTTAAACCCAGAATTACCCCATGACCCAGTGATGCCACTCCTAGCTACACACCCCCAAGGAACTGAAAACTGGTGACAAAACAAACAGAAAGGATTAGAATGCCCACAGCAGCACTATTTACATCAGCCAACGAGCAGAAACAACCCAAATGTCCACCTACTGACAAACAGATTAAACAAACGCAGGCTGTCCGTCAATGGACTCTGATTCAGCCAGGCAAAGGTAAGCGCTGACTCAGCGACAACACAGGTGAGCCCTGAAGACACGGCACAAAGGCAAAGAAGCCAGTCGAAACAGCCACGTACTGCATGATTCCATTTATTTCACAGGAGGGGCAGATTCCCAGGACAGAAGGAAGGCCCGTGGCCGCCAGGGGTTATGGGGAGGGAGAACGGGGGAGTGACGGTTTAACGGGTATGAGGTTTCCTTCTGGGAGGATGAAAGTGTTTTGGAATTAGACAGAGGTGGTGATTGCACAACCTTGTGAATGTCCTAAATGCCAACTAATTGTTCACTTTAGTATAGCTGAAATGGTATCTTTTGTATGTATTTTACCACAAAATCGTTTGACAGGGGAAACTGAGGTTCCAGCCATGGCCGGCTGGAAGTGGGCAGAGGCTATCTACACCAGATGGGCTCGTCTTTCCCTATTCGCCACATCCCCTCCTAGTCAGCTACCTTTGTTTATATGCCCTGCCTGGCTGGTGGGACTCAACAGGGCAGGTTCAGTCTGTCTTCTCCTGAGCCTTCAGCTCCCACCTCCACTGTCACCTCCTTGGAACCTTCTCCCAACCCCAAGGGGGCCCCCCTGGTGTCATGGCCCGATCCCCCTGCCGCTCCCATGGACCCGGTCCCCTGTCCCCAGCACCAGGCAGGTTTCCTCCTCGGCAGTTTTAGCCGCACCTGTAGGAGCAGGAGTCATGGAGGCTGTGGGCTGAGTCATGGCCCCTCAGTCACTGAAATGAGCAAGTGCTCTCTCAACCAAGCCACCTCTTGTGGAGACACTGCCATTCCAAAGGGCTTCCACACGCTGATCAATTTCAAATCCTAACTCCGCCACTTCCGAAGCTGTGTGACCTTGGGTGAGGTCCTGACCTCTCTGAGCTTCGCTTGGAAAGATTCACTGGACAAAAGAGCTACGAGAATCTCGGTGCAGTTCTTGGCCCACAGAAGAGCCCCCAGAAGGAGAACATGGCTGTTACTGCGGTCTGCTACGCCGGCCACTTGGGGGAAGGAGGGAGGTGATGGCGATGATGTTAACCAAGCCAGTCACCATGGCTATCCTCGCCTTGTCGACAGGAAAACTGAGTCTGGGAGGAGTCTGTGATTCTCAAGTGAGCTCAAATGCCCCAGCCCGTAACTCCTGTCTCCCCAATGCCACATCCTGCTCCTGCTTCCAGGGGCAAACAGGCCAGGTGCAAAACCCATCCCCAGCACCTGCCCCGTCTCTCCCCTCCCCTGGAGGTTCCTCAGCCACTGGGAAAGCCTCTATCATTCCCCACGCTCTGCTTCAAGCCCCCCAGCCTCCCCCATTCCTGCACCCCTTCACCCGAGGCACAGCAGGCCCCACCTCCACTCCAGGCCACATTTATCTCAGGTGAAGACCAGAGGCAGCAGACGCTCCGGTTCCCCTCATCAAACACAACGCGCCCCACTGAACAGATCAGAAAACTGACTTGCCTAAGGTCACAGGCAGGATACGTGTGCCCAAAGCCTGGTCCTCCCCATGGCCCTGCCAGCCCAGGCGCCGGCCCTCAGTGAACAGAAGGGAAGTGGCCTTGGTCGGAGCCTCCGAGGAGGCCCGTTACTGTTTCCAATTTAATTGGAGCGTTCCTGTCCGCTGGACGGCAGCCAGCTCGGCCCTGCTCCCCCGCCACAACGAGGTCTGCTCAAAATCACTTCCTCCTCCACTCCTTTTTTTTGTTTGTTTCCATTTAATTTTAAAAGGAAGAGAGGGAGATAAACCACAGCACGACAAACCCTCCCTGCACTCCAGGTTCCTGGGACTCCACCCGAGAAGCCCTGACGGGGAGCAGCCCTCCCAGCCTGGGTATTTCACAAACATTACGCCTGGTTCTGCCGCCTCTTCCTCATTAAGTTCCGGGCGCCCCAGGAGGGACGTGTTTTCCATTAGACCCAGCTCCTCCATCTGGCCTTCCCGACAGCAATCTTCTCTGCAGAGGGAAGCGAGGAGGCAGAGAGGACGCTGGTGTCTGGGCGGTGGGGAGGGAGGTGCTGGCACCAGCTGTGTAACCTGGGCAAACCACTTAACCCCGCGCCCCTGGGGCTGTGGCTGTGGGAGGGAGGGAGGCCATGCTGGAGTGGGGCTCAGGGAGCTGGATGGCTGAGCTGGGGCTGGGCTCCTGGTCAGCACCTGGAGAGGTGGCCGGACCTGGGGTTTCTAAAGGATGGGGGCGGGGTTGGGGTCCTGGGTCTTCGTCCGTTTTGCTGCGTGGCCAGGAATGAACCAACAACCCCAGACTACCCGAAACACAGCTCCCAACGTTATGCTGAGTGACAGAAGCCAGCCACAGAAGGATAAACACTGTGTGATGCCACTTGTAGGAAGTGGCTAGAGTCACTGAATTCATAGAGACAAAAAGGAAAATGGTTGGGGCCAGGGGCTGGGGAAAGCGAGGAAGGGGGAGTTACTGTTTAACAGAGCGATTCGGTTGTGCCAAATGAAAAGTGCTGGAGATGGGTTGCTATACAATATCAATATTCTTAACACTACTGAATTATCTACTTAACACTGGCTGAAAGTAAATTTCACGTTATATGTATCTACCACAATTTAAAATTAAAACAAAACCTCCTCCAGGGAGGCCTCCCTGATTGCTAGTCAAGAGCTCTCAGCTGTGCTTGTGTTGTTCTGTGGTGGCCCTAAAGGTTCAGGCTGCCCGCATGAAAGGCAAAGTGTTGACAGCGGCCCTGGCACTCAGTAGGCCCTCAGAGCCAAGTGCAGCATGCGTCCAGGCCTTGTCTCTAGCCCACCTCACCTCAGGACCCCATGACGGCCATAGGGCATGGCTGGGCCTGCTAGGCAGTGACTTGCACCTCTGATCCCTCAGAAGTGCCCAGTAAGCTGAGCTGTCCCCTCACCAGCTGCCTCCAACCGAGATGGTCTCAAGGGACAATTAAAAGAGCCCGGGCCCAGGGAAGGGCTGACTGCTTCAGAGGGGCCCCTGGACCCCAAAACTCGAGGCCAGGCCCAGAGCCCCTCTCTCTGCCTGTCAGTCTGCAGTCTCTGTCCCACCCGCTCATGCCCATGCCCAGACCCCGAGTGTGAAGGTAGCCTCCCCAAGGTTCCCACCAACTTCCCTGCCTCCAACATCTGGCAAACACATCCACAGCTGTGCAGCTGCCGGAAACGCCTCCTCCTGCTTCTCCTCCATGCACGCAGGCCCTCAAGGATGGCTTTCTGAGGAATTTATGGGGTCGCCCCTAGTATTTCAGGGCAGATCCCCAGAGGCATCCACCACATGTGAATGAGGACAAATGTTTCTGCTGCTAAGAATAGCTGCGCCAGCAGCAGCGTCTACAGCGACGGAGCCCACCCACTCAACAAGGGCCCCCTCCTGCCTCCCCAACCCCTCCCAGTCCCCAGCAAGTGGCCAGGCTGGACAACAAAAGGCCTGGCTGGGAGGACCCCACTGCTGCCTGGGCTCCAGGCCAAGCGGGAAGAATCCACTTTACATCAGCTCGGTCCAATGCTCAGAAGTGGACGCATTCTGGGCCATTCAATTACCCCAGGGGCGCTGATCAATAAATGTCTGATGACGGGACAGTGATCAAGAACCCAAAAGGTCCTATGGCCCCTGCAGCCAGGAACTCAGACAGTAAACAAATGCTTCAGCGCCCAGGAGTGGCGACGGCTGAAGCTAAGAGCCTACCTGGGATCGGATGATCCACCCGAAGAAGGGCAGGGACAAAAAGCAAGAGGAGAGCTGTAGATACCCAAGACCCTGCCAGAACACAGGGGCCCAGGCAGGCACTGCGCCAAGGGGAGGGGCCCGCAGGAAGGGGGTGACCGCAGCTCAGCCCCAGCCAACGCTGAGCAGAGGCTCAGGAATGTGGCCCCCAAACATTCCTGATGTTCCAGACCCTGCTGGAACACAGGGGGTCCACGGCATCCAAATCTTTCCAGCAAAGCCAAGAAGCCCAATTTTGAGACATCTCCCAATATTTCTAAAAAAACACTGACTATAAAACCAACCCAATCAATCAGTCTGACACCCAAATACAGCCCAGGGGCTGCCAGGACGTGACCTGTGGCTTATGACGTGGTCACTGGAAGCCACGAGAGAGGAGAGGGAAGGCTGGGGAGCTGAAGTGGGGTGATGGGGGGACAGGAGGCAGAGCTCCATCAACGGCTTGGAGGGGGGACCCAAGAGGCCCCCAACTATTAAATATAATGGGAATGAAACTTACCCAGTGACTCATTGGCACCACCTCCTCCACCCCAATGGGACACAAACTGGCCATGAAAGGCTGGGCCAGGCAGGGACCCTGACCTGGCCCCATCTCCAACACAGGCAGCCAGACACAGTGTCTGCCCACCCGGCCCCACTCCGTGCGCGCCACACCCCAATTTCCCTGGGCAACCAACCCCCCTGCACCCTCAGTCCTGGGGTCTCAGGGAGGCTGACCCTGCCCTCCAGCCAAAGTGGCACTGGCTTTGGTGGGGAAGGGGTGGGGCTTAACTCTGAACTCTCAAGCTGAGGCAATAAAACTCATTCCCACGGTATTTGCTCGAATATTGGGAACAAGAAGCTGTCCTTCCACTGGGGCTACTGAACTGCAATTATTAGTCTCAGGCTATCAGGGACTGAAAGTAGGAAGCACCTGGATCCAACTGTGCCTGAAGCTTCCCTGAGGTTTTTTAGTTACTTGAACTATTTGTGCTAAATGCAGGAGGCAGAGGGAGTCTGTCCATTGCAACCAAGAGACCTAAGATAGCAACCCTCCTGAAACACAGACTCTCAGATAGGATCTCCCTGGAATCAGATCTCTTCCACCCACTAGGTCTCTCATCCATGTAGGTGAGGACAGGTCCAAAGCCAGCCAAGAGGAGGCCAGAGAAATGGAATGGGAGACCCGGGTCAGACTCAGTGTAGGGGCAAGGGCCAGGCAGGAGCCTGGGAGAGGCTGTCCTGTGTCACCCTGAAGGGAGAGTGGGCGGCTCCCAGTCCCTTCCTGAGCTGTCAGTGGCTCTCACGGGTGAAAGAGCGGCAGCTTTGCAGTAGAAAGCTGCCCAGCACAGCCCAGCTCTGATCTGGGTCACTTCTCAGAGGCAGGCGCACCCCCCGACGGCCGTCCCCCACAGTAACCTGAGCCTCCGGACCTCGGTTTCCGGAGGAACATCACGGTCTCTCTCGGAGGGAATGCCTGCGAGCCGCACGCAGAACCAAATGTGCTGATAAACCTAGGCCAGGTTGAGCAAGCCCGGGCTGCTCCCGCCAGGCCAGAAAAAAGAGGCATTGTCTGCAGCCAGGAGCCACCACATGGGCTGTACCCATGGGCATGTCTTGGGGCCATCTGTGCTGGGCCTTCAGTTTCCTGGGTTGTAAAACAAGTGGCTGCTCCAGGCCTCGGGGGCGGCCAAGGCTTCAATCTGGAGCAGGTGGCGACCCACTGGAGCAGGTGGCGACCCCAAGCCCCCAGCCCACAGGCACTGCTGCACCCCAGCTCCGCTTCTCCTCCCGACCTCCATGGGGCCACGTGCTTGTTACAGCTCCCATTTCCCAGGCAGAAGACTGAGGCTCTTTGCACAGGCAGAAGCAGGTCAGCGGGAAGATGAGCAAACGCCACTTCCATCTTCCAGGCTGCCGCCCTGACCAGCCACGGGAGGGGACGCCTCACAGCCACTGGTGCAGCCAGTCCCCAACACAGCACTTGGTGGCACCAGCTCCTTCCATCACAGCGACCCTGTGAGGGATTCTGTTATCATTCCCATTCTACAGCTGGAGAGACTGTTGCACAGAGAGGCTGAGCAACTTGCCCAAGGTCACACAGCCAGCAAGGGCACAGCCTGGATGCAAACCCAGGCGAGCCACCTCCTGTGTCCGGCTCACCCACTGTGTCCTGGGACGCTGTCACCGGCATACCTACGCCTCTTGCTCAGCCTGGAGGAGACTGTAGTCTCTCCCACCAGGCTGGAGCCAGGCCTTGCAGACCTCCCGTCCCATATCCCTGCTCACGAGACCAGGCCAGGTCCTGCCAGCCAGAGGTGCCCATGGGTCGCACAGACAGGCTGTGGGCATCTCCATGTCCACTTGAGAGTCTGCTGCACACCGTCCACCCTGGGCCCAAGAGGAGAAGAAAGGCCACATCCTCACCTCCCGCACAGCCTCAGCTCCGTGACCTCCCTCATCAGAACCTGGAATCTGGACTCCAACCCTTGCTGCTTCGCTTCCTCTCCCCCCACAACCCCGAACACAAGATCCATGAAGCAAGAGTCATACCTTTGTGTCCCCCAGAGTCCCAGCACACTGCACACGGCAGGCGCTCAATAAATGCTTGCTGAATGCATGAACATCCTAAGAGCAAAATCGCAGACGTGGCGCTGAAGCTCAAAGACCAGTTTGCAAACAGAGAGACTGAGGCCGAGAGCACAAACAGGGTGTGCTTAAAGCCCAGATTTCAGGGTGCCACCTATACCGGGCCAGGTCCATCAAAGGCAGCCAAGTGTCCCAAATATCAGGTAACTGACCCTAAGTCCACACAGCCGGCCGGCTCCACTCCAGGTCTCCATGTGGCCAAGAACTCTGATCCCCACTCCTGGAAGCCCCAGTGCCAGCCCCAGTGCCAGCCCCCATGGCGAAACTATAAGGCCGTCACTGCCACTAAGGAATTGTGTGGCCTCCGCCAAGTAGCCTGCCCTCTCTGGGCCTAGTTTCTCCATTTGTCAAGGGCACCTGGCAAACTCGGGGCTTGCTGGGGAATGAGTGCAACCCAGGTTCTGCAGGAGTCACTAGATGTGTGTGAAGAGTGTCCGGGGCCTGGGGCGAAGCCAGGGTAGAACCCGAGAGCCTCCTGCCTCTGGGTCCTGTCCCCTTAGCAAGGCTGTCTGAGGGGACTTCGAACAGCAGGTGGCAGGTGGGGTCTAGGGCCCTGTGGATTTGGTTCTCGGCAAGAAAGGCAGGTTCAAGCAAGGCCTGCTTCCTGGAAAGTCCGGACTCCCTGGATGGGGCTTCCTGCGCTCCCAGGCACAGAGGGGTTCTCGGCCACCCAAACTTGTCCTGCACCCTCAGGCTTGGAGTGGGGAACAGTACTAACCCCCGCCAGGGCCAGGTCCCCCACCTCCAGAGACTGGCGTCGCCAGCTGTGTTCACTTCCCAGGGCTGCCATAAAAATGACCTCAAACCAGGAGGCTTAAAACAACACTGATCTATTTATTTTTGTTTTTTTCTTATTTTTTGACAGGGTCTCACTCTGTGGTCCAGGCTGGGGTGCAGCGGCACAATCATGGCTCGCTGTAGCCTTGACCTCCCAGGCTCAACTGATCCTCCTGCCTCAGCGTGGGACTACAGCCATGCTGCCACCATGTCCGGCTCATTTTTGTGCTTTTTTGTAGACAGGGTCTCGCCATGTTGCCCAGGCTGATCTTGAAATCCTGGGCTCAAGTGATGCGCCCACCTTGGCCTCCCAAAGTGCTGGGACTGCAGGCGTGAGCCACCAACCAACAGCAATTTATTTTCTAACAGTTCCGGAGGCCAGAAGTCTAAAATCAAGGCGTCAGCAGGGCCCTACTCCCTCCAGAAGCTCAAAGGGAGGCTCCTTCCTGCCTCTTCCAGACGCTGGTGGCTCCAGGCATTCCTTGGCTTGCGGCTTCAGCCCTCCAATCTCTGCCTTCGTCTTCTTGTAGCTCCGGTAGTCTTGTTGTCGCCTCTTCTGTCTCTTCTAAGGACACTGGTCTTTGGATTCAGGGCCCACCTGGGTAACCCAGGATGAGCTCATCTCAGAACACATCTGCACAGACCCTTTTATCAAATACGGTCTCTCTTTGACAGGGGCTGGGTTACCAGGACATGGACCTACTTCCTGGGGGGATCACCACTCACCCCACTCCACCAGCCCCCGCCTTCTCTGACATTGCCCTTTTCCTGAAAACTCACTCCCTGCCTAGCTCTGAGTCCAAGCCCCAGCGGAACCCCATGAAGCAGAGGAGGAAACGGAGGCACAGGGAGTTCAGCTGATGCCCAGGGGACAAAGTGGGGACAAGGTTTGAACCTGGCTTTCCGAGTGGCCCCAACACAGTAGCCGCTGGGCATGGGCCTCCCTCCCGTTTACAGGAAACAAGGGACTCTCACGCCCACGCCTCTCAGCTAAGGGCCAAGCTGGCAGTGAGTCACCCCCACTCCACAGGCCAATGAGAGGTTTGAAGCAACTCATCGGGGGGACCAGACAAACGGTGGGGCCAGGGAGGGCTTCCTGGAGCCTCAGCTTGCTCCAGTGTCAACAGGGGAGCAAATCCCACCTCCCGCTGCTCTCTCGGGAAGATTCAACGAGACCCTGGAAGGAGACAGCTTGGCACATGGGTCCCTGGCAATCACCACCTCCCTGGTTATTAGCAGGCCTGGCCCGACCCACACAGCTGCCCACCCAGCCTCTGACCCCAGCCACAGAAAGGGCCCATTATGACATCACAGGCCAGGAATGATGTTACTGCTCTGGGAAGGAGGCTGGCCCCAGGAACAAAGGGCTCATTGTCATGCAAATGAACGACTCCGGAGGAAGGGGGCGGTTCCTCCACTCTGGGGTGCCCCTCCTGCCCTCTAACTTCTAAGCCACACTGGAAACCAACCCCCCAACCTTCAGAAGTGTGGGCATCTCTGGGCCTCCGCTCTGGGCTAAATGAGGCATTCTCTCAGCCTGGGAAATGGGACCCTCCCAGTTCTGAGCCAGATACCCAGAAAGCAGGACCGCCTCGGAAGACAGGAATAGTATGAGGGACTTCTGGAGATGAGAGACGGGGATCCCCTTAGCATGCTAAGCATGACCCTGAGCAAAGAAGCAACTGCCTTGGAAATGCCATTCACTTGGTAATACTGCAGGTCTGCAGCTGTGTGTCTTTGAGCAAGCTACCTACCCTCTCTGTGCCTTATCAGGAGAGGGTGACTCTGCCCACTTTACAAGGCTATGGGAAGGACACAGTGAACTAAGGTATGTGGAATGCTCACCTCGCCTTGGTCCTCAGCACACAAGGCTGAGGCTGTCGGCACCCCTCCCCCACTCCCCGTGCCTACGGCACCCCTGGGTTCCTTCTCATGGCCGTATCTAGGAGGGGTAGGCTCTCTTGGGATGCTTGGTGGGTACCCCAGGGGCAGTCAGAGAAAAAGCGTGAGAACTTTTCCCGGTTTTCCAAATCGTCCCCAAAATGCAGGGCCTCCTTCCCCAGAGAGGCCCCATTTATGGGGAGGGGACAGGCTGAGGCCCCGTGGGGGACACTGAGTCAGGCACAACTGTCTCCTAAGTGCCTGCTACATACCCAGTGCTGGGGACACAGCAGTGACCAAGGTGAACAAAATCCTGGATGGAGGGGTGCTGGAGTGTGAATGTCTATATCCCCCCAAAATCTGTATGTTGAGACCTAATCATCATGGGACAGTGTCAGAGCACGGGGCCTCTGGGAGGTGACGAGCTGTCACGAGTGGGATTGGTGCCCCCAGAAAGCCACCGTGCCCTCTGCCTGGGAGAAGCCACCACCTATGAACCAGGGAACGGGCCCTCCTCCCATGTGACACCAAATCCCCCAGCCTCTGGGTCTCGGGCGTCCAGCCTCCAAAACTGTGAGCAGTAAAGTTCTCTTGCTTGTGAGCCACCCGGTCCAAATAGACTAAAATAAGGTGGGGACGGGGTGACGGGCAGACAGCAGAACCCGGTGGCGACGGTGTTACACGGAGCAGTGAAGGTGTCACAGGGAGTCACAACCTGACATCAGGCCTCTCTCAGGAGGCACCATTAGCAGAGGCCTAAATCAGGGAGGCTGAAGGTCTCAGGAAAGGGTGTTCCCAGAAGAGGTTACAGCCAGGCTGGGTGTGGTGGCGCAGGCCTGTAATCCCTGCACTTTGGGAGGCCGAGGTGGGTGGATCACTTGAGGTCAGGAGTCCAAGACCAGCCTGGCCAACATGGCAAAACCCTGTCTCTACCCAAAATACAAAAATTAGGCATGGTGGTGCACGCCTGTAGTCCCAGCTACTCGGGAGGCTGAGGCAGGAGAATCACTTGAACCTGAAAGAAAGGTGGCCACAGCTCTGCAGTCCAGCCTGGGGGAAAGAGTAAGACTTTGTCTCAAAAAAAAGAGGTTATAGTCAGTGCAAAGGTCCTGAGGCAGGCTCATGATCAGGGGCCCCAAAGAACAGTAAAGAGGCTCATGAGGCTAGATGCCCCCACACCCTATTCCACCCCTGTCCCTCCAGACCCTAAGCTATGACTGATGCCCACGGGACACAAGCCTCTACCACGCCACTGTGATGACAGGAACACCCTTACAGCAGTTCAGTCATGGGGCCCCCACAGGCCCTGCAGGCACCACCTGTCCCCCAGCCTGGGATGCTCTGGAGCCCTCTGTGATCCTCAGGCACAAAGCAAACCCCGCCTGGACCCCCTGGGATGTCCAAGGGACCAAGCTCAGTTACAGGCCAGCTTCATGGGGGAGTCCTCTACCAAAAATACAAACATTAGCTGGGCTTGGTGGCATGTGCCTATAGTCCCAGCAACTTGGGAGGCTGTGACAGGAGAATCGCTTGAACCCAGGAGGCAGAGGTTGCAGTGAGCTGAGATCGCGCCACTGCACTGCACTCCAGCCTGGGTGATGGAGTGAGACTCAGTTTCAAAAAAGGAGAAAAAAAAAAGAATCTCAAGATCCCAGGATCCTGTGTGCCCTTCACCCAGCCTCCCCCAAGAATAACATCCTGAGACAACGACAATTCATCATCTGTATCATAACCGGGAAGGCAGCATGGATACAGCCAGCCATATGCAGATCCGCAGCAGTGTCCAATGCACTCACTTGTGTGTGTGCGTGTGCATGTGCGCGTGTATCTGTGTGGGTGTCTGCATGAGAGTATGGGTGTGTGTGTGCGAGTGTGAGTGTGCGTATGACTGTGAGTGTGCATGTGAGTATGTGTGTGCATGTTCGCGAGCGTGTGTGTATGCGTGCACATGTTCGTGTGACTGTGTGTGTATGGTGTGCATGTTCGCGAGTGTGCGTGTGAGTATACGTGTGGGTATGTGCATGTGTGTGTGCATGTGAGTGTGAGTGTGCATGTATTTAGTTCTATGTGTTCTTATCACACGTGCAGACTCCAGTGATCACAACCGGTCCATGCCGAGCTGCCTCGTCACAAAGGCCCTGTGCTGACTTCTGTTCTGAACCTTCCTTACCCAGGACTCTTCTCCACTGGGTAGGAAAATCGAGTCCCTGAGGACTCTGGCAAAGGTCAGGGGCAGCCACAACACAGCTCTGTGGCCAACCCAAGTGGACACCAAGGCCTTGGGGGTGACAAGGGGACACGTATGACCACCCCTCCCTTCAGAGGCCACTCTTGAGGTCCCAGGAGAGGCTCCACGACAATGAGACAACAGGCAGCTGGCACGGGGGGCCTGGACACCTGGGGAACTCCCGCTGGCTCCTGCTGGCCCAAGAGCGGAGGCCCTGAGCCAGTCACTGGCCCAGCATCCGGTGTCACTTACAAACACAGGACGGCTGCCACCTTCCGCAGGAGAACTACCCTCCCGCCCCAGCCCCAGGCCATACCACCGTGGGGGTTGCCTGGCCCAGGGCTGGCACGGAGGGGCTCAGGCTGAGTGGGAGATGGGGCAGAACAGGCAGGCATGGGGGGAGACCTGGGGACCCCAAACAAAGGCAGAGCCTGGGAAGCACCCACCCGGCCTACCTCCCCTTATCTGGGCCCGGGTTTCTATAAAACAGGAGAGCTCTCTGCAGAGAACAAAAGAAAACTGGACGGAACTCGAACGTAAATCCAACCTTGTGGTTACAATTACGGAGGCCCACCCACGCCAGCACTGCGCAGACCCCTTCAGGCTTCTCTCGGGCTCTCCCAAGACATACCGGCAGGCTGCAGTGCTACCACTGTGGTAAGGGACAAGGAAACTGAGGCTCGGTGGGATTCCAGGACTTGCCCAAGGTCACACCATCCTTGAGGGGTCGAGCTGGCACTGGAACCTCAATCCGGCCACTACAACTTCATAAACACCATCGCCCTGAGATGCCGAAATCCCAGGGCCGCCCCCGCCCCCAGACCAGGTGCGTGTATTGTTAGCATCGAGAAAACAACTTCAGCACCAGTGAATTATCGACTGTGAGCCTATTATGAACCAGAAGGCAGGTTTCATTCACTCCCTTAAGCCATACAGCCTATGAGGTGGGGAAAGATGCAACATCCATTTGCCAGATGGGAAAACTGAGGCTCAGAGACAGTAAGTTACTTGCCCAAGGTCACACAGCCAGGAAGCATCCAACCAGGACAGGAACCCAGGCAGTCTGCACCGGGTTTCCCCCAAAACTGCAGCTCCTTCTCCCGTCAGTCTCATGCTTGTGTAGACCCCACTGTTGTCCCATTTTACAGACGAGGAAATTGAGGTCTGCAAAGGGGAGGCGACATGCCCAAGGTCACACAGCACAGAAAGGACGGAACCAGGACTCAAACCCAGGTCTGTGGCAAAGGAGCAACACTGCCTGGAAGCCCAGCCCTCTCCCCTCCCCAGCCTGGGCTCGGAGGTCCCCAGGAGCCATTCCCGCCACCTCCCTGCGGCCGCAGCGCACCCAGACCTCGGGACAAATCGCTCCCTCATTCCCCCAGCTTGCAACTAAAGGCTCCTTGTGAGCTCGGGAAGCCCTTCCAACTTTCCAGTGTTTATCCCGGCTGCTCACTGCCAAGTCCCTGGGCAAGCCTGGGCCGGTGGCGCTGATTTCAAACCAGACACGGGCACCGAGCCAAGCGCCACCTCGGTGGGGAGCCGGGCGCCGGGGCCGGGCTGCAGCGCTGCCTGCACCTGGCTCTCCCCTGCCTGAGCCCACCCCGGCGCCCTAGGGCAGAGCCTCGGGAGCACCCACCATCACACACCCTCCTGAAGTCAACTCCGGAACAGAAGCCCCCTGAGTCCCCAAGGCTCGCCATGCTCCCCAGCAGGGACGCCGGATGTGCACCGAGGCTCCGGGAGAGGAGCCTGGTGCCCCCCCAGGTCCCCTCCCACGCGGGCTGGCCAAGAAGCCTCTCCCCAGCCGGCCGGGCCAGCGCCTCGGAGCGCTCTTTTCTGTGCCTGCAGCAACTTTGTCCGATAAGACAGCCCTGCCCACCATCCCGCTGAGCTCAGGGCCGACAACACTGTGCTGCCAGGGGAGGGTCCGGCCGCCCCCGCTGGCTGACCTGCAGCCACTCGGCCCCCAGCCCTGGCCACCACCTCCAGCGACAGAACGGGGGCTCTTTCCAGATGAATTCCTCGGCCCCCAACTAGCGCCCCCTGCACAGAGCCTGCAGGCCACAGCCCTCCACCCCAGTCTGTGCCCACCTCCCCCGGCCAGAGTGACCCGGCCACACTGTGCCTCCCCTGCGCACACCAAGCCTGGCGACTTCTCTTACCCGAGCACATGACCAACCTCGCTCACGTCAGCTCCAAACACAACTTGAAGTAACTCTCCCACAAGAAAAAAAAAAGAAAAAGAAAAAGAAAAAGTGCCAGCCAGCGGGCCAGCGGAGTCCACACACACAGGCTGTGCTGCCGGCTTCCAGGAGGCACACCGCAGCCAACATCAGACCCATCCTTCCCCCAGGATGACACCCGCAGAGGGGCGGCCCCAGAGGGCGGCCTCACCTTCCCGCGAGACTACAGCTCCCATCCCGGCCCGGGAGGCCCTGCGGGGCCAGGCCAGGCCCCCCAGGCTTCCAGCCCGATGCCCCCCAAACCCGGGCAGGCCAAGGACCACTAGCGACAAGAGCGGGGCCGCCTGACCCCACGGCTGGGACGCGAACGAGACGTCGGGCCTCCAGCGGTCCGTTCTCGCCTCTGCCACTCCGGGCCTATAAACACAGAGAATTACATAAGTCCACTCCTCTTGTTTGGAAGCCAAAAGTACGAGCTTTTTCTCCCAGCCTTGGCAGTAAGTAATAATTCCTCATCGCCATGGTAACCCTGGCGGGCTTCCAGCCGACACTCGGGAGCTGAAACACTGTGAGGCCTTTTTATAGCTCGGCTAGAAAAACCTCTTCACTCTTCGCTCGCTGGCAGGCGAAAGCGAGCTCCAGCCCCGCTTCTCCCCCTTTAACCCGCTTCCTCCCAGCCTGGACTGTCCAGCCTCGGGCCGCACCTGCACCTCCACCCTGCGCGCGGCTCTGGCGCCCTGGCTGAGGCCTGGCTCGGGACCGGCTCGGAACCCAGGCCTCGGCCCTTCCCTCCCCCGTCCTCCGTCCTGAGGGCCAGATGGCCAGAGGGGCAAGCTCTCCCTTGCAAAGATTTCTGTCCTTCCTTTAATCCTAGGAAAAGAAAGCTTGACCCCCTCACACTGGCATTCTGATCTAGGGTCATCTCGGTGACAGGCCTAGAAAAGAAGACATGGCCAAATAATACACACACACACAGGCCAACAACGATGGCTTGGTAGTCAGCCAGGAGTCTGAACCTTGGCTGCAATTAGCTGTGTGACTCAGAGACAAGTCTGAGCTTCTCTGGGTGTCAACTTTCCATCCGTAGAAGGGGCAGGCTGAGCTCTGCTTCTCCAAGCGCTCTGGAAAGCAGAGACGAGGTGCCAGGGGAAGCTGCTGGAGCTCCCAGGAGGCAGAGGAGGCTCCACGAGGGTCTCCAGATTCACTTCCCTGCCCCTAGCAGCCAAGAGTTGGGCCTAAGAATGTGTCCCTGGACAGCAGCCCAAATGATGACAAGGGTCCCGGGGTGCAGACACGGGGAAGGCACCCCTGGCAGGAGCATGGCAGATGTGAAAGTCTGGAGGCTGGACCACGCGCGGTGTGTTGTCAAAGCAGAGAAGAGGCTGGCATGGCCAGGGTGCAGGGGCGAGGCGGGGAGAGTATGACGATGAGGTCAGGGAGCTAATAGGAGTGGAGCGGAAGTGGTCAGATGGACTCTGGGCCTGGCCTTCGACTCCAACAATAACACTGTCATCCTTTGTACTCTCAGGAGCATCTTGAGAGTAATAATATTAATAACAATAACAGTGGCCACGCACACAGAGCCCAGCAGCTTTGACTGTGTGCCCAGCACTGTGCTAAGCGGGTCCCCTGGTTCACCAGCTGGCCTCACACCACCGCGGCAAAGGCAGGTATGCCCCTGAGCCGCCATACACAGACGGAGCAGGAGGCAGGCCCAGAGAAGGTAAGGGACTTGCCCAAGGTCAACAGCTAGTAGCTGAGCTGGGACTTGAACTGGGCAAGCCTGCCTTGTCTCCGTCATCCACATGGTAATTCAGCCACAGGGAGTCACAGAAGGGTTTTAGCACCAGATTTGCCTGTGACACGGGCCCGTGGCCACTGGACCGACGGGGGGCCCAGACTGGCCACGAGGGGATGAGCGTGGTGGCTGCGGAGGCCCCTGGAAGCCAGATGTCTCCCGTGAACAGCTGGCCCTCCAGACTTCCCCAGGAAACACCCCTGGGGGTTTTCCAGAGACCTGCCCCAAAGCCAAAGGTGGGATTCTGCTACTCTTAAGCCTTCTTTTATAGGTAGGGAAACTGAGGCACAGGAAGGCATGGGCATATTTGTAGTCCAAAGATCCAGCACCGTCTTCCCACCCAGACCATCACCGAGATCAGGCGGAACCATGAAACCCAGGAGCGGCCAAACTGGCCCCATGCAAACACCACCAGGAAGTGGTGCCTGAGAGCAGCCGAGTCAGGCCTCACCACCTCCTTTTGTTCGTTTTTGTTTGTTTTGGACACAGACCTGCATCCAGACCTTTGCCAAAGGCTGGCCCTGGAATCTGCAGTAACTCCTCCCACCCCCTCAGAGCGACTGTGTGCTATGGGCAGGTTTGACACTGGGCCGTGTCTCTTCAGGGCCACTCGTTCTGCTTCCTGTGTCTTCCCCGTCAGATGCTGGGCAGCAAGTCGTTTGTTGAGTGACTTAATGAAGACCACAAATCATCAAACACCAGAAACAGCCACAGGGAGCAACCCCCAGACAGAGCCTGTGGCCAAAACCAAGCTCGTATTCAGAATAAGCCGGCGTTTGGTTATCTGCTCAGCAGGAGAACTCCCTATCACACAAGCCTCCAACGGCGACCACCCCTCCATACTTTGAAAAAGCATCCCCTGGCCAAAATCTGCCGACAGGCCACTTCCTGGAGCCCGTCTGCTGAGCAGAGCTTTGACCGTGGGAAAGACCGGTAAAGACCCCCCAGAATATGATTCAACGCAGGCCACAGGGGCCGGGGCGGTGGGCCAAAGGGGGTCTGAAAAGGGGCAGGGGGACCTTAAGCTGAGTGGCCCCAGGCAAGGCCCCCAGCCTCTTGAGGCATCAGAAGGCTCGGCTGGCGAACGGGGGAGCTCCTGCCTGCTGCCTCTCTCGGGACCCAGGTCAACAGGAACTACATGTGCAGGGCGCAGGGGGGAAGTGGGGGCCAGAACTCTGAGGGCCAGATTCAGACCCACAGCCGCAGCTACAGTTCAGCATCCAGCTCCAGCTGGAAGAGACCCCCCACTCGCTTCCTCCCCACGCACTGCTGCTTCCTGGCCAGGCACAGAGATACGAGTGGAGCAGGGTGGGGGCAGGAGAAAGAGAGAGCATCGTGAGCCAGACACGTCTGCCTATCTGCACCTCCTCAATCCCGGGCACCAGGGCTCCGTGACCTGGGCAGCCTCAGTTTCCTCATCTGAAAAGCCACCTAGATATCAAATGGTTCTATTGATGTATGCCACACAATGGAATTCCGCCATATAAAGGAATGAAGGACTGACACCATTCAACACGGATCAACCTCAAACACATTGTGCGGAATGAAAGAAGCCAAAACCCACAGTGTATGATTCCGTCCATGAGAAATACCCAAAATAGGTAAGTCCACAGAGGCAGAAGGCAGACTGGTGGCTGCCAGGGGCTGCGGGGAGGCGGCAACGTGGAGTGACCCCACCGGTACAGACTTCCTTTTGGGGTGATGAGGACATTTTCTGGATAGAGGGGGTGGGTGTACAACACTGTGATTGCACTAAAAACTCATGAACTGTTCACATTAAAATGGCAAATTATATGTGATGTGAAGTTCACCTCAATTAAAAATAAATAGGCCGGGTGCTGTGGATCGCTTGAGGCCAGAAGCTCAAGACCAGCCTGGCTAACACGGCAAAAGCCCTTCTCTACTAAAAATACAAAATTCAGTCAGGCGTGGTGGCGCATGCCCCTAATCCCAGCTACTCAGGAGGCTGAGGTAAGAGAATCGCTTGAATCGGGAGGCAGAGGCTGCAGTGAGCCAAGATCATGCCACTGCACTCCAGCCTGGGCGACAGAGCGAGGCTCCGTCTCAAATAAATAAATTAATTAAAAGATGGTGTTGTTGAATGCACGCCACGCCAGCCCAGTTTACCGACTTCCTGAAAGCCGCATCCAACTCCCAGCTGGTAGGAGTTCCTCACCCAGGCCTGGAGCTATCAGGCATTCTAGAAGCATCTGCTGAGCCCCTACTGTATGTGCTGAGCACTGGAAATATGGTAGTGAACAAGACAAAGTCACATTTTACATTTTAATTTTTAAATATATGAGTGACTAAAATAAAATTCACAACTGCATTCGTTTCCTGTGGCTGCTATAACAAATTATTACAAATTGGGTGGCTGAAACCAGCGGCCTATCCTCTCACAGTTCTGGAGGCCAGAAGTCCAAGCTCAAGGTGTCACCAGGGCCACACGCCCTCCAAAGACTCTGCAGGGGGAGCCTTCTCTGTGTCTTCCAGTTCCCAGTGGCCCCTGGTGTTCCTTCCGTCTTCACGTGGCCTTCTCCGCCGAGTGTCTTCTCTTAGAACACTTGTCATTGGATTGAGGGCCCATCCTATTCCAGGATGACCTCGTCTCCAGACCCTTACCTTAGTTACATCTGCGAAGACCTGTGGTCCAAATAAGGCCAAGGTCATATTCACGGTTTCCAAGTGGACCTACGTTTCATGGGCCACAACTCAACCCACTACCAAAGCCACGACCTCAAAGTGGCAGCAATCGCACGCCCAGAAACACCTTTGGTGCCCCTCTCCTTTCCCGCTAGTTCCAGAAAACTGGCTGGAAGCTGCAGAGGAGAGCTCTGGGGATCTCCAGGATGGCCCCAGGGCCCCCATACAGCCCACAGAGCTGGAAACAGACCTGAGAGTCCCCACCGCCACCCTCTCCCCGCCTGAGCCTGCTAAAAACTAACCCCGAGGAACCCAAATCCCCTTCACTGTGGCAGGCATCCACGAGCCAGCCACTTGTGGGCGGCTTGAGGAAAGGGGCCTGCCTCGTGGATGGCGAGGCCAGACACAGGCCATCACCTCTGCCCCCAAATAAAGACAGTCCCTAGACCAAAATGCATCCTATTTCCCCATCCAGGCCCGGGATTCTTCTCCACAAAAGCATCAAAATGATGCCCTGACCACGCTGGCTAAGGGAAGCCAACGGGACTCCAGGGCTGTTTTTCTGCATGTTGTTTTTATTTTTAAAAGGGGCCGCCCCCACCCACAGCAGCTGTGAGCTGGCAGCTGGCAGAGTTAATTGCTCACTCAAGACTCACTTCCAACTGCAACACCATCCGGCACGCCAGGATAGATACCACGGGCACCCGGCAACTGGCAAGGACGGCTGGGGGCAGGGGGCAGGTGGCTGCCTGTTCAGGGGCTCCTGGGAACCCACACCCCGGCAGCAGAGGCAGCGGTACAGGAAAGAGGAGTGCCCAGGAATGCTCCAGGCCAGCCGCTGGATCCCAGGGACCCAATCCGGGAAGGACACATCACACCGGCCGGCATCACCCAAGCTCTCAATGTGCCAGGGTCAGTGGGCTTCACGGGGCCTCCACTGTGCCTTACAACTGGGGTGTCCAGTCCTTTGGCTTCAATGGGCCACACTAAAAGAACTGTCTTGGATTACACATAACACTAACATTAATGATAGCTGATGAACTTAAAAAAAATCAAAAAACAATCTCATGCTTTAAGAAAGTTTACAAATGTGTGTTGGGCTGCATTTAAAACCGTCCCGAGCCGCAGGTTGGACGAGCTTGCCTTACAACAATCCTATGGGGTGCTGTTATACCCATTCCATTAATACATACTGGGAAACTGAGGCAGAGAGCAGTGAAGTGACTTGCCCAAGGGGACGGGGCTAGGAAGTGGCAATGTCGGTATTTGAACCCAGTGAGTGTGAAACCCGAGTCTATGACACTAACCACTAGACTATACTGTCTCCAAGAACGTCAGGCCCCACTGGAGACATGGTATTGTTCTCTGAGAACTGCTGTGGCCGTGGGCCTTGACTTTCAGAAATGGCATCTCCAATGGTGTCAGACATGACTTCTCAAGACTTGGGACCTTCCGGGACAGCCCATGGAACATTCTACCCAGATCACAGTGGGGACAAAATACTTTACAAGTCACTGCTAAGAAGAGGCTATAAAATGGTGACAGCCAGTTGTGGCCATGAAGAAAACTTGTTCTGGCCGATACAATGATTTTTAAAAACTGGGCCATTCTTTATAAAATCCAGATTTCCAGCTTCTCTTGGAAAACCATCAAAATATCTAGCATGCCAGTTAGCCACAATCCCCACCCCTCCCTTTTGACCTGCACTGACTCACTCCTTTCCTCCCTGTGTCTGAGTTTGGGACATCCCCTTATCCCTACTTTGGCCACCTCCTCTTGCTGTTGTAAACAGTGGAACAAATGTTGAAGACCTCACTCAAACAAGAGAAAGGAGTATCCCTCCTGGGATGCCAGGTGACTCTCCTTCTCTTTGGCTGGCTGGGCTGGGCTGGTGGCATGATCCTGTCTGAGAACAAGGCCCGCATGGAAGGTGGCACAACTGAGGCAAAGCCAGCTCCCAGAGGCATTGTCTGAACACCTGGATCCAGCCATGCCTGAACATGTCCTACCCTGGCCACTCTGAGGACCCATCAACTCCCCATCATGGCCTAGCTGGACTGGAGTGTGTCTCTGCCACAACTCAGGAGCCCTAACTAACTGCTCCTAATTAATCACCCCCATGTCTCCCCTTGAATGACTCGCCCCTGGACACCTGGCCTGATGGAAGACTAATTCAGCTCTTGCTTCACCCAGGTGAATGCCTGAACCTCGTCCTCACAACCCTCACCACCCGCGATAGCGCTTGCTTGTTTAACTGACACTCTCCCTCTGGATACTAAACTCAAAGGCACAGGCAATGTCCAACTTCTAAACCGTTCTCATCCCAGTGACCTACGTGAGTCCGGAACATGCCACGTGCCCAATACATGTAAATTAAAACCATGTAAATACATGTAAATTAACTGGAGCAAAAGAACAAAAGGGAAAGGCAAAAGTCATTACACTTGACTTCTGCCTTAAATGTGAAAAACAGCCCACCCCCGGAGGTCTGCAGAACAGTCTCAGCTCCACGGAAGCCCTCCTGGGGACCCCCTGCTCTGCTCCAGCCATTAGAGTGGGAAACTGAGGCACAGAGCCCCAATCAGCATGCCCGAAACATGGTGGCCGGAGGGCCTTTGCGCCTGCTGTTCCCTCACCCCCTTCCTTTCACATAGCGGGTGCCTCTTTATTGTCCAGGGCCCAGCTCAGATGTCACCTCCTCAGAAGCTACCCTGGAATTCTCACCTAAAATGAGTTCCCCGAAACTGAAGTCACCCCTACCTCCCCACCCTGTATTATTTCACAGGCAGCATTTTCTTGCCTTGCAAAATCCTGTTTGTTTTTCGGCACTGCCCATCTCCCCATCAGCTTGTGTGATCCACAAGGCAAAGCCCTGCATCTTGTTTGCTGTGTTTGCCATCCCCCCGACCCAGAGGAGGCCGTGGGGACACCAATCTGGCTGCAGGGAGGCAGGAAGCAGATGTCCCACGTCCTGACTATCCCACACTGCCCAGAGCAGCTGCTCGTGCCTGAGGGCCCTACGTGGCACATGGAGGCTGTCCCACAGCTGGCGTGGCCCTGTCAAGAGATCCAGTCTGGCTGCGGCAGTGACTGGCGTACCCACAGGGCAGAGGGAGGGTTGCAGGTGGCAACTGCACTATCCACACGATGAAAAGCAGCTGCCTTGGGATCAGGCGTTCTGGGTTCACATCCTAGCTCTGCCAGCTGGGCGACCTTCGGCAAGTCCCTTAACCTCTCTTTGTCCTCAGCCCCCTTACCTAGAAAACAGGGCTGATCATAATAGCACCTACCTTCTAAGGCTGCTGCAAAGAGTACATGCGTGTATGTATGGGGTGCATGTTAGAAATTGTAGTTAATGTTAATAATAATAATACTGGCAACTCACACACAGCACTAAGGCAAGAAAAGGATCAGGAAATGTTAGCTTTTAAGTAAATACGGTATTTGCTCTGTGCCAGGTCCCGTATGAAGCATGTACACACATTAGTCCCTCCAAGATGGGCTGCTTATTATTCAATGTGAGTGTTCCAGCTCCTCCAGGCAGCCTCTCTGGATTGTTCCAACCCGCAGGAACATCATGGACACACACAATTTTTCATGTGGGTCTGTCCTCAACTCCTCTCTCCACCCCAGGTTACAGCAGGGGCAGGGAGAGCCCCAAACCCCACAACCCTGAAGTCAGCACCAGGGGAATGTGCGAACTCCCACTCCCATCCAAGCCACGGCCCAGAAACGCAGGCCCTGTCTGGCTGCACAAGTACACCATGGAAAGCAAAGGGTGTTCCCTCCCTGGGCCCCCGGGGGCGGCCCAGACATCCCAAGGGTTCAGGCCCCACTGCCTCATACAGGACCTGGAGTCTGGAGATACGGAGAGGCACCACGGAGGGAACAGGTGTGGGCTCTGGCTGGGCACCCTGGGGCTGCGTGGACAGCAACGAGGACAAGACTGCCCCCAGCCACCCCCATCCTCTGTCCACGCCCGGCACATGCTCAGGTCCTGAGGAGCAACCATGAGGGTGGGGCAGAGCTGGTCTCTTCTCCCCACCGACAGACAGGACGCTAACCAGTCAGCCACGGCAAGGACCCCAGCAAAGCCAGCCTGGGGTGCACACAGCTCCCTGCACTTCTCGGACAGGACAGGCAGCCCCCTCCACATCAGGGACACGAGGTGGCCCCCGTTCCCCAAACCAGGCAGTAAGAGACAGCCAGAACACTAGCTCCACCACCTCCCAGCTGTGTAGTCTCACTCATGCCCCTCCACCTCCCCGAGCCTCAGTTTCTCCATCTGTACTATGGGTCTAAGGACCATTATCACAGGCAGGACAGAGAGTCTCCCAAGAGCCAGCCAATCAGGGCCCCTGAAAGAGAAAGAGAAGATCTGGAAAGAAGCTATTTTAATTTCAGCAAATGGGCTTGCTTTGTCATTAGTGAAACACGATTTTATTTTCCGGTTCAGAACGGCATCTGTATATGGCAGTCGTGGAAGAGATGACGAGATCTTTTCAGCAGTGGAACCTCAGGAGGCCTCGGGCCATCCTGATTCAGCAAATCCCTCAACAGGCCACGCTGAAGGGTAGATGGCAAACACGGCGCCGCGCACAGACGTGGCCGCAGCGCACACAGCGTGCCCTGGATAGCGAGGCGGGAAGGACGCTGGCCGGGGCAGACGACCTGAGTGCAAAGTTCACTGGCTGTGTGACCTCGGGCAAGACGCGGAACCTCTCTGTGCCTCAGTTTCCTCATATGTAAAGAGGCGATGATGATAACCCCTACTTTACAAGAGCTTTTAGGTGATGAAATAATTACTTTATTTATTTTTATTTTATTTATTTATTTATTTTGAGACGCAGTCTCGCTCTGTCGCCCAGGCTGGAGTGCAGTGGCACAATCTCGGCTCACTGCCAGCTCCACCTCCTGGTTTCATGCCATTCTCCTGCCTCAGCCTCCCGAATAGCTGGGACTACAGGCGCCCGCCACCACATCTGGCTAATTTTTTGTATTTTTTTTTAGTAGAGACAGGGTTTCACTGTGTTAGTCAGGATGGTCTCTATCTCCTGACCTTGTGATCTGCCCGCCTCGGCCTCCCAAAGTGCTAGGATTACAGGCCCGAGCCACCGCGCCCGGCCCTATTTTTTTTTTTTTTTTTTTTTTTTTTTTTGAGGTGGAGTCTTGCTCCGTTGCCCAGGCTAGAGTGCAGTGGCACGGTCTCAGCTCACTGCAGTCTCTGCCTCCTGGGTTCAAACAATTCTCCCCAGTAGTTGGGATTACAGGCGCCCGCCACCACGCCTGGCTAATTCTTCTGTTTTTATTAGAGACGGGGTTTCACCATGTTGGCCAGGCTGGTCTCGAACTCCTGACCTCAGATGATCCTCCTGCCTCAGCCTTCCAAAGTGCTGGGATTACAGAAGTGAGCCACCGCGCCCGGCCCTATTTTTTTTTTTTTTTTTTTTTTTTTTTTTTTTGAGGTGGAGTCTTGCTCCGTTGCCCAGGCTAGAGTGCAGTGGCACGGTCTCAGCTCACTGCAGTCTCTGCCTCCTGGGTTCAAACAATTCTCCCCAGTAGTTGGGATTACAGGCGCCCGCCACCACGCCTGGCTAATTCTTCTGTTTTTATTAGAGACGGGGTTTCACCATGTTGGCTAGGCTGGTCTCGAACTCCTGACCTCAGATGATCCTCCTGCCTCAGCCTTCCAAAGTGCTGGGATTACAGAAGTGAGCCACCGCGCCCAGTCAATTAAATAAATTATAACATGTAAAGTGTGACACAATGACGATCACAAACCCTGTTAGGACTGTTGCTGTCACTGCCATCAGGTGCTCCCACTTCGAAGCTCCAGTAGGTTTATAAACCCAACGGCAGCGTAAAGACGGGTCCACCTGGATCTCTGGGACTTTGCACTCAGGTTGTCTGCCCTGGCCCGCATCCTCCCCGCCTCGCCCTCTAGGGGGTGCTGTGTGTGCCGTGGCCGCATCTGTGCGGGGCACCGTGTTGGTCATCTACCCTTCAGCGTGGCCTGTTGAGGGATTTGCTGAATCAGGATGGCCCGAGGCCTCCTGAGGTTTCACTGCCGAAAAGACCTCGTCATCCCTTCCATGACTGCCATAAACAGGCAGACTGGGGAAATAACCCTCCAGGGACCGCCCCCCGCCGACCCCCGTACCACCACCACCACCACCACCACCACCAAGGCTCTCTGGGAGCCCCTACAGCACGCCTCCCCACCTCCTCCCTCCGGAGACCGCCCCCC
>NW_012103587.1:1324980-1331034 GCF_000951045.1 Mandrillus leucophaeus
CCACCTCCTCCCTCCGGAGACCGCCCCCCACCCCCGTACCACCACCACCACCACCACCAAGGCTCTCTGGGAGCCCCTACAGCACGCCTCTCCACCTCCTCCCTCCGGCTGGGGTGGGGATGACTATGAGACACATGTCAGAGCCGAAGATTAAAAACAAGTACAATGATCGGGCAGGCATCCATCCACAATGATGAATCTGATGTAATTAGGCACCCCGCTAACTTCATTACTTATTTATTTACGGGATTGCTTATTTAATTTACGGGCCTCCTTCCCCGAAAAGTCATCTTAGCTGACACCCCTCAGGCAAGGAAAAAGGAGAAGGAGGCCCCCTCTTTCATCCCAGCCCGTTCCTGGGCTTCCATGTGTCATGCTCCTCCCTTGCCCCAAAATAGCTCCCCGGAAGGCAGGTGTGGTTTTGCCCAAGACAACAGGATTGAGCAAGGAAGACCCTGGGCAGAGCCAACGCCTGACACTCACAGCGCCCAGTGCCCAAGCACAGTACGTGACCCGGAAGGCACAGCGTCGCTGCCACACCCTCATCTCGCCAGCAGAGGAAACTCCAGAAAAAAGACGGGTGGTCCTGGCCCCAACCAGCCACCAATTCTTGGCATGACCCTCTGGACTGGCAAACACATCACTGCAACAAACGGAGCTGGCGACTCCCAGCCTGAAGGAGGGGAAGGGCATGCGACTCGGAGTCATGAGTTTCATTTCTTGTCGGAATGGAAGTCACCTGACCTGTCAGAGCCTCAGTTTCCTCATCTGTAAGATGAGTGTTAAGAACAACACCGCCAGGCGTGGTGGCTCATGCCTGTAATCCCAGCACTTTGGGAGGCCGATTACCTGAGGTCAGGAGTTTGAGACCAGCCTGGCCAACACAGAGAAACCCCGTCTCTACTAAAAATACAAAATTAGCTGGGCGTGATGGCACATGCCTATAATTCCAGCTACTCAGGAGGCTGAGGCAGAAGAATCACTTGAACCTGGGAGAGGGAGGTTGCGCTGAGCCAGGATCGCGCCATTGCACTCCAGCCTGGGCAACAAGGGCGAAACTCCGACTCAAAAAAAAGGGAACAACACTCACTAACCCTAGCACTTTGGGAGGCCAAGGCAAGGGGATGACCTGAGGTCAGGAGTTCAAGAACAGCCTGGCCAACATGGCAAAACCCCATCTCTACTAAAAAAAAAAAATACAAAAAGTAGCCAGACATGGTGGTGCATGCCTGTAATCCCAGCTACTTGGGAGGCTGAAGCAGGAGAATCGCTTGAACCCAGGAGACAGAGGTTGCAGTGAGTTGAGATGGCACCACTGCACTCCAGCCTGGGCGACACAGCAAGACTCTGCCTCAAAAAAAAAAGACAAAAAAAAAAACAAAACAAAAAAAGAACAACACTCACAGCTAACTAACCCCAAAAACCCCAACTGGTGCTATCCAGCGCTGCACTGTGGTCTCAACCACTGCAATTGGAAGAGAAGCAGTCAGTCAGCAGCATAAAGACTAGAAAGGAAAAGACAAAGCTAGCGCTGGCAGACATGTGATTATCTCCCACCATCCAGGAGATCCCACCAGCTGGCCGAACACATAAAATCAAAACACAGAACCACAGCTTTGCCCAAAAGGCAGCAAAAGCTGAAACATGTAATCGAAAGTGCATTAGGGTCTCCTGGAACGGCTAACATTAAAAGATTGACAGTAGCAAGTGCTGGCAAGGATGTGGAGCAACTGGAACTCTCATCCACTGCAGGTGGGCATGCAAAATGGGACAGCCACTTTAGAAAACAGCTGGTGGTTTCTTGTAAACTAAAATAACACATTTACCACGTGACCTAGCAACCCAACACTTAGATATTCGCACAAGAGAAAAGAAAACATGTTCACACAAAGACTTACACAAGAGTGTTCAGAGCAGCTTTATTCCCAATAGCCAAAAACTGGAAACTTCGATGTCCATCAACTGATTAATGGATAAACTGTAATATATCCACACAATGGAATATTACTTAGCCATGAGAGAGAATGAATTGATACATGAGCAACCTGGGTTATGCAGAGTGAAAGAAGCGAGACACAAAGAAGTACATACCTGGTGATAATTTTATTAAAAAATTCTAGAAGAGTTAAAAGCTTCTATAACAGCAGATCGGTGGGTACCTCTAGTCAGGGGCAGGGAGGGGGCGCTCGAGATTTAGTGTCAAGGGACTGGCGGGGATTTAGGGGGGACAGAAACACTTTATTTTGATTGTGGAGGTGATACAAATGTTTACATTTGCCAAAACTCATGCACTGAACCCTTAAAATGGGCGCATCATTATAGGTTAATTACATGTCAATGAAGATGATCCTAAGTGTAACAGGGAAAGAGATGCACATATTAACACTACTCACTCCATTCCCAGTGCCCGGGGACTATTTCCTCCCTTCTAAATCAGTCTGCTGGTTCCTAAACTGGCCCTCAAGTTTCCCAAAGGCCCCTGATGTATGAGCATTGGACAGTTTGGGTCCGGGTTGAACCCCAGCTTTGTCCTATGCTAGCTACATCATTTAGGGCACTGCGGCCCTTAGGGCAAATCACTTTGCCTCTCTGCCCCTCAGTTTCTTCCTTTACAAAAGCAAGGTGAGAATACCACACTCCTCAGAAAACTGCAAGTAGAATGAACCACAGTGAACGTACCAAGTGCAGGCCCCAGTATACACCAGGGGCTTCATTATTGCTGCTGCCAAGTGACAAATTGTCAAGCACCAGGCCCAGTGTGGACAGAGCTGGCCAGGATTCTTGTAACTCTGACAAACACAACACACTTCCCCACCCCACCAGACCAGGCTCAAGGCTCTGGGCTCAGATAGCTGCCCCCAGGCCCCGAGGACTCAGGCCGGGGCATTTAACTGATGCCTGCTGTCCACCCAGGACACGGTTCCTGGGCTCCACCCAACCCGCCCCTCCCAGGGAAGCAGAGACAAAAGGATGGGGCCTTGTGGGGACGGCTGGCCCTGAGGACAACATGGGCACATGCGAGGTCACCAACTCATGCTGAACAAGAGTCCAGCCAGAGCCCACCCATTTATAAAAGAAAATGATAATAATAATAGAAGGACAGGGAGGGGGCTGCAGGGATGGGGGCTCTGCACCAGCTCCCGCGGGCCTGTCCAGGACTCCTGCTCCCCTCTGAGTGATGGCGGGGCAGGCGCCTGGAGCCAACAGCAGGAGGGGCATCCCCCGGGCCCGATTAGCGGGCGGCCGCAGGCACACACGCTCAACTGTCAGCCTCCTCCTCTCAGCCCGCCATCACAGGCACCATTAATTGCTGTCATTTGAGGGTGGCCTGTGGGGAGAAGGAGGGAGGAGGAGAAGGAGGGGTAGGGAGCAGGAAGGAAGGGGGAGGGGAGGAGGGAATTGCAGGGAGCCCCTGCCCAGGGCTAAGCATCCAGGCTGAGAAGGAGAGGGAGGAGGATGGCAGACAGGGAAGGGCGGGGGGACCTCCACTGCTCTCCTCCCCACCCAAGAAGGGCCCAGGGCCCCGTCCAACTGGGGATAAGGCTGGTCCTCTCAGAGCCCCCAAGAGGCAAGATCCCACTGGGCCAGGGCCCTAGAACCTCCCCACACACACCTTTGGTGTCCCTGATCACCCGCCCAGGGTACCCAGAGACCCCAGCCCCCACCCACACCTGACCCCTCACCCCAATGTATAGACGATCCCAGACGCCCACCTCCCCACCCCACTCCCAGCTGAAGAATCACTCACAGAGCTTTGAGTCATGGGGAACCTACTTTCGGGGCCAGGGGCTCCCGCAGCCCCATTCTAAGGTCCTAGGTCCACAGGGAAGAGTGCTGCTGGGAGCCTGGGGCCAAACCCTCCCTCTGCTACTGCACCCTAGGGACACCACATTGCCTCCCTGTGCCTCAGTTTCCTTATCTGGAGGATGGGGATAAGGAGGCTGCCCACCTCCAGGGTCTCTCTGAGATTTAAGGAGGTAATTCCATAAAGTGTTTAACCGGGGGCTGACATACGTGCATGCATAGCCAGTGTTGGCCCCGACGTCTGTCCCCTCTTATCTCCCCCATCCCCCCTTCTACCATCAGGGTTCTTCCGCAGAAAAGGCTGCACCCCCCCATCCCCAGCGTGGAGGGTCCCAGAGGCACCCCACAGAGCTGCCAAGTGGGTGTGGCGGCGCAGGGCATCCGGGCAGCGTCTGTCCTCTGCGAGGGGAGCACAGAGCATCTGCCTGCCTCAATGTGCCCCCATGGCCCCGCTCCCACTCACCCCTGCTGGCCCCCAGACAGGCCTTGCCTTCAGGCTGAGGAGCCACTTGGGTCCTGCAAGGGGGCTCCTGGGAGCATCAGGTTCCCTCAGCAGGGGAGAAGGAGGCCCCACTCCACCGTCTGTCTGCCTTCCCGGCCTCCCTCAGATGTGATGGATCGCCCCGGCGGAGGAAGCTAAGTGCTTGCAGACAAAAAGCCCTTTTATCGTCCTCGGGTGGGCCACTGGCATGACAAGCAGATAACTCAGCCACAGGAGGAAGGCTCCCCGTTAGGCCGGAGACGGAGACGCCGATGGATGGGGGACAGAGAGGCAGAGGAGGAGGAGGCCAGGAAAAACAGCCCAGGCCAGGCCACTTTCCTTCCAACTTCAAAGCCCCCTGAGCCTAGGCAGAAAGCCCTGCTGAGCTCATCACCTTGTGGGGGACAGCCACCATCCCACTCCTCCTTCCCCCTTCCCTCCAAATCCTACTCCTCCTTCCCCCTTCCCTCCAAATCCCACTCCTCCTTCCGCCTTCCCTCCAAATCCCACTCCTCCTTCCCCCACCTCCAAACTCCACTCCTCCTTCCCCCACCTCCAAACTCCACTCCTCCTTCCCCTACCTCCAAACTCCACTCCTCCTTCCCCCACCTCCAAATCCCACTCCTCCTTCCCCCTTCCCTCCAAATCCCACTGCTCCTTCCCCTACCTCCAAACTCCACTCCTCCTTCCCCCACCTCCAAATCCCACTCCTCCTTCCTCCCTCCCTCCAAATCCCACTCCTCCTTCCCCCCACCTCCAAACTCCACTCCTCCTTCCCACACCTCCAAACCCCACTCCTCCTTCCCCCACCTCCAAATCCCACTCCTCTTTCCCCGCTCCCTCCAAGATGAACCTGGTTGTGAGGCCCAGGGCTTAGGGCCCAAGGCCCAGCCCCAGGAAGCAGATGATCTTCAGGGCTGATCTCCCCTCCTGCCCAGTGGGAGGTCCCCAAAGGCTCAGGACAAAGGAAAGAGGCCTCCCCCAGGAAAACTCCCCCCAGGTAACTCAGAATCCCACAACCCCAGAGGCCCATTCCAAGCCGCTTCGGTGCCTTGGCAGGGCTGTTCCCTCGGCCTGAGACAGCCTTCCCCCAGATACCTACGTGCTCCCTTCCTCCCCTCCTAGAGGTCTTTGCTCAAGGGCCAGCTTCTCAGGGAGGCCCACCCTGACCCCCACTTTGAAACTGCAACCCCCAGCCCACCCACACGCTCCCCAGACCCCTTCACGGCTTGTTCCTCAGCCCGGTGCTAGACCCGATAAGCGTCGGACTTACTGACTTTCGGTCATGGTCTGTCTCCCGGCTGCACACCCAGGCTGTGTGGTGTCATCCAAGCTCATCCAACCCCAGCCCAGGACGCCTTTGAATGTGGCCTGACACACATTTGTAAACTTTCTGAAAACATTATGAGACCTTTCTGTGATTTTTTTTTTTTTTAGCTCATCAGCTATCATTACTGCTAGTGTATTTTCTGAGTGGCCCAAGACAATTGTTCTTCCAATGTGGCTCAGGGAAGCCAAAAGATTGGACAACGCTGGTGTAGCCTGTGGTTCCCAGGCTACCTGTACGGTGTGCGGCTGGACTGACTCCCACAGGCAGCTGAAACCCAGTGGTACACTGTGTATCCAAAGGAACAGTAATAGAAAGGAATAATTCAAATGAATAGAAAAGAAACAGTAAAAATGTGGTATTGTCCGGGCATGGTGGCTTACACCTGTTATCCCAGCACTTTGGGAGGCCGAGGCAGGAGGATCACTTGAGGTCAGGAGTT
>NW_012103587.1:1331254-1337444 GCF_000951045.1 Mandrillus leucophaeus
AAAAAAAAAAAAAAAAGTGGCGTTATAATCTTCTGGGACCACTGTCATATATGCGGTCCACCGTTGACCAAAACATCATTATGCAGCACGTGACTGTATTTGGAACAAGAATGAAATCTCCCGACAGCAGCCTGTGATGAACCAGAACACGCTGTGTGCCCGCCGTGTGCCCGAGCCTCCACGTGCACGAGCCCGGCCATGCCCTCGGCGACCGTCTGCCTGGCTGGGAAACGAGCACTCCAGGAAAATCTTGCTGGATTCCCTGGGAAGGGTGAGAAGGGGTTCTTTGCTTCTGGCTCTTTGCTTCCAGCTGAAAGATCTGGGACAGGTGACCAAGCTGTGCCTCAGTTTCCTCACTTATAAAATGAGGCTAAGCACCCATTCTGGAGTGTTGCTGGGAGGGTCACGAAATGGTGTGACATGTGAAAAGCACGACCTGTGATTATGACTCGTGAGGCACCTTCTCGGGTCAGGCACTGCTCTCTATGAGCGTTAATCATCACAGCAACCCTGCAAGGGGAAACTGTTATTGCTCTCCAGTCTACAGATGGAGAGACAGAGATACAGAGAGATGAAGCAACCTGGCCCGGGTGCCCAGCACAGAAGTACCAGTGACAAGACTGGGACCCAGGCCACCTCTTTGCCTGCTGGGCGCAGGGACCACAGTGATGGTTCAGCCTGAGGGCTTCCTCCGGCACCCAACACCCAAACACCTGGGCCCATCCACAGGTGCCACCTTGGCCAAACCTGCAGGCCCACCACCAAAGCACAAAAGCAATATGACCGAGAACCCCGGAGCCCAGGGAAACCCACCCGCCTGACACTGACACTGTCAGAGACCCTCCCATCTCTCAGGCGCCATCAAAAAATCACTGCACCAACTCAGCCAGGAAACAGCCTGTCCCCGGGGGACCCCGCAAACTGCCCTAGTTGCTCGCTGCACTGGACAGCTCTGACATGCCAGACCCCACACGCCCCCCGAGGCCCCCACCACACACTCCAGGCCGAACCTGGCTCCGGGTAATTCCAGACCCCCTTCCCGCGAGAAGGTCCAGGCAGGATGAACCTCCTGGGGACACCAAGTGGAGACAGACATGAACCTACCAGAAACTGCCTCCAGCAAGGCTGTGTCCTCAAAGACTCAGGGAGACCTGTGGAGAAAACATGGGTTTCGTTACCTGACATCGCATGTATGGGGTTTGGCGTGACGACATCAATGTGCAGGGGAAAAAGACCATGTCTGCCGTCGGGGCCCATGCGTCGTAAGCACTGGGCCAAGTATTTCTCCATGACAACCCTGTGAGGCAGGTACTGCTACCTATTTGACAGAGAGGGAGACTGAGGCTCAGACAATCAAATCTCATGCCCAAGTTCTCAGAGCCGGGAAGTGACAAAGCTGCTATTTGATCCCAGATTGTGGATTTAAAGGCAGTCCACACCCTGGAAAGACCACCAAGAGGTCCAGGGCCCCGTGGCCAGGCTACTGGGAAACTGCCCCATTACCTACCCAGAGGACCCCACAAACAGGCAGATGGGTCGACGGACACCTGAAGGATGGTGTCGGGGGAGGGGGTGTCTACTATTCTCATACAAGAATTTATTTTTGTTCGGTTGGTATTTTGGAGTGTTTTTGTTTTTGTTTTGGATACAGTCTTGCTCTGTCACTCAGGCTGGGGTGCAGTGGTGCAATCATGGCTCCCTGTAGCCTCAGCCTAAGGCGATCCTCCCACCTACGGCTCCTAAGTAGCTGGGACTACAGGTGCTTGCCACCATGCCCGGCTAATTTTTGTATTTTTTTGTAGAGACAGGGTCTCACTATGTTGCCCAGGCTGGTTTCAAACTCCTGGGCTCAAGCAATCCTCCTGCCTTGGCCTCCCAAAATGCTGGGATTACAGGTGTGAGCCACTGTGCCCAGCCTCATTTAAGAATTTCTGAGTTACCATACAAAGTCAAAAATAGTGAAATGACAGCTAGTATCCAGAATACAGAGGGGACACCCACAAATCAATATGAGCCAGTCAACCCAGCAGCAGACAGGCAAAAGACAACACAGACACTTTCACCGAAGAGTATATACACATGGCCAATGAGACACGAAAAGATGCCCAATGTCATCAGTCCTTAAGAGAGGGCAGTTAACACCACAAAAGACCACTGCTCACCCATGCGGATGGCAAACATGAAACAGACAACATCAAGTGCTGGTGAGAAGAAGGAGCGCCTGGAACCCTCACCCGTTGCCGACGGGATGCAAAATGGAGCAACTACTTTGCAAAAACAGTTTGGCCGTTTCTTACAGTTAAACACATGCTTGCCGTATGACCCAGTAATTCAACTCCTAGGTCTTTATCAGACAGACATGAAAACAGCCACATAGACTCACGCACGAATGTTCACTGAAGCTTTATGCACAATCGCAGAACAACTGAAAACAACCCAACGGTCCATCGACAGGTGAATGGATAAACAAACAGTGGTGCATCCACACCACATGACTCTGCAATCAAGAAGAACAAACTGCAGATACACAGAACCAAGGGGAGGAATCTGAGACTCAGGCTGTGTCCAAGAAGCCAGATTTAAGGCTGCAGACTCTGTGGTTCCATGATAGGATTCTGGGGAAGACAAAACAACTTTCACATTTGTACAGAGGCCTGCAGAGGTCGTCAAATACAACAAAAAGAATGTCATTCCCACAAAAGTTAGGACGCCAATCACCTCTGGGGAGAAGGCAGCCCGTGGCTACAAGGTGATCCCTTTATAATTGTTCGCTAATTTGCACCGAGGGGTTTATGCATTCTTTATCGTGTTAACTTCTGCATGAAAAGCACAAGTAAAAAATAGTACAGCGGGCAGAGCACTGGACAGGGTCAGTCTCAAGCGGGCCTCTGGGAAACCCGTTCTCCACCCCGTGCCGAAGCTGAGGGATGGTGACTGGCGGGGCCAGGGCTGCCCACTCCCACAAGGCCGGGGGGAGTTGTGTGTAGTGCTCAAGCTCTGAAGCCAGGCTCCCCAGGTGCCAATCTGGCCGCTACCCCCTCCTAGCTCCTAGCTGTGCAACTTGGAACGAGCAACTTCACCCCTCTGAGCCTCAGATTGCCCGTCTCTAAAATGGAAATGATGATTTAAACAACGCTGACCCCACAGGAATGCCGTGAGCGTGAAGTGCCCTCAGCGCCAGTGTGTGCCACTTTGAGTGCTCAGCTCTTGCTGGACATGGCTCCTACCCCCACCCAGGGGCTGGCAGCCAAGCTCCTAGAGGCCAGCCCTCTCCAGCGCCTGGCAGGCCCTCAGGCCCCAAGGAGGGAGCCTTTGAAAGGGCAGCTGCGGGCAGCTCACAGGAGGACAAGCCAGCGGCTTCTTTCCTGCCCTTTTTTCTTTTTTAAGCGCTTTTTTCACTACGATGCCCCCAGGCTTGGCACTCGGTCCTGCCATCTGCGTCAGCTCCAGAGACAGGCCCTGCGGGAAGGCTGGAAACAGGGAGGGCCCGGGCACATCTTCACAGCCGCCCTCCCCAGCTCCCGGAAGCCTCGGTGGCCAGACACCTGCAGCACGTCCCGTCATGGGCTAGGGCAGAGCCAGGCCTGGCAGGCGCTCTCCCCGGGCACCAAGAAGCTCTCAACCTCCACCTGGGAGGGACAGCTGGGAGATCAGACCCCAGCTTCTCCTAACCTGCTCCCAACCCCAGCCAGCTCAGCCTGCAATCCCCAAGAGACAGAGTCCCAGGGTGTCCCAGTGGCATGGGGTCAAGGCCAGTGGCGGCTGGCCCCAGGGTCACATTGTCGAGGGGAAACAGGGAATTTCCCAGCAGTGATGGAGTGACACATAGGTCCAAAGAGAGGTTCCCAATTTAGAAAACTCAGCAGGGACTTCCCAGGAGAGGCAACCTGTCACACTGGCCAGAATCCAGAGAGATGACTGAGGGGCCAAGGGGCAGCGAGCGCTGGGCTGAGGTGGGAAGGAACCCAGGGCCCAGGCTGGAGCAGAGCCCGCGGGAGAGGAAGAGAGGAGAGGGCTGGAGGCAGCAGGGGCAGGTCACGCAGGGTTCTGCAGACGGGTTTTCTCTCCAAAGCAGAGCACCTTAGGAGAGTTATGAAGGCTGCAGAGGGGCAAGGTCCCACTCCAAAGTGGAGATGCATCCGGCCGTGGAGCATGGGTGAGGGCGGAAGCCACAGCCAAGGGAGAGGTCACTGTGCCAGTCCGGGCGAGTGATGTGGTGGGCAGCCCAGACTGGGCGCAGCGAGGTGGGAGAGCGGCCGGCAGGGAGAGCATTCCACATTAGAGTCCGAAAGGCAGGCAAGGGATGGTGAGAATCAGAGGCCCGCTCCTCCCCTCCGACCCTGGGCAGAGCTGGTGGGGGAGGGAAGGAGAGGGTGACAACATTCACTTCCTGCACAGGACCCTTTCAGGGACGCGGTCATCCCGTGCTCCCGGCCAGTAAACTGCTGCTCTGAGGGAGGACTCACCCAAGGCTACACGGCAAGGAAGGGAGTGAGTGGGGATCCAAACTCACAGCCAAATGCTTGAGCCATGGGGAGCCAGGGCACCAGGGCACCAGGGCACCAGGGCACAGGGCTGGCAGCGTGGGGCGGAGGCTGCTCCAGCCCAGGCTGCCCGCGAGCGGCCAGGGCGTGTGCAGTGTGGGCCGCAGTGTGGACCGGGCCCCATGCCTCCCTGGCTGCCGCACCTGTCAGGGCTTCCCAGGCCAGGCATCTCCCAGGTCAGCCCCGAAGCGGTGGGTCTCACTCACTGTCTCACGCTTCCCTGTGCTCACAGCCGCCACTCACTTGCTCAAGGCCACAGTAGAACTTGCTCACTCTGCTGCACTCACATTCACACGTTCACACCTGGTTCACGCTCACCGGCTCGGGGCCACCCACACACATTCCAGCTCAGGCCCAGGTCCACTGGCCAGCTCTGCGGGCCCTCCCCGCGCGGCGTCCCCCCCACCTCCTATACGCTCACTGGCCCCCAGCAAGCTCCCATGCTCCCCCTCACTCACCCTCACCTTCCCAGGCTGGGGGAACCTGGGCACCCACCTTCCTCTGAAGCAGAAGGCTCAGTCCACCCGCAGCTGTAGGAAGGGCCAGGCCTCCATCCTCACACCCCTGGGGCTGGCCAGGCTCCTCTCCCAGCAAAGCAGATGCATGGGGAGGAGCAAGGACCAGTTCCAAGGCTCTCCTCTGCCAAGCCCACTGTGACCACTCATGGCCCACAGGCTGAGACTTGCCCCCACCTGCCACCGCCCCCCTTGTCAGCTCCCAAACAAGCCCTATAAGGCCCACCTCCTGGCATTGGCTTTTGCCCTCAACTCCACCAAACACACCCTCACCTTGCTCTCTACCCTGCTGGAATCAGCGCAAGCACCATCTTTTCCTCCTCCAGGAAGCCTGCCTGGCTCACCCCAGCCACAGAGGCCAACCTGACTCATCCATTCGCCACACTCAGAGATGGGAAGCCACCACCGAAGGCCACACAGCTGCAAGAGACGGACCCAGCCGACATGCAAACCCAGAGGCAGCTTCACCCTGCCTCAACCAGGACACCATCAACCTTCAGTCGCTCAACAAACAGAAGGGACAGACCCCCTGTTACCTGCCAGGTACAGGGGCGTGACTATAAACACAAAAGATGAGGGCCTTAGGGCCCGAGGTCACACATACCCACACCCGAACGCCCTCCAGTACACCCATAAGTGAGCAAGATGATTGCAAAGAGTGGCCCCTGGAGTGACGGAGATAAACCATGGCAACCCTGCAGTGGTGGGAGGGAGGGCAGGGGGGGCAGAGGGGGCCTCCTGCAGGAGGAGACACTGGAGCCAAGCACAGAACAGCTTGTGTCCATAAGGAAGGAAAAAAGAGCACTCCAGGCAGAAGGCACAGCTTGTGCAAAGGCCCAGGGGCAGGAACCAGCTCAGAGGATTAGAGAAGCTGGGGCAGCCAGAGGGCTGGGGAGTGGAGAGCTGGAGAGGGCTGGGGAGTAGAGCTGGAGGGGGATGGAGGTGGAGAGCTGGAAAGGGCTGGGGAGTAGAGCTGGAGGGGGATGGAGGTGGAGAGCTGGAAAGGGCTGGGGAGTAGAGCTGGAGGGGGATGGAGGTGGAGAGCTGGAGAGGGATGGGGAGTAGAGCTGGAGGAGGATGGGGAGTGCAGATGGAGGGGATGGGGGTGGAGATGGAAGGGGATGGGGTGGA
>NW_012103587.1:1339191-1363619 GCF_000951045.1 Mandrillus leucophaeus
GGGGGAGGGGGTGGAGAGCTGGAGGGGGATGGGTGCTGTGTTCCTGGCCACAGGAGGGGAGCCACGGGCTCCAATGGAACACATAACTGAGTAGGAACAGTGTGAGGCAGGGCCAGCGAGGACGCCTTTGGGTCAATCCCTGAGGGCTCCATGGAGGCATCAACCTCTTGCCCTCTCCAGACCCAGCCTCAACCTCTTCCTGCATGGAGGATCAGAACTGTGGGGCTCCAGCTTGGTGTCTGGACTCTGGCACCTTTCCCACCAGACCTGTGGCAGCCACAGGAACAGGGTGGGCCATTGCCTCGGGGCTCCTGTGCCTCCAGGACCCATGATTACTCAAGCCCAGGGCTCAGTACAAATCCTCCCTTTCAGCCCAGCCTCCCCTGAGCAGTGGCTACACCGGCCACAACAGCCACACCCTCAGCAGGGCCACAGGAGGGGCATCTTCCAGAAGGGAGAAGAACGGGTGTTGACCGAACACCCACAGTGCCCACAGAGACGGGCGAGGTGGGCGACAGCAGCCAGGCTCCACTCCAGGCCACCTCTGTACTGGGCACCGAGGCCAAGATGCTCAGTGCCCGCCCCAGGCCCTAGGAACCTGCCAGGCCAGCATGAGCCAGCCTCAGGGCATGCTCTGCAGAAGCTCTAAACTGGACCCTGCAGACCCACAGATCAGACCCTGGCCCCCAAGGGGCAGGCATGACCCCCAGAAGCCTTCCCTGCAGGGTGGAGTTTGGGAACTTCCGGCACAGCACAACCCCGGTGCCCTGAGACGTGGAGGCGGCTCACCGCCCTCCCAGGGCTGGCCAGGGTCCACCAGGTACGTCTTCCCACACGGGGTGAACAAGGAGCCTCCCCTGTCCCCTGCAGTGGTGTCACCTGGTCTCCGTTCCTGTGGTAGCCAGCAGCCCAGACAGCCAGAGCGGGAGGGAGGCAGGCTCTGCAGTCCTTCCATTGAGAACCCGCGGGGATATTTTGTTTTCCTTCTCCAGTGACAGCCGAGGCAGCCCGCCCCGAGCCAGTTCTCCTGGAAGCTGCAGAGGCAGCCACCCAGAGTTCACCAAGGTCTCAGTGGCCGCTGGACTGCAACAGCCAAGGGCGGGGGAGTGGGCGAAGATGGGGGTCACAGCCTCTCTCCCTCCCATCCCTCCTCCACCAGCCAGGGCAAGGGCCGCCAGACCAAGGCCAAGGGGGCCGGCAGCATGGATGTGAGTGATCAGGGCCTGCAGTGGGACCAGCAGGGGGGTGGGGATGGGCCAAAGCCCCATCCAGAGGGGAACTGAGGAGAAATCCTGTGCCCTGCCCGGGAACACATCCCAGTCCCAGGGCCACCTGTCTGCTCCCAACAGGGGAGGCTGCAGTGACACCAAGCACAGCGACTGGGGAGGAGCCACTGCAAAAATCATGACAGCGATCATCACAATAACAAGAACAGCCCTCACTTCCTGCCAGGCCACGTGCATCTCCACTGCCCGGACCCCATTTCAGGGGTGGGGAGACAGACACACACAGGGTCACCTGCTCCAGCTCAAACAGCCAGCGAGGGGCCGGCAGGTAGGACCCCGAGCGTCTGACCCTCTGCTCTGGGCCGCTCCATTCTCCACCCCGACAGCGCCCTGGATTTAGCAGGGCCTAGGCTTCCCAGAAACCTCGCCGCCCATCTCCTCGCTGCGGGGTGTGGGGCCACCATCGGAGACAGCAGCCAGCAGGAGCAATTAGAGGCCAGGAAGTAGCCAGGGTATCGACTGCTTTCGGGAGGGAAGGGGGACGCGGGCTCTGTCGGGGTGGCAGCAGCCTGGCTCACGGCCAAGCACGGGCCACGACATGGCAGGGAGTGCAGCCCAGGCCCGGAGGCCACGGAGGCCCCACGCGGCAGCACAGGGAGGCCATCTGTCCATCCACCTGTCTGTCCAGTCCCATCACCCTCAAGGGCACCGACAGCCCCGAGGGGCCTGAAGCTCAGGGTTTCACTGCCTCCTCACAATGCTCAGCCCCTTACGATGATTAGCTCGTTTAATTATTACAACCGCCCCACATCCTGCCCCTGTGCAGATGGAGGCAGTGAGGCAAGAAAGCCCTCCCAGAGAGTTCCCAGGACCGGGGTCCACACTCAGCGTCAGCCAGCACCAACGACGCCGCCTCTGCCCGGCACCTCCCGCCTGAGGAGCCCCAGCGGGGCGGGAGATGAGAAGGGCCTCTATGGCAAGGGTGCACCGGGGACTGCTGGATGAGACGGAAGCTTCGGCCCCACAGTGACCCTGTCTGTAAAAGAGGAACATCACAACACCTGCCTCACAGTATGTTGTAAATTAACTCAGGTTTAGCCCCACAGACAGGCAGAGCAAGTGCCCCAGAATGTCAGTTGCTGGCTTCTCCCAGAGAGGCTGCCCGACCTGGGGGCCCCTAAATCTGCAGCCGAATAGAAAAACCACTGCGGACCCTCCCCAGCCTCTGCCCCAGGCTCCCCGCCCAGGAGCAAGGTCTGGCCGTTAGAGGCTCCCTGGAGGGCGGGGGCACCATCCGCCAGGAGCAATTAATTGCTGGGTCAAGAGATGGTGAAAGAGATTTGTTACGAGGGCCTGGGGACATTCAGGGTGGGAGGGTGGCCCACACTGATTCAGTCGCCCCACCTTCCACCTCACAAGCAGGCTCTGCCCCCACCCCCAGGGACATCCTCCTCTGCCTCCACACCAGCCCCGACCCAGGGTAGGTCAAGGACGCAGCCCCAGCACCCGTGACCCGCTCCCAAGAGGGACCTGCTTCCATCATTCAGCCGGTGCCCACACACAGGAGGGGACAGCCAGGCACGAGTGGGGCTGACACACAGTCCCCGGGGGGCCTCAAATGGGCCTGAGACGCAGATCAAATCCCTGAGCCATCGCATCCTGGCAGGAGACCACCACCCCTGTGTGTGCTGCTTTACTTCTCAGAGGCAGTTTCCTTGGTGGTGAAAGGAGGCGATTACATTAGGCTAAAATCAGGCTGGCTCCCACTCCAGCCCTAGTGCTGTCATTTTTTAAAGCCTGAGGAAGGTCCCTTGCTTCTCGGAACCTCAGTGTGCCCATCTGTAAAACGGGGATGATGCCAGGGACTACTCTGAAGAGAAACTTACAGCCTGGCACCCAGCAGTGCTCAGTTGAAGCTCACCATCGGGATTCACCAGGCCACCTCCCCAGGGCCCCTTGCCAGCCTGCAACCCTACTGAGACACCAACCAATGCCCCCAGCACCTCAAACACCCAAAAGCAGGGCCCCCTGGGGGCCATGATGAGAGGACTGGATGAACGAGCCCACCTTCCCTGCCTCCCACCTCTGCAGCAGGCCCAGGGGAAACATAGGCTTTGGTGACCACCAGGCGGGGGCCAGAGGTCAGTGACAACAGAAGCCCCCAGAGACAAGGCAGCCCCCCACCCAGATCCTCCATGGGCGGGGCTCTGCAGGAGCCTCTGGTCTGGAGGGGTCCGAGGCACAGGTTTCCCCATGAGTCCCCACCAGCTTTCGGCCCCTGGTGTCCACACCCAATCCCTCCACACCAACCCACCGACACACGGGGCCCCTTGAAGCCCCCACCACACAGATGGGAAAACCAAGGCCCAAGGACGCCAGGCAAGGGGAGCTCAGCCCAGGATCTTTCTCACATCCCAGTGAGCTCAGCTCAGCTCAGCAGGCGCTCAGAAGCCCAAGTGGCCCAGCTGGGGTCGGGGCCGAGTCAGAGCAAGAAACGCAGCAGAAACTGAAACAGCCCAGTGGCCCCACACGCGCCACAGAGTGAGCCACGCTCATTCCCTGCGCTGCCCCGTGCTGGGAAGTTCCTGCTTCTGCGGCCAGGGTGGGGGTGGGGGATGAGTGGCGTGGAACAGCCTTTCGGCCTGGGGACCCTCTCTGGACCCGGTAGATGAGCCAAGTTCCATGCACACAGGCAGAGCTGTGAACTGGCCCCACCCCAGAGTCTCCGTGTCACCCGGGACACATGCAAAGCCACACACTACCAAGGGCAGCAGTTTAGGGGTATGCGTAGCGACAACACAGAGAGGCAGGAGAGACCCATCCCAGGCATAGGCTGTTTCTGCTCCCTGGCAGGGCTCAGCCTGCAGCAAGGCCACAGAGCGCAGGTCTTGTGATCTCAGGATAGGGTCTGAGACCCGGGTTCAAACCCCAGCTGTGCTGCTTTCTAGCTCTGTGACCCTGAGCATGTGACTTAACCCTTCTGAGCCTGTTTCCTCGCCTGTAAAATAGAAACTCAGCTCACAGGGCTGACTCAGAGGCTCAGTGAGCAAATGCCTGCCTACAGTAACAGTGAATGCCCAGCATACAGTAAGGGCTTAATAAATATGTACAGCAGTCCCTGCTTAGCCGCGGGAGCTTTCCAGAGTTTCAGTATGGTGGTCTGAAAACATTAAACGGAAAATTCCACAAGTAAACAACTCATCCATTTTTGGGTTTTGTTTGTTTGTTTTTTTGGTTTTTTTTTTTTTCTTGCTCTGTTGTATAGGCTGGAATGCAGTGGTGCAATCTTGGCTCACTGCAGCCTCCGCCTCCACCTCCTGGGTTCAAGTGATTCTCCTGCCTCAGCCTCCTGAGTATCTGGGATTACAGGCATCCGCCACCATGCCCAGTTAATTTTTTTATTTTTAGTATAGTCAGGGTTTCACCATGTTGGCCAGGCTGGTCTCAAACTCCTGGCCTCAAGCGATCCACCCACCTTGGCCTCCCAAAGTGCTGGGGTTACAGGCATGAGCCACCACACCTGGCCTTTCCTATTTTATTATTAGTTATGGTTGTTAATCTCTCACTGTGCCTAATTTGTAAAGAAAACCTTGTCACAGGTCTATACATGTAGGAAAAGATGGAGTGTATATAGGGTTCCATACTGTCTGCAGCTTCAGGCATCCACTGGGGATCTTAGAATATATTCCCCAAGATTAAGGGGAGACTAGTCCATCTTTTTCAGTTCCCACATTTTTCAAATGGAGATGAAATTCACATAACATAAAATTAACCACTATAAAGTAGGCAGCTCTGACATTTAGGACATTCCCAGTGCTGTGCAACCATCACCTCTATCTAATTACAAAACATTTTTATCACCCTAAAAGGAGACCCCATCAACATGCAGTAGGTTCTCCCCAGGTCCCCTCCTTCCAGCCTCTGGCAACCACCAATCTGCTTTCCGTCTCTGTGGGTTTGCCTGTTCTGGGCATTTCATGAAGGTGGAATCGTACACTATGTGGCCTTGTGTGTCTGGCTGCTTTCACTCAGCATCATGGTTTCAAGGTTCACCCACAGTGCAGCACACATCCGTACTTCATTCCTTTTCATGGCTGAATAATATTCCATTGTGTGGAGAGACCAATCATATATTTTTATATGAGAAACGTGTGTTATAAAGAATACATATTCATATATAACAACATATATATAAATGCACATACAGAAAGAGATTTAATTCTAAAATTTGTAAGGTTATAAAATAACCATAAGAACTATGATGATGTGGAATCTGGTGAAGGAGCCAGCCAGCGGGAGAGAGCGGCCTGGGGTGGCCAGGCAGGTCCCCTCCTGTGGGAACTCTCCTCCGCTCTAACTCCCCTCCACATCACATCAGGCCTCCTAAACGTGCACTGAGCTGAGACCTGAATGGCAGCAAGGAGCCAGCTGTATCGATATGCAGGGAACAGCATTCCAGGTGGGTGGAACAACAAACACGAAGGCCCAGAGGTAGCTGCAGTCGGTGAGGGCTGAGGAGCTCCCAGGCGGCCTCTGAATTTATTCTCAGAGCAGTGGGAAGAGAATGGAGAGCATCGGGCCAGAGGCTTAAGAGTCTCATGGTCCTTCTGATGGGATCCCTCTGGCTGCAACTCAGAGACCAGACAAGTGGGACGAAAGTGGACTGGGGACCTGGAAGAGGCTACTGTAGTCATCCAAGCCAGACAGTGACAGGGTGGGGGGTCCATCATGGTGCCTGGTCTGCCATTCTTTTCTTTTTGTCATTATTATTGATATGAAAACAGAGGGTCTCGATGGCAATGCTGTTACCCCCCCAAACATAGTTACTGTTTATTATCATTATTCCATCTCACAATAACAGCATATTATCTTTACTGTTCCTGTTATTTTTTTCTGCGCTGTTAGGGCGGGCTGGGGGGGGTCTCCATGGCAGGGTCCCTACCCCAGGGATGTTTCTGGCTGCCCCATGACTGGCTCATGGCCTTTGGGACAGTCCCACTCCATAAAAGTCGCCCTCCCTACACAATTTTCAAAGACCTGGCCATTCACAAAAACCTGCCAGAACCAGTCCAAATACTAGCTGTTTCTTAAATGTCACTCTCCTCTCCCTCCAGCACCGCAGGGCTCTGATCTGCTTTCTCACGAATCCACGCTTACTCATTCTGAGTGGGAGCCAGCCACTCCTCCCTCTCGTTTCCCCTTACCCGACGGTTGAGGCACCGCACAGATTTTTGCTGTTGTTAATTCTGAGCCGAGTTTGTATTAAGGAAGAATTTCAGTACCCAGGAGTAGAGGGGATTTTCCAAGTCTATGGGGTAAATACTGTCGGGGTGGTTGGGATGCGGTGTGGCGCTGAGCCAGGGAGCTAACCTCTCTGAGCCTTCGTGCTTGCCTGGCAATGACGACAGCTGCTGGATCACGAGATCACTGAGAGGATCAGATGAATTCACGCGGCATGTGCAGGCACTGAGACGGGCAGCGTGCAGCTGAGGGGCTGGCGGTGGGAGGGGCAGGGCCGTGGCTGGAGGAGAAAATCCCACACTCCCCGCTTGGCTGGGTGACCCACTGCCCGCCTGGCTTTTGAGGAGATAAGCCGCCTGCTCAGGTTCATGTTCGGGATCAAATGAACCCACTTAATCCCCTTAGTGATCTCTGCTGCGCTGGCTCCTTGGGGGCCTGGGGAGGAAGGCAACTGAGCCCCCTGGAGTAGAGACCCCACCCGCGAGGTCAGGCACAGAGAAGGCGCCAAGGGCTTCTGCCCCAGCGCCGGGGCACAGCAGGCTGAGGGAGCCCCAGGACAGAAGTGGGCACACATCATGGGCTCACATCACAGTCGCAGTGACTCCTGACTCCCCACTGCAACCCAGAAGGTAAATGCTATTATGAACGCCCTTCTCCAGCTGGGGAAACCAAGGCCCAGAAAGAAAACAGCCCACCCGAAGGTGACAGAGCTCCTCGCCGGATCACCAGCAACCCATCAAGATAACCTTATCCCATTTCACAGAGGGAGAGAGGGCGGCAGGAACGGGGCCTTAAGTCACCACCCCATCCCACTGGGAAGGCAGGGGTGGACGGGCAGAGTCACGCCTGCCTAGGGGAAGTACACACTAGGTACTTACGGGAAGTAGTGAGTGAACAAAATCTACACGCTGGGCGCGGGCTCCAAGGAAAACACCTTCACGGGACCTTTCTCCCCTCCCAAGGTCCCTCTCTAAGATCCTGTATCGCAGGGGTCTGGCGGGAGTGACTGTGACCCCCAGAGGGACAGTAGGCAAAGTCTGGAGGCATTTCTGGCTGTAGCAAAGGGGGCTGAGGTGCCACTGGGGTCTGATGGGTGGAGGCAGGGGTGTTGCTAAGCATTCTGCAGCACCCAGAGCAGCCCCCCAAAACTCGAACAGTGCCCAGGCTGAGAACCCTGCCGTCCTTACCAAATGCATGAGAGGGTCAGTTGGGCACCTACTGTGTGCAGGGCCCCCATGCAGGACACAGTCAAGAAGACGAGGTCACAGAGCTCAGAGAGGTAAGGCTTCCTGCCCCACCTAATGGAAGGAAGGCAGAGGCGGGACCTGAACCCAGGTCCCACTGACTCACAGCCCCACCCCAGCTGCCAAATACCTGCCCCATCCTTCAGGAGTCTAACCTACTGGGTCTAGAGTGGGGGCTCCGGAATCTGTATATTTCATAGCCCCTTCCCCCTACAGCCACTGGCAGGGGGAGGATGGTGAACGGGGGAGGATGCTCAACAGGGGGAGGACAGTGAACAGGGCGAGGACAGCTCTGTTCCTTTTCATCAGAATCTACACTGGCCAGGAGGCTGGCAGTCTGTCTCTGGGGGGTAGGAACGTGGTTGTATTTTTTTATGTGCAAGCTTTTCGTTCCTTAATTTTCCAGCTTATAGAGAACATATTTGTTCTGCTTCTAAAAACCAAAAACAGTCTTTTATGTAAAGCAGCTGCCAAACCACATGCCCAGACTGGCCCTGGGTAGCTCCACTAGGACCTGGCAGGGAGGGACCCACACCTCAATGGAGAGAGGACTGACCCAGCAAAGCCCCCATGAAGCACCCCTGGCATCATCAGGAGAAGCCCAGAGCTGGCAAATCCACTCACCACAGCACCCGAGCACCCAGAGGTGCTCGCTAGAAAGTCTCCGGCAGCCCCTTCCCACAGCAAGCACCTGATCAACCCAAGTAGCTTTCCCCAGGAAACACACCAAGCACATGTCACATCCCCATGACAAAATACTATAAGAAGTTAAAATTAGCCAACTGGATCCAACTGCACCAGCACATGGTGAAAACCTGTAATCATACAGATAAAAATAATGATAGCTAATGCCACAGTTCTGGATGCTGTGTCTATTACCCTTCTAATTCTCAAAACAATCCTAGAAGGTGAGGACTACTTTGGTCCTCATTTCACATATTAGGAAACTGAGGCAGAGTCATGTGATAAGCTGCGTGAGAACACAGTGTCTGGAACCACACAGGTCTGCCGCTCGTCTAGCCGAGAAAACTACTGTGCCAAATTATATACAAAGCTGTCAATACTCGACTACTTTTGACCTACAAAACTAGCAGTCATACAGCTCCCCCAGCAGCAAACAGGAGAGCAGCACGCACAGATCCATGTGTCCACAGACAAGGCAGGTTCCCAGGCCATGCAGCGATACACAGAGGCTCCTGGAAAAGCCCAGGCCCCAGTGAGAGGCGGTGGCCTCCAGGAAGGCGACTCCCGTGATTTGAAAGTCACCTGTCATTTTTTTCTCTTTTAACAAAAAGCCACCTTAGCTTACAGCCCCGAGTTTGGCGTCCTGGGCTAAGGCTCGACTGGCCTGGTCTCCCTCTCTCCTCTCTTCCCTGGCCACCTCTTTGCCCCCAAGACCCCACACGGTCCGTGACAAGCTGGCAGTCCTCCTCAGGGCCTGGAACCTGGAGTCTCTTCCAGCAGCCCAGGAGAACCTCTCCCCACTAAGGATCCAGTTTCACTTAATTGCAGGCTTCAGGTTTCTGCATGCAGGCCCAGAGGCCTGGGGGCAGGAGGCGCAGGCCGTTGTCTTCCTCTTTTTAATAAGCTGGAAGGCAGCAGCATGTGCCCTGCTGTTCTGAGAATCCGGAACACCTGCCCCTTGGGAAAGGCCGCGGCTCCAAGAGCCCACGTGGGAGACCCAGCCGGGAGAAATCAACTGTGGTTTGTCATGGGACATGCTGGGGACACATTTTTTTTTCTGGTCAACCATTGGGACCAGGTACCCCAACTGGATTTAAGGGATTAAAAAAAAGAAAAAGAAAAAAGGGGCTGGGTGCAGTGGTTCACACCTGTAACCACAGCCCTCTGGGAGGCCAAGGCAGGAGGATCTCCTGAGCTCAGGAGTTCAAGACCCGCCCGGGAAACATAACAACACCTCATCTTTACTAAAAATCAAAACAATTAGCCTAGCCGAGCGTGTTGACATATGCCTGTAGTCCCGGCTACCCAGGAGGCTGAGATGGGAGGATTGCTTGAGCCTGGCAGGTCAAGACTGCAGTGAGCTGTGATTGCACCACTGGACTCCAACTTGGGCAACAGATTGCAAGACCCCGTCTAAAACAAAACAAAACAAAAAAACCATGAAAGAAGAGAAAAGAAAAAAGAAAGCACAAATGTCTCTCTGCCTCTCTGTGTGTTTCTTTTGCATTTTGGTTTTTCCCCAGCACAGCCCTTTACAGTTTGCAGGTTTCTCTCTTCACTCTGTGCTCTTCAGCCACAGTCCCCAGGTCAAGGTCAAGAAACTGAGGGTCACTTAATTCCAAGGTCACCCACGGTAGGAAAGCAGCCATTGTCTCCATGGCCACATCACCCACGGCCCTGTTCCCGGTTGCTGGTTCACAGGGAAATCACAGGCTCTGTGGGGACAGCAAGCGTCCTCTACCCCTGTGACAATGACCACAAACTCGGTGACTTACAACAGAACAAGTTTTTGGGGGGTTTGGGGTTTCTTTTTTTTGGTTTCTTGAGACAGGGTCTCACTTGGTCACCTGGGCTGGAGTGCAGTGGCACGATCACAGCTCATTGCAGCCTCCAACTCCAGAGCTCAAGTGATCCTCCCATCTCAGTCCCCTGATTAGCTGGGACCACAAGTACTAGCTGGGACCTAGCTAGTTTTCTGTATTTTTTGTAGAGACAGGGGGGTCCCACTGTGTTGCCCAGGCTGGTCTTGAACTCCTGGCCTCAAGCGATCCTCCCACCTCGGCCTCCCAAAGTGCTGGGACTACAGGCGTGAGCCACCGTGTCCAGCCAGCATGAGTTTATTACCTTACAGTTTTGGAGGTCCGAGGTCTGAAATGGATCTAACAGAGCTAACACCAAGGTATTAGTAGGGTTGCGTCCAGTCTGAAGACTCTAGGGGAGAACCTGTCCATCACCCTTTATGGCTTCTAGCAGCTGCCTGCACTCCTTGGCTCATGGCCCCTTCCCCATCCTCAAAGCCAGCAGTGCAGCATCTTCAAATCTCTCTGACTCTGACCTCCTGCCTCCTTCTTATAAAGACCATTGTGATTACATCCAGCCCGAGCAGATAATCTAGGATAATCTCCCATCTCAAGGTCAGCTGGTTAGCAGCCTTAATTCCATCTGCCACCTTAAATCCCCTTTGTGGCATAAAATAATATATTCACAGCTTCTGGGAATTAGGACATCGTGCGGCTTAACACAGGCTTCAAAAACAAAAATCTTTAGGCCTCTAGGGAAGTCCCAAGGCCCCACCCCACAGATCCTGAACTCCCACCAGGGTCCACGTGCCTCAGTCTCTCCACTGCTACACAGCATGGGCGAGTATGCCCAGTGCCAGCACCTGTATGTGAATACACGTCCCCAGCAGTGCAGAGTCCAGCGTCTGATGAAAACGTGATCGGACAGAGCCCTGTGGCCTATCACTAGAGACGTCCCTCTCCAGATTAACAACAAAGAATTTATCAATACTTTTGAGCAACGTTTTTTTCCTGACCAGTCACAAATGGCCCGATTGTACAGCCCATGCTCTAGTAAGATCCATAAGAAATCCCCCCACTGCTGAAACCTACGCTTCCTCACACCCCTGCATGCCAGGTTGCAGAAGGCTTTGCAGGGTACAGCTGAGCTGCTGCGGGGCACCCACAGGAGGAGATGTCCAAGAGCCCGAGCAGCATGTGCCCCCACTGTGCAGGTGGTGTCCCTCCAAATGGGGAGTGGGGGAGCTGGGGAACCAGAGGCCACCCAAAGCTGCTCAGGATGTCCTTGGCATGGTCAGCACCCTCCCCTGCAGCTCCCAGTGACTATGCTCTCACAAACCCCCACTCAGGAGCCAGCGCCCCGGGGCAGGCCAAAAAGGAACAGGGCGAGCCCTGCTCCACAAGCACATAATGGCATGAGCGACATGAACCCTCGAGATGCTTAAAGACGACCGAGGGCACGACAAAACACCTTCCTTGCTTCAAAGCCCTTTTGCGTCTCTTTCCTGCCAGAGGTGCCGTGAGGTGGCATCGCTTCCATTTCACAGGTCCCAGAGACACTGTGCAAAAAGTCACACAGCAACCCGGCATGGCCCACCTCCCAGTCTGGGGCCCTCCAGGCAGTTCCACATCGTTATGGCCCTCCAGCCTCCCACCGCCCAGCTGGGCATCCAGACAGGAATATCTCCTATGGGAAGCTCCCCTCCCCAGGTTCCCTCGGTGCCCCCTCCCACTCAGCTCCCCTCTCTCCAAGGCAAAAGTCAGGCGCCCCCTTCTCAATGTCAAACCTCATGCTGCGCCCTCTGCACCTCCAAGCACCCAAAGGCACTCCTTACGGCACCGCGAGCACAGAGGCGGCCTGGACTCACGGACAGGGGCTGTGACACAGAGAGGGCAGCGAGAGCCTGAAGGTCACACAGCAAACCAGAAAGCACACACCCGACGCACAGCACGCTTCCACTTCCACGTTCCCACTGAGGGCCGCACAGTTCCGGGAGGCGCTGCGGCAAGGGGGCAGCGCCCAGGGCCCAGGTGCCGGGAGATGCAGCTTCCTGCCCGCCGCTGCAGCTGCTATTTATAGCCGAGCAGGGAGAAGCCAAGACAGCCAGGGTCAGCTTCCTGCACGGCAGAGCCGGCTGCAGCCTGGGAGCCTTCGAGGGTGACCCAGAGGGGAATGGGCTGGGTCAGGGCAGACATGGGCTTTGATGTCCAGGATTGGGCACACGGTGGACCCAGGACTGTCCCCGGTCACTCCCAAGGGCCACAGTCCAGGGGAAAGGGATGAAAGCACAGAACGGACCCTGCCCATGACAGTTGCCCACCAAGCAAGGAGCTTAGGAGCTGTGTGTCCTAATCCAATGATATCACCACTCTGTGCCTCAGTGTCCCCATCTGTAAACAGGGAAACTAACAGTTCTGGCCACACTGGGTTATTGTGAAGCTTAGATGAGCTAAGCCAGGTGGTGAAAAGTGAGCTTGCCTGCATCCTGCCAGCTCAGGGCCCTCTCTGGAGCACCCTCACCTCTGCCCCTCCCTGCTCAGACACCAGACAGCAATGCTGGGGCAGGGGGCACCCCTGCACCAGGACACGTGCGAAGCAGCAGCTCTCTCTACTATACCCTCCAGTGTGTGCACAGCTTACAAAGCCCAGGGAGACCGAGCAAGTGGCAGGCACGGGGACATCCCAACCAAGCCCCAGGACACAGCGGTGACAACGTCCACAGGATGTGTACATGCACGGGTGTCATCGCCATAGCAGTCCCAAGTGTCCACTCCCCTACACACCAGGGACTGCAGTTACCCCCATTCTACAGATGCAGAAACAGAGCACAAAGTGACAGAAAGAACTACGCTGAAGAAACGCAGAGCGGCCCCCTACCCAGAGTTCGCTGAGGTCTCCTATCTTGGCCGAGGTCTCCTATCTTGGCCGAGGTCTCCTATCTTGCCAAACAGCAGAGAAGTCTTGCTGGCCCTGGGAATCCGCCCAGAAAGCTTGCAGTGGGTTTGGACCCCCCAGAACTTACTTGGTTCCTTGGGGAGAGGAGCAAGGGCCAGGAAGGATCCGCCTCGGGCCACCCATCCATGGGAACTCGGGTTTAAAGTCCCTCCCTGGTCCCTGGGGTCGCCTGGTTGTGATGCCTCAACTTCCTCCAAAAATTGGCAAAGGGAACACCCACACGGCAAACTGAAAACAGTAAGCACTAGCCCAGCCCACACGGAAGGCTTCTCTGTGCTCCCAGCGCCAGGCAATAAGCACCTTCATGTAGGACCTCACAAAATGCTCAAGACAACCTCGAGAAACGAGGAATCTGATTATGCCAATTTTATGGATGGTGAAATGGAGGCATGAACGCTGAATTAGGCAAAACTTGGTTCTTCCACACCCTGGCCACTCTGGGCCTCTCTGGGCTTACGTTCACCTGTGGAGCTCAGGGGCCAAGTGCAGTGCTAGCAAGGGGTGGTCACAGCCACCAAGGGAGGGACAGAGAGGGAATGGCCACAGACTCAGTGACTTGGAGGCTCTGCAGGAGCAGAAGGGGGCCACAGGCAAGGGAGGGTACAGGTGTTAGGCACAGGGATGAATGGATGGATGACCTGGGACCCTCGACGGGCACCAGGGCACGAGGTGAGGACATGCCCAGCCACAGCCCAACACTCAACACATCCACGATGTACCCAGCACTGCTCTAGTACCTGGGAGACAGACAGACATCCCCACCCTTGTGGAATGTCCATTCTCGCAGGGATGACAGACAACAGCAAGATGACAAACGTGTGAAACCATCATCAGAAGATGGCACAATGGGAAACAAGTGAGGGAGGGAGGGGAGAGGGTGCAATTTTCAATATGAAAATATCAGGCCAGGCGTGATGGCTCATGCCCATAATCCCAGCGCTTTGGGAGGCCAAGGCAGGTGGATCACCTGAGGCAGGTGGATCACCTACTAAAAATACAAAAATTAGCCCTGCGTGGTGGTATGCGCCTATAATCCCAGTTTCTCAGGAGGCTGAGGCAGGAGAACTGCTTTAACTCAGGAGGCAGAGGTTGCAGTGTGCAGAGATCACACCACTGCACTCCAGTCTGGGCAACAGAGCAAGACTCTGTCTCAAAAAAACAAACAAACAAACAAACAAAAAAAAAATTCAAGAAAAATGTCAAAGGAATGAGACAAGGTCTGCGGACACTGTGAAAGAGTGCTCCAGCAGGGCGAGTGCAAAGGCCCCGCGGCAGAAGCTGCCTGGTGCATTTCAGGAGAAACAGCGAGGCTGGTGTGGCTGAAACAGAGTGAGCAAGGGGAGCAGATTGCAGAGGACAGGCCACGCGGGGGCAGAGGGCAGAGCCTCAAAGCCCAGTTAGGGAATCGGCTTTCGGAGTGGCAGCGGGACTGTCCTGCCCTGGGTTTTCCTGCCCTGGATGTTCCAGGCCTGTCCCTGGCTGCCGCGTGGGGTATGGGTCTCAGGGTGACCAGTGAAGAGCCAGTTGTGCTGGGAGCCGTGTTCGCTTCTAGAACTGCTATAAACAAAGCCCCACACACCGGGGACTTAAAACAACCCACTGTTACTTTCTCACAGTTCGGGAGGCCAGAGGTTCAGAATCAAGGTGTTGGCAGGGTGGCTCCTTCCAGAGGCTCCGTGGGGGCGTGTCCCGAGCCTCCTCCCAGCGGTCCCTGACACTTCTTGGCGTCCAGCCACATCGCTCCAGTCTCTGCCTCCATTGTCGCACGGCCTTCTCCTCTGTGTCTTTTTGTCCTCTTATAAGGACACAGGCCACTGGATTTAGGGCCCAGCCTGCTCCAGGATGACCTCTTCCTAATTAAACACATCCACAAAGACCTTGTTTCCAAATAAGGTCACAGCCTGAGGTTCCGGGAGGAACATGAATGGGTGGGAAGGTGGCAGGGGCACTGTCCAACACCATGCAGCAGCCTAGGCCAGGGCACGATAGTGACAGAGGATGCGAAATGGTTAAAAAATATCCAGGAGGGTGGCAGATGGCGTGGGTGGGTGGCGTGGCAGGTTAAAGCAAGTGTCTCCCAACTTCTCCCGCTTGCCTTCCTCCCCTGGTTTACCCAGCAGTGGCCATCACCCAAGAGCCACCGCCACACAGAATCCCTCCCAAATCCTGACCCTGTGGACCTGGCCAAGCCCCCAGGACCCTGGAAAGGCCCCCTGACTCCTGCCAGGCTCCAGAGGGCGACATCCCCTGCAGGTCCCCATGCTGCTAGGCCTGGCCCAGCCTAGAGCTGCATCCTGCCCCCACCCCAACCCGCAGGCTCTCCTCTTTAGCCTCAGGAGCAGGGCTGGCACCAGGCAGGTTCCCATGGTCACAGAGACGCTGTAGCCACACTGGGGCCCCAGCTCCCCGAGGGTCTCAGCAGGTACCGCAGAGTTCAGTGTGAGGACAAACAGAGTCCTTCGAGGCCCTCCCCTGTGGGTCTGGCCTCTGGGACTAATGACTTAAGAGCATCCCCAGACAGATCCCCTGGGTCACAAAGAAAAATCAACTGCCCCACCCACCCCGCCTCAGACCTGGCCCGATGTTTCCCCAGCCCCACCATAGAACTGTGGGGAGCGGGCCAGGGAAGGCCACAGGTGGGCAGACAGGGGGCGTACAGACCTCCCTGGCAGTAAGAAAGATTCTGATTTTTGTTCAAGAAATGGAGGGAAGCCCTGCAGGCTGATGAGGTCAGGTCACTCTAGCTGCTGTGGCTCCACTGGGCTACCTGCAGAGAGGGGACTGTGGGTACAAGATGGCGGCCAGAGAGCAGGCAGGAGGCGACTGCAGTCCCAGGTGGGCCGTCGAGAGGGGGCTAGGACCACGTCCCTCACTCCAGGAGGATGCCCAGAACAGGGGCCTGAGGGCTGCAGGGGTCAATGGTCCACTTTTGCATAGGTGGGATCCAAGGTCCCTTTGGGACATCCCTGAGCAATGGCAAGGAGACTGCTGGGTCCACCTCCCTGACCCTGGGGTCAGTGCCGTGGGCCCATGAGTGACAGACAGGAAGGGGGGGGCACGACACGGTCTGCAGCGACAACCGCACCCCAACGGACCCCTGAATGCCTTTCACTTCACAGCCTGGGAGGCCATGTGTCGCTCATCACCCCATTTCACCGCTATGCAAACTGAGGAACTCTGCATGGAGCCTTTGTTATTGTCCAAGGCCAGGTCACTCAGACCTGTGGGTCCCTCCAGGTCCACTCATCAGCCCTAAAATGCAAACACAGGCCACGGAAAATCAAGTGAACCCTGGGAGACAAGAGACGGAGACGGCCTCCGGACCCCAGAAAAGACTGACCCCCAGGAGCTGCCCAGCCCGCATGCACACACGCACAGACATGTGCAGGCTAGTGGTGACTTGTCACCTAGGTCTGGTCCAATTCCACCTCCAACAGCCCACCCTTTGACTTATCTTCCCCCCCTACTTCCTTTCCAGATGCAAAGAAAGGTCAGCAGGAGAAAGCGGGGGGCCTGAAGCATCAGCCACAAATCCAGTTGGAACCAGATGGCCCAGAGGTCCCTTGACTTCAGACACACTTGCAATATTGCCTCCTGAGGTCTCTGGGTACCACAGTGCTGAGCCTCCCACCTCCAGGGCATTCCCTCAGGTCAAGCAGTTCTCAAGGCCCCCATGGGCTCTCAAATGGGAAGTCTTTCACCATCCAAGTCACTCACTGTCATCTTCCCAACTCGGACCCCAAAACCGTGCTCAGTTCTCACCCAGGGTCTGACCTTGGTTAAGACACTCCACAGCACCAGCCTTTGGTTTCCTCCTATGGAATGTTGGTGCAGGGGATGGTGCATGAAAGCATCTTGCAAAGTGTTTTCTTTTGCTTTGCTCCTGCCTGACCCATTCTGCCCCTCAAGAACTGAGGCACTTTCAGGAATGTGTAAGGTAAGATAAAAATCAGAAAGCATGGTCAGGGAAAAGGGAAAAAAATCAGAGATAAACAAATCCAAAATCAGGATGAAGTAGATAAAGCCAAAACATAAACCAGTGATTGCAGAAGGCAGGCGGCAAATTTGGCTCTGAGCTTCCTAGTAGCCAAAGCAAAGAAGGAAACAAGATGGATTATGGCTTTGGAAAATTGTGAAAACGATGCCGTGCCACAGAGTAGGTGCTACAGCAACTATATACCACTCTAAAGAAGGCATTACAGTCTCAGTCATCATTTAAGAGGTCAAAAAATTGTGCCAAAAATCAGGCCAACTGCTTGCTGCCTTAACCATCCCCCTTTTCCTATTGCATTCTACAAGAGCAAATTATAACCATGAGCATCAGCGTAACTCAGCAAGAACAGTAGCCCAGGCTAGAAGGAGGGGTTTTAGGGCCTACTTGGAATGACCTTCAAACTCACACCCCTCTCTGGGCCATAGTTTCCTCAACAGGGAAACCATGCAAGGCTACACTGAGGTTCAAAACAGTGAGGTAGTATATTAGGGATCGGCAAACATCTTCTGTAAAGGGCCAGAGAGTAAATATTTTAGGCTCTGTAGGCCTTCCAGCCTCTGTCACAACTACTCAACTTTGCAAACGTTGTACCCAAAAGCAGCCACAGACAACATGTAAATGAGTGAGCGTGGCTGCGTTCCAACAAAACTTTATTTATGGACACCAAAATTTGCATTTCATATGATTTCACATGTCATAAAATATTATTCTTCTTTCGACTTTTTTCAACCATTAAAAAATGGAGAAACCATTCTCAGCTTGTGCACCATTTAGAAACAGGCGGCAGGCTGGCCGGATCTGGCCCAAGGGCCATAGTTTGCCAACTCTTGCTTTCTACGTTCCACAGTCGGCTCCGAGACATAGTATCACATAGGATGTGACTATGACGGCAAAAATCAGACCTGAATATATGGCGTGATACCACTTGCGTGTTTGTTTTTAAAGGGAACGCACACATACAGTCCATTTAAGGCCGACATATGCCGAGAGCATCTCGGAGGAAACTCAGGCGCTGGAAGCTGTGACTGCCTTGGGGAACAGAAACCGGGAGGCCAGGAACCCAGGCAGACTTCTACGCAATGTGTTAATTTTCTTTTTTACAAGTCAATGCATTTTCTTTCATTTAAAAAATAAGCTTTTATAAAGCCCAAAGCAACTGGCAGAGTTTTGAATGCATTAGTTTTTGTTTTTCTACATTCTTCCCAAGAAGTATAAAAAGCAACATTATCCCCAAAAATGTTCATCAAAGAAGTCCATGATGTATTAACTTGTATCACAAAAAAATAAGTATGATCCTACTTAGAGAAAGCAGGTGGGTGTCTTCTGTAGGTACCTGCTCGTGCAGACAAGATACCAACAAGGGTGGCCAGGGGATCGTCGCTGCTAACCTAGGATTCCTCTGGGTCCGGCTGGGTCAGCCCCCACGAACCTGCACAAAGCTTTTTCCACATGAGCTCAGCACCGGGAGGTAAAAATTGCCCACACTTCACAGCGACCTGGAGCTGTCTCCTGCGCTCGAGGAGTGACAGCTAAGGATGGATGTGGGAAGACAGCTCCATATAGTAGGAGTCACTATGGCCACAATGCCCAATAGGGTCAGTGGCCACCAGCCACAAGTGGCTACTCAAATTTATTAAAAACTAAAATTTCATCCCCCGGTTGTGGCACTGGCCTCACTTCAAGCTGTGACTGCCTTAGGGGAACAGAAACCAGGAGGGCTGGAATGGAAGGAGACTCCCCCAACACCTCTGGGCAGTTTTAATGCCCAATGCCCCACATGGTTCTTGGTTATGGTACTGGCATACCTAGAACATTCTCACCACGGCAAAGTTCTATTGGACTGCGCTACCCCAGAGGCTAGTGGGAGAGGAAGAGGGGGAAGACAGTGAGATGTGGGAAGAGGAAGGGGACAGACGGCAGAGGAGAACGGACCAGCCCAGAGGGCACTCCAGGCTAGGTTTGGGAAAAAGGACTGCTGAAAGGGGAAGACCCTCCAGGATGGCACCATGCAGAGAAAACACGCATGAAAAGGGAAAAAAATCAGGCCGGTCTCAGTGGCTCATGCCTGGAATCACAGTGCTTTGGGAGGCTGAGGTGGGAGGATCACTTGAGCCCAGGAGTTCAAGACCAGCCTGGGCAACATAGAGAGACCCCACCTTTATAACAAATTTTAAAATTAGCCAGGCATGTTGGTGCACACCTGTCATCTCAGCTACTTGGGAGGCTGAGGCGGGAGGTTCATTTGAGCCCAGGAGTTCATGGCTGCAATGAGCTGTGATGGTACCACTGCACTCCAACCTGGGTGACAGAGCAAGACCCTACCTCAAAAAAAGTTGGGGTGCAGGTGGGGCATTGGGGAAGGAATCAGATACCAAGAGCCCAGGCCCTGCTCTGAAACACAGAATATGACTTCACCCACCCCTGTACCTTTGGGTTAAGTAGCCATTAGCCATAGCCACAGGTGGCTATTTAAATTTAAGTAAATTAAAATTAAATAAAATGGCCAGTTCAGCTGCTCAGTGGCAGGGACCCACTTTTCAAGTGCTCCCGAGTGACAGACACCTAGTGGCTAAAGCACGGGACAGTGCAGCCGCATCATCTCCCATCACCGCAGGAGTTCCCAGACAGCCCGTCTCAGGCTACCCTCTAAGGCTGGCCTTATTTTCTTTCCCTTCCTTTTAAGAATCAGGAAACCAAGGCCACGAGGTCAGAGGCTTCACTCAAGTTCTTAATAAATGGAAGCACAATTCGAACCCTGCTCCTTTCTTCAGTAACCAGGAGCAGAGGGGAAGCTCAGCCCTCCCCCAGGCCACCTTCCCAGTCCTCCCCACGGCCTTCGCCCACTCTCCAGGCTGCCCATGACCTCGAAGCACTCCCAGTGCCTTACAGACACTAAGTGATTAAAGACTAATGGAAAACCTCAACCTTCAAGGGCAGAGGGAGGGAGCTGAGCACATTTGTGAAACACCAACGACCAACGGGAGAGGAGGCCACCGTCTCCAAAGGGCCACAAGCTGAAGCCTGGGGCTCTGGAAAAGAGACGAGTCCATTAGAGGATCCTTCCCAGCAGCTTTTAACAGGGAGGAATGGGTGATATGGGAGCAGCCTGTAGGTGAGGACCTGGGTTCACACAACAAATTCTATAGCAAGTCTTTGCTCTCCAAAGGATGAGCCAAAATGGACACAGCAGCTCCTGCGACACACAGCAGCTCATTTTATCTCACAACCATAAAGTCAGAAGCAGCAGCAACATCCCCATTTGAGAGAGGAGCAAACTGAGGCTCACAATAGGTAAGTGACTCATTCACAGTTGGAAGCTGCAGAGCTGAGCAGCAAACCCAATATTCATGCCCTTTGCCCCTGAAGGCTCTCCGCTGTGGCACAGCTGGCCAGCAATGTGCCCATTTTGCAGATGAGGGCCCCTAAACCCTGAGAGCAAGGGGCACTCACCTGGACCCACTGCTTGTAAATGGCCAGGCTGGAACTTGCAATGCTAAATCGGCGGCTCCCTGGGATGGCAGATGAAACACTCCCAGATTGTCCTCTAGTATCTGTTTAGGACAATTCTTTCTAGATTTATAAACCAAAAGCTCCTTCCTCAATCAAGGCTAGCCGGAGCCAAGTGGGTAGGGCAGTGTGGAAGTGCCCAGGCTCAAAAGCCTCACTCTGCTCTAAAATAGACATGATAATAACAATGATGCTAAGTTCATTCATCATAAGCACAGGTCCCTCCACTGTGCAACCTCGGGCGAGCCTGGACCTGTGCCCTCATCTGTAAAATGGGAATGAAGCCACCATCCGCTCCAGGGCCTCGCTGAGCAGAAGCCCTCCGGCTACACAGTACCCCAGGGTGACGCCCAGGCCTACGGGCACTCCAGGCCACAGAGCTCTGCTGCTGCAGCTTTCTGGAGCACCATGCTAAATAATTCAAAACCATGTTTTCATTTCAAAATAAACACAGCAGTGTCGCCAAGGCGAATGCCAAATTTGCATGAATGTTTAGGATAAAATGAGACCTCAAAGAAATGCCAGGCCCTATCCCTCTCCCCAAACCCTGGGGAGAACGAGTTCTCAGCCTCCTGCCCACCCCGGGACAAAGATCCGTAGGTGCTGCTCCAAGAAGAAACATCATTTCTTTCTTCATATCCTCTGTGGCAGCTCTGCAAAGCAGGCCTGCAGTAAATTCCTGCTGCACTAACATGACTGTGAATAATCCCGGGTCTTAATTCGTAGTTCCACAGCCACGCTGTGTGACCTTGGGCAAGGCACTTAACCTCTCTGTGCCTCAAGTTCACCATCTATAAAATAAGATAATAAAAGCACCAACTCATAGAGGGGTTATGAAGAGTAAACAAGTGGATTTGTGTAGAGCACAGTTCCTGGCACACAGTAGGTGTTGGTGCTTATTACTAGTGTATGATTCATAGCCTTTTCCAGCATGGAGGCTGAGAGTTTGCCAGATGGGTTGTAAAGTCAGTTCCCTGGCTCCAAGCTCCCTCAAAAGATGCCCAGCCGGCCTTTCCCAAGCATCACTTCCCTGGGGACCCCACGCACCCACCTGGGGACACAGACCTTCTGTCACCCTTGGCCTGGGCCTAAAAAACCTGGCTCTCCCCAGGCAGCAACCCAAGCTTGGGACCCTCCTTGCCCCTCCCCTGGGCACCCCGGGCAGGAGTTACCAGCTCCCACGGGCAGTTCCCCAGTCTCAGAAGTGTCACCTGGGAAGGCTGCTGTTTAGTGTTTGAGATCTGAAGAGGAAACACAGAAGGGAAAACACACACACACACAAATAAAAGCTCTCAACCCCCCACCACGGTCAGAGGCAGCATTTGTGGGGCTTTTCAGTCCAGACAGCGTCGGGAGGAAAGGCTGAGAGCCTGTCTCCTCTGCCTTAAAATCTCCCTTCCTACAGACAGGACCCCAGGAGAACCCTCTGGCTGGGTTCTGCGTAGGTACCACCCCCGCCTCCCATCTCAGAGTGAAGCACCAACTTCTCCACCTACACTCTCAGACGGGGGTTGGGAACACAGAACTATGAATGCGCCCCCTCTCAGCCAGGGGGAAACTGGGCCAGGCAGCCTCCACACCTAGCATGAATGGCAGACGCTGGGGGCCAGGATTCCTGGGGCTGCCTTCCAACTCCCTCGGTGGGTGTCTGCGCTGCCAGCGCCCCCTGCCCCCGACCCGCAGGCCCAGAGAACAATCAAGCCCTTCCCAGCCCAGGGCTTCCATGCAGTAAATTCGTGTTTGCAGAGCTCTGGGAAATCTTTAGGAGGTGGCATGAGTATTATTAATTGGGGAAAAAGAACAGATTATGCCAAATAAATCCTTCCCACGTAACCAAACCCTATCCGAGAGGGGGAGGGGGAGCGCGCAGCCCCAGGAGGGGTCTCCATCCCTCACCAGGGCCTGACAGCCACATTACCATTTACATGGATTTATCAATAGTATTGATCCCTAGCAGCGTAAATAGCTCAGTGGGAAGAGGCCAGGGCTGGGGCCCGCTATGCTCCCGCCCCCATGTCTGGGCACCGGCACCACAGATTCCCCCGGCACCCGCTGGCGGTGGCAGCAGTGAATTTCCAAGCAGGGACATGGCAGGCGGCTCAGGGAAGCCAGACAGGGCCTGGGATGCCCTCGCAGCCGCGCTGCCGACTCGCCAGTTACCGCTGGCTCCACCCCCCACCCTCCCCCCACCCCCAGCTCTACTGGGCCTGTCTCAGTCTTTGCATCTGTTCAATGGGTGGGGGCACCTGCCCTTCTCCATCCTCTCCGGACAAGCAGAGGGGGGTGGGAAAAGGCCCCCTCCCTCCCCCAGATCTCCCCAGTGTCCAACCCCAGGCAAAGGTAAGGTGGCCCCTTTTCACAGGGCTTCCAGAGCACGTTGGATTAAAGGCCAAATCTTATAACCCAGGAATAATAATACCGACACAGCAGTCATAGTAACACATACAAGTACCAAGGGATTCTTATGGCCGGATGGTCAGCTCTCACAACCACCCTGTGAACTCAGTACCATTTTGACCCTCATTTTTCAGATGGGAAACCTGACAGGCACAGAGAGGTTAAGTATCTGTCCAGGGACACACTGCCAGGAAAGTGGCAAAAGTCAGATTCAAATCCAAGGAGCTGAGGTGCAGAGTGGGCCATCCCACCTCACTGCTGCTTCCCATGGCTCGGCCCCTCCCCAGCACTCCCAAAAGAGGCCACCCACGAGGTACACAGAGGGCCGCAGATATCAAAGCTGCCGCAGGGACCCAGACCTGGCTGAAAAGGGGCAAAGTCAAGGCCACCGGTAACATATCTCAACGCGCCCAGAACTCCCCCACCCAGCCCACAGGGTCCTCCCTTTCTCCCCTCCCCCCCTCTTCCCTTCCTCCAAATCTGCAAAAAGGAAAAAAATAATAATAATCATAATAAAACCAGTTCTCACCAACGGGGGAGAGGAGGAGGGGGAGGAAGGGAGGAGGCTGAGCCGACAGAACAGATCCGCCCCCGCTGCCTGCACCAGACCCTCGGAGAGCCGGAGCGCGCGACAGGCGGCGGGAGGACACTCGCTTCCAAAAAAATAAACCTACAATGTAAAAATAACGCCGGGCGCCCCACGCTAATTGGGCCCGGGCGACAGCAGCTCCCAGGTAGAGCGTGTCTCTCCCTCCCGCCCGCCGTGCCCTCCCACCCTCGGCTTGCTCCTCCCGCAAGTGTCTGGGGCGGGGAGGGCGCACCCCACGGGTGCCCTCACTCCCCGCAGGCCTATGAGGAAGCTGCCCTCAACACAAGGGCCTGGGGCTTCCCAGTCCTGCCCAAGTGGGATCAGCTCTGAATTCCAACTTCGCAAAGTAGTGGCATCCCAAGTATCCGCACAGCCTGGGGGAGGGACCAGGAGGCGGCCCAATGAGGCGTCACCAGCCACGGGAGGCAGGCCCAGACACCAGGAACACCGGCCCGCGGGGGAGGGGGACCAGGGGCACCTCTCCCAAGGGACCCCGCCCAGCGCCCCGTGGCCCCACGCCCAGGAGGGACAAGGCTGGCTCTTCCCCTCGGCTAGTGGGAGACCCCCATGCGCCCCTCCACAACAGCCAGGCCAGGGAGCTAGGGGGGCCATCTCCAAGGGCTTTCAAACCCGCGCTGCCCAATGGAAAATAAGGCACAGTGTCGCTCCCCCAGGTCCGGGGCTGCACCGGGGACAAGGGACGCTTGGCGGCCAAGTACCCAGAGCCGGCGCACACGGTGGGGGGCCGCTCTCTGCATTTCCAGCGCGCCCCCCGCCCACCCCAACGCCAC